>NC_044345.1:300000-600000 GCF_007399415.2 Gopherus evgoodei | reverse complement strand
TGGTTTAGACTGCCAAGAATTCCCTTTTCCCCAAGAGATAGATTTGGAGAGGATGAGGCCACATAATTATCGCACCTTTACTGGGATTATTTTTCCTGTGGATTCCACATCAGGATTAAAATTATGAATTTGAAAGAGCCTAGATCAAAACTCCAGCACTAGCCCTGATTGACTGCAGGCCTCTGTGCTTGTCTCCACGGGTCCTTGAGGCAGGGATTCATAGATTCCAGGACTGGACGGGACCTCGAGAGGTCATCGAGTCCAGTCCCCTGCCCTCATGGCAGGACCAAATACTGTCTAGACCATCCCTGACAGACATCTAACCTACTCTTAAATATCTCCAGAGATGGAGATTCCACAACCTCCCTAGGCAATTTATTCCAGTGTTTAACCACCCTGACAGTTAGGAACTTTTTCCTAATGTCCAACCTAAATCTCTCTTGCTGCAGTTTAAGCCCATTGCTTCTTGTTCTATCATTGGAGGCTAAGGTGAACAAGTTTTCTCCCTCCTCCTTATGACACCCTTTTAGATACCTGAAAACTGCTATCATGTCCCCTCTCAGTCTTCTCTTTTCCAAACTAAACAAACCCAATTCTTTCAGCCTTCCTTCATAGGTCATGTTCTCAAGACCTTTAATCATTCTTGTTGCTCTTCTCTGGACCCTCTCCAATTTCCCCACATCTTTCTTGAAATGCGGTGCTCAGAACTGGACACAATACTCCAGCTGAGGCCTAACCAGCGCAGAGTAGAATGGAAGAATGACTTCTCGTGTCTTGCTCACAACACACCTGTTAATATATCCCAGAATCATGTTTGCTTTTTTTGCAACAGTATCACACTGTTGACTCATATTTTGCTTGTGGTCCACTATGACCCCTAGATCTCTTTCTGCCATACTCCTTCCTAGACAGTCTCTTCCCATTCTGTATGTGTGAAACTGATTGTTCCTTCCTAAGTGGAGCACTTCTCATTTGTCTTTATTAAACTTCTTCCTGTTTACCTCAGACCATTTCTCCAATTTGTCCAGATCATTTTGAATTATGACCTTGTCCTCCAAAGCAGTTGCAATCCCTCCCAGTTTGGTATCATCTGGGAACTTAACAATCGTACTTTCTATGCCAATATCTAAGTTGTTGATGAAGATATTGCCCTGTGTGCCCTTCTAATGCCATAAAGAGTCCTGGGTGAGAAACAGAGATTGGGCTAACAAAACAGAACACTGCTGGCCCCACCCCCTCATTCAGGTCCTATTGGTATCCAGGAAGCAGGCGGGCTGCTGCTAAAGGACCTCCCCCAAGCCTAAGGGGAGGATCCACAGGTCTGTGACACCAAATAATTGCGTGGGACAATCTATGAAAAAAGCAGGATTGGGAATGAGGTCACAGGACTAAATGAAGGGAACCTGATGGGGACACCGAGCAGAGAACCCCAGACAATGCCCACTGCTCCTCAAAGGTGTCAAGGGAGCCAGCGGACACCACCCAGAGGAACTCTGCCCCGATGCATGAACGGACGGAGGAGTGGAAATAGGCCCCACGGTTGCAGGAAATCCCATCGGCCAACCTCCTCTCCCCCCACTCATTCAGGTGCTAGGCAGTTGGCACCCACAAGCACCAGGAAGGATGAGGGGAGGGGCTCAGAAAAAGCCTTGATATTAATCTGACTGGCAGAGTCAAGCACTTCCCCTGGGGCTGGCTGGACAAGCTCCCACTCACTCGGCCCCTCCCTGCCAGCCACATGGGGCAGGGGAAGAGTCCCACGACTGCCCCACCAAGCTGCAGACCCGGTGGGAGAGGCTCCAGGCCCCTGAGCAGCGGGGGGAGCAGGGCTGCTGGAGCAATTTGTATAGCTAGGGTGCTGAGAGCCACTGAACCCAACTGTAAACCCACTTCAGGCCAGCGGGTGTGGCAGCCCCCCCGGACCCCTAGTTCCAGCACCTATGGGGGGGCAGCTGCTCCCCTGGCTGGGCACCCGGCGGCCGTATCCCAGCACCTGTCTAACAGCGCCAGCCTCAGTGTGCCGGGCTGAGCAATGGGAGCAGCGGCGGGGGCCGATCCCGGGCCACAAGCCGCCTCCTCCCCGCCGCACCTGTCCACGGTGAGAACCCAGGCGTCCGGGCATCCGGCTCCTCCGGCCACTCACCTGCGGGACCGGCCGGCGCCAGGGTCCGGCAGCAGCGACCGCTCCGCGGCCTCTCGCAAGCGCGGACTGGAGTGGACCGAGAGTCACATGACTGCGGTCACATGACCCTGCCAGCTGCGCCCGGAGGGGCCGGGCCGGGCCGAGCCGAGCCGGAACTGCCTGGGGCTGGGCCGGGCCGAGCCGAGCCGAGCCGGAACTGTCTGGGGCTGGGCCGAGCCGAGCCGAGCCGAGCCGAGCCGGAACTGTCTGGGGCTGGGCCGGGCCGAGCCGAGCCGAGCCAGAACTGCCTGGGGCTGGGCCGGGGCCGAGCCCGAGCCGAGCCGGAACTGCCTGGGGCTGGGCCGGGCCGAGCCGAGCCAGACTGCCTGGGGCTGGGCCGGGCCGGGCCGGGCCGGGCCGAGCCCGAGCCGAGCCAGAACTGCCTGGGGCTGGGCCGAGCCCGAGCCGAGCCGAGCCGGAACTGCCTGGGGCTGGGCCGAGCCCGAGCCGAGCCGAGCCGGAACTGTCTGGGGCTGGGCCGGGCCGAGCCGAGCCGAGCCGGAACTGCCTGGGGCTGGGCCGAGCCGAGCCGAGCCAGAACTGCCTGGGGCTGGGCTGGGCCGGGCCGGGCCGAGCCGAGCCGGAACTGCCTGGGGCTGGGCCGGGCCGAGCCGAGCCGAGCCAGAACTGCCTGGGGCTGGGCCGAGCCCGAGCCGAGCCGGAACTGCCTGGGGCTGGGCCGGGCCGAGCCGAGCCGGAACTGCCTGGGGCTGGGCCGAGCCCGAGCCGAGCCGGAACTGCCTGGGGCTGGGCCGGGCCGAGCCGAGCCGAGCCGGAACTGCCTGGGGCTGGGCCGAGCCGAGCCGAGCCGGAACTGCCTGGGGCTGGGCCGGGCCGAGCCGAGCCGAGCCGGAACTGCCTGGGGCTGGGCCGAGCCGAGCCGAGCCAGAACTGCCTGGGGCTGGGCCGGGCCGGGCCGAGCTCGAGCCGAGCCAGAACTGCCTGGGGCTGGGCCGGGCAGCCTGGGCCGGGGGCTCCGCCAGCCCATCACACCCGAGTTCCAGTGGCCCGGGGGCTCGGTCCGGCCTGCGGCCTCTTCCCACCGCTCTCCCCGGGGCGCAGAGGACACAGAGTCCCGCAGCAGGTCCCCTCTCCCTGGGCTGCGGAGAACCACGGTGCCAGCTGGGGAAGTGCAGGGGCCCGGGAGCAAGTGGGGAGACCAGGAGCCCGTCCACCTTCCAGTCCCCCCAGCAGCCCCTTCACTTATACTCAGGACCCTCAGTTCTGTGAGCAGCTCCCCCCTAGAGCTGAGAGATCCCCTTAGAAAGGCAGCAAGAGGTGGCAGATGCCCACAGCCTGCCAGCAGAGACAGCACGGTTCGCACACCCTGGCCCCAGTCCTGCAGTGAGTCCCTGGCCTGTTGTGCAAGGGCCTGGAGAGTTATGTAACGGTCGCTCTCTCTGGCACATGCACTCAGCCCACTGCCTGCACCTGCAGTTCCCCTCAAATGCCTCCCCCCCCCAGCTTGGCCCCCAGTCCCAGCAGCCTATGCTGCCCCCTTCCATCCCCCCACAATCAGCCGAGCAGTTTCCCCAAGGAGTGTGCAAGCTGCTGCTGGTAGCCCAGGCCAGTCTGGTGGCGTGTCTCAGCTGCACAGCGAGGGAAGCACTCTCTCTTTTGGCTCAGGGTAGCTCCTGCCCACCCACAGCCGAGGAAGCAGAGCCCAGGACCAAGACTCCTAAGAAGCAGCCCAATCCTCCAGCCAAAAGCTAGAGTGGGGCTGGAGCTGGGAGGGACTGGCCTCCTCCAACGCACGTGTGCACCGAACAGATCCACCCACCGAGTGCAGGCTCATAGAATGGAGGACAGGCCGGGACCTTCAGAAGTCACCTAGTCCAGGCCCCTGCCCGGAGGTAGGAGTGAGTATTATCTAACCCCGGCCTGACAGGTTTGTCTAACCTGTTCTTGAAAACCTCCAGTGACTCTGATTCCACAATCGTCCTAGGTCATTTGATCCAGTGTTTGACTCAATGCACATACCTCCCCCCGCACGGCCCTCACACTTTGTGCCCAGACACACACCTCGCCCAGCACAGCCCTCACACGTTGTGCCCAGACACACACCTCGCCCAGCACAGCCCTCACACGTTGTGCCCAGATGCACACCTCCCCACAGAGCCCTCCCAGACTGTGCCCAGACGCACACCTCCACACACACAGCCCTCACACCTTGTGCCCAGACGCACACCTCCCCCCACACGGCCCTCACACCTTGTGCCCAGACGCACACCTCCCCCCACACGGCCCTCACACCTTGTGCCCAGACGCACACCTCCCCCCGCACGGCCCTCACACCTTGTGCCCAGATGCACACCTCCCCACAGAGCCCTCACAGGCTGTGCCCAGATGCACACCTCCCCCTGCACGGCCCTCACACCTTGTGCCCAGACGCACACCTCCCCCCGCACAGCCCTCACACCTTGTGCCCAGATGCACACCTCCACCCGCACGGCCCTCACAGACTGTGCCCAGACGCACACCTCCACACACACAGCCCTCACAGGCCGTGCCCTGACACACACACCCACACACACAGCCCTCACATGCCTCCATACACAGATGCACCCCCCCCCCGCCCCACCACCTGCAATGACCAGATTCCCCCCCACACACACACAATGCCAGAATGGGACCATTGTCCCTGTCCCAGAGAGCGGTATGTTTTCTTTCTCATGACAGATTAGTGAGGGCCCCAGGGCTCCTTCCCCCACTCTCCTGGATTGAGCCAGAGCTCTTCCCAGCTGCAGAATGGAGGCAGCCAGTGCAGGTCCATGGCAGGCCGGCCAAACACCAGGCAGCCCAAGCTGGCTCCAAGGGTGTATAACTTTATTTGGTTTCTTGTATAAGTGTCAGTGCAGCTTAAAGCGCCTGCAGTGGAGACTCCCTGCAGGAGTTCCCAACATGCTTCCTGAGGTAAAAAGGTGCAACCCACACTCCCCCCACCCGCCCCAGAATGGGGAGAGCTGCATCGCGGCATGCGGCATACAAGCAAGGGCAGCGGTTGGCGGGGGGGAGGAGGAAGAGGCTGCCAGAGCCCAGGGATGGGGACTCAGTGCACAGAGGGCTTTGGTTTTGCCCCTAAACCTGGTGGGGCCAATTGACCCCAGCTCCCAGAAGCCCTGCTGGAAGCTGGGCCTTGGTTGTGCCCTGGCCGTAGCCCCATTCTCAAGCCAGAGCTCCAGCATAAGATCCAGGCCCACAGCTCAGGCCAGCCCAGGGTGGGGCGATGAGACGGGCTGGAGCAGAAGGTCACGCTCTAGGGGAAGGGGCTACGGACTTGCCAGAAGAGGAGGGCAGTTGTAGGGAAGCCCAGCTTGGTCTGCCCGGCCCCTCCTTCACCCACTCCAGAAAGGGGTGCATAGCATCTACGGGGAGCAGGGCTGAGTTGGGCTCAATCTCCCTGGCACAGATGGCGAGCATTCCCTGAAGGCAGGGGCCACATGAGGCCCAGGCCTGTCGTGGGAGGACATCACCGGGCACATTGAGCCCAGCTCCCTCACCCTGGGAACCATGTTAGCGTCTGAACCAGCAGACTGCAGAGCAGGAGGCAGGACCAGGCTCAGCCCCTGCTCTTAGGTTATTACTACAAGGAGGGCCTGTATGGACACCCCCCCCACACACACAATGCGCAATAGCCCTGTCCAATATACAGCAAGGGCTTAGCCCCAGGAACACCCCAAAGTACGCTGGCCCCTCGGAGTGAGCACGGGGGCAGGCACTGCCTCTCAGCACAAAGCAGGCTGTATCCATGTTCCCCAGTCCCCAATGCAATCTACAGACTGCAGCACCTCCTCCTTCCCAGAGTCCCACATGGAGATCTGCTGAACCAGGCCACGATGCTCTGCCCTTGGCAATCTGCGTTTGTGTCCCCAGCTTGTGCTTTCTCCCACTGTCACCTGGCAGTGAGGAACGTCTGCAGGGAATGAGCCAGCCCATGGCCCCTCCCCAGCACTGGGGGGAAGGCCTGCCCCGGCTGCTTCCAGTTCTCGCTGTGGACCCCAGGCAGAGAGCCTGATGCTGGTGGAGACTCCCAGCTGGGCTTGGGCATGAGGGGGTCAGACAAGGCTGAGGGCAGCGTGGCGGCTCCCCTCAGAGGATGCTCTCTTTGTAGACCCCGTTGAGGCTGTGCGGACGGCTGCGCTCCAGCCGGCGGGCAGACAGGAGGCGACGCAGCGAGGAGGTGGAGCTCAGGTCCCCACAGCTCTGCAAGTGAATCCCTTCTGGCAGCGTGTGCTCTTCTGCCTGCCACGGGCTCCAGGGCACCTGGCAAGCCACAGCAACAAGGGCAGGGATGAGGACAGCAGGAACCTCGCCACAAGAGCACATCCAGGAGAAGCCCTGCCAGGCAGAACAGCCCCCAGCGAGTGCTAGGATGCAGACTGGAGGGGTGGGGGCCGCCCCAAAGAGGAGCCCTGAGAACCCAGGGAGCAGGCACCTTCCCCCCAGTCACCCCTGAGCAGAGAGGCCAGAGCCAGGAGGCAGCTGGCCCTGGCGCGTGACAGTGAGAGCAGGCTGTGACTCAGCTAGGCAGCAAGCAGAGGTGGTGCCTGCTGTCCTGGCCAGGAAGGCAGAGTAGCCTTGGGACTCCCCAGAGCAGTTCCCAGTGCACAAAGTCAAGAACAGCTTCAGGGACCCAGGGAAGGATCAGAACTCTCCAGGACAAGTAAACAATCTCCTGGGCTCAGGCCCATCAGGTCTCTCACAGCGGCTTTAAGCTCCCAAAAGGGGCGAGCTGTGACCGAGCATCGTCCCAGGGACAGAGCTGCCCTGCACTAGGAGGGGAAGGTGAGTGCATAAAGTCTCAGCTCAGATGCCAAGATCGTGACCTAAAAGCTTCATTAGAGTAGGGAGCCTAACTGCAATCTGGAGAGATGGCTGCAGGATGAGGAACGTCAGCATGGGTGGCCTGGAAAGGAGAGTGCAGGGGAAGAGGGCTGGTGACATGCGGCAAAGGTATGCACTGGGCCCACAAGCTGCAATTACAGACCAGCCAAGCCCCAGAGTTCCTGGAGACTGTTACCCAATGCAGGCTGGGTCCTTCCAGAGCCTCCTGCACTGAGCAATGCAGGCAGCACCTCACCGACCTCCACTAACCTGGGAGCAGGGAAGGGTCATGGGCACCTTTTTACAAGTGGGAAACAGAGGCCAAAGTGGGACTGAGTCAGTGGCAGAGCCAGGAGCACTGAAGGACTCAGGAGTCCCCTGCTCCCAGACAGGCCCTGGACCACAGGGACACTGAGCTCCAGACTGCAGAGCCACATCCTGGCCCTACACGTCCCACTGATGTGGGACCCATCCCCTCTCCTAGCTGTAGCCGCCATTGCTTCCTCCATGAAGCCCAGGCGGGAACCAACAGAGAGAAACAGGCAGGCCCCCGGCTCCTCCAGAACAAGGGGCAAATGCTCCTGAAGCCCAGGGCATGCAGGAGCCTGAGAAGCCCTGCTCAGAGAAAAGGGAGCAGGACCGGCTCTACCATTTTTGCCGCTCCAAGCAAAAAACAGCTCTGACTGCAGCTGCCCAAACTGCAAAAAAAGCCCCCCAGGCTGTGCTCCCCCAAGAATGGATGGATGCCACGCCAGGCACATGCTTGCTCTGCTGGTGCCTGGAGCCGGCCCTGACAGGGAGGGGCAGCTGAGAGCGCCAAGGCAATGGGCAGGTGTTTGCAGGGGCTATGGCAGCCCGAGGGCCAATGTGGCCTGGGGGAGAACATACAGAGGATCATGTCCCTCTCATGAGCTCACTGTTGGGCACCCAACCAGGCAAGCATAGAGAAAGGCTGGGATAATCAAGGGTTAATAGGTTGACTCTGCAGCAAGTGGCTTCAGGACACCATCGCCCAGCAAGAAGGGACCTGGGAGCCCCCAGCCAAGCAGACTCCCCAGGGAAGGGCAAATGCAGGGGAGGCCGAGGTAGACAGGACTGGTCCTGGAAATGCCTGTAGGGGACAATCCAGGCCTGGGCCCAGGGGGATGGGCAGCACAGGGCCTGCTGGGGGTTCTCAGCAGCCCTGCATGCAGAGCGTGGCCAACACGGAGCCCCTACCTGTTTGTGGCTCTGGGAGCCATGCCCAGCCATCTCCACACCAGACGCCAGGCTGCGTTTGGATCTTTGCAGGAACCTGGCCAGCAGCCCCCGGGTACCACGACAAACCTTCAGATCCCCCAGGGAGCGTGTTGCTGCCTTCGACAGCTGCTGTGTCACCTTCTTGGGCACTGGCAGCGTGTTCTTCCTGGCAGAGGCAGCCCGGAGGAGCTGGGGCGAGTCGCAGTGCGAGAGCCGGAACAGGCAGGCCTCAGAGCACAGTCCTGTAAGGAGACTGGCCAGTGAGAACCGCAGCCGCAGGGGAACACGGTGGGGAGGGGAGAAAGCACCGGTCCCAGGGGTTCCCAGAGGCTGTGGCCAAGAGGCCCAGGCTGCAATGCACTCCGTGGGGGTGAAGGGCCTTCCTACTGAGCCAGCCTCCCCCAGCAGGGGATGCTCTAGGGAGCAGGGCAGGAGCACTGGTTGTGGGGGAGCTCCAGGCTACTCTGCTCCCAGCCGCCCCCGGAAGGGGCACTACAGCACACTGCCAGCCACTTCCAAGTAAAGGCGGTCACTCGTCAGGCCCCCAGTGATTTCCAGCCCATCCCCCAGGTCTTATGTCGGACACTCATCCTAAGCCTGACTCGGCCCTGACCTGTGTCTGCAGAAGAATTGGATGCATCATCCTCCAGCGCTTTGGTATAAAGCAGATCCCTCAAGTCAACTGGAAGGAGAAAGAAAGCCAGTGGTAAATACTCAGGCTCTACCCTCCTCCTGCCCCGATCCCATCACAGCTGTGTGCACCCGTTCCCTCACACAAGCACTGTGCATGGGTCTGCCATCGCACACACTCCAGCGCCTGCATGGGCCAGTGGCACCCACTCACTGGCAGGTGTGCACCAGTCCCCTGGCATGAGCTGCATATCAATCTGTACACCAATTCCACTCTGTGCCTGCAAACCGCACTCACCCAACCTATCAGTGACCACTGACAAGCAACCCCCAGAACACCCCTTGGTCCATCCCCCACCCCAAGTGCGTGAGTGAAAACAGACACACATGGGGACCCACATCAGCCCTGCTCCCCCTGCAATTCCCACCTACCAGGATCACCGGCAACAGCAATGCCGGGGTCGCTGTGCGACCGCACGAGCGGCCGTTGGCTCAGGCCCCAGGCTGGGCTCAGCAGGCAGGACGTCTCACTGTTGCGTCGCTGACGGCCGCGGTGCCCGCGATCTGAGTACAGGGAGCCGGTGGAGCTGGTGCCCTGATGCCCTGGCAGCAAGGTCTTGCCCTTGAGTCGCACCTCAGGGAAGCAGGGCCCAGCGCAGCGAGCCAGCCCTTCCAGACGATTGCAGCTGTGGGTGATGGCCCCGCCTGGCTCCAGGAGCCTGTCGTAACTGGGATCAGGGGTGGAGCAGGAGTAAGAGCGCTCCCCCCGCACCCGGGGCCGGGGCATATCCTCGAAGGGGCCCTGCAGGCCCAGCGTGGGGCTGTGGGGATGGTGGCCACACTGCACGCAGTCCATGCTCAGGCAGTAGTCTGCACGGCTGCGCTGGATGGAGCGGAAGAGGACGTAGTCCACCGAGCGCATGGAGCCCTGCAGCTCCAGCAGGCAGGAGTCCTCCGAGGGGCTGCTGTCGCCGGGGATGTCGATGATCTCGGACATGACCAGGGAGCCACTATCCATGGACGCTGCAAGGCATGCAGGCAGAGCGGGATGCACAGGGTTCTCTGGGAGGGATCGGAGCACGTCCCCAGGGTACCTGCCTTGGGAACTCCAAGCCCAGCCTTGTGGGGGACCAGCTCACAGGCACAGGACTCCAAGCTCCACCCCTACTGGGCACATGCCACTGTCCTTGCACCCAGCCAACAGGCACAGCGCACCCATATGGTGCTCACCAGGACTTTACCACTGCCTCTCCAGCCCCCAGCTCCCACCCAGTCATGGGCAGACGTGGGCACAGGCAGCTCCCTCCTCCCAGGACCCTGCCCCCAGCTGCTGCCCAAGAACCGTTACCTTCCCCACTGAGCACGATGGAGGGGACGTGGTCGCAGGTGCAGCCGTGCGACGGATCCGTGAGCTGCAAATCAAACAGCGTGGCCTGCAGAGTGGGCAGAATCACGTCACATTACAGAACCATACGCAGGCCGTACGGGCAGGGAGATGCTGCACACTAGGCTCTCCCCCCAGCCACTGCTCCTGCCCCACAACCCCACAATGCCCCCTGCTGGGAGAGGCTGGCACTGGCGTAGCCGGGAGCTCCCCCTAGTCAGCACTCCTGCCCTGCCCCCCCTACAGCACCCCCTGCTGGGAGAGGCTGGTACTGGCGCAGCCGGGAGCTCCCCCCAGCCAGTGCTCCTGCCCCCAACAGCCCCTGCTGGGAGAGGCCGGGGCTGGTGTAGCTGTGATAGATACAGCGAAATGTAAGCAGTGTGCTGTGGCCAGGTTGGCCCCAGGAGGTTACACAGACAGGGCAAGTGAGGTAGGCTGCTACCTCAACACCCCACCCCAGTCTCTCTAGCACCACAGTGCCGTCAGTGACTGGCTGAGGAGACAGCAGCAAGAACGTGCCACTCGCACCCTGGGCCTCAGTGGCTGGGTCCCCTGGAATCCATTACGGTTAGAACATTAGAACGGCCGTACCGGGTCAGACCAAAGGTCCATCTAGCCCAGTGTCCTGTCTTCCGACAGTGGCCAATGCCAGGTGCCCCAGAGGGAGTGAAGCTAACAGGCAATGATCAAGTGATCTCTCTCCTGCCATCCATCTCCACCCCCTGGCAAACAGAGGCTAGGGACACCATTCCTTACCCACCCTGGCTAATAGTCATTTATGGACTGATCCTCCATGAATTTATCCAGTTCTCTTTTAAACCCTGTTATAGTCCTAGCCTAGTCCTGCATCCCCTCACCCAACCCAGCTCTGGCTTCTCCCTCACCCTTCACTTTGTGGTTTGACCTGGGGATCCCTGAGCCTCTAGTGAGAGGACCGGGCCAGTCACCACCTGCTCCTCACCAGCCACACCTCTTTGCACAACGGCCCAGCCCTGGGCCTGGCCAAGCCAAGAGCCCCTGGGCTCCTTACCTGGCTGACTGCCCGGAGTCCCATGACAGTCTCATAAGATGGGGGGAAGTCGGTAGGGTAGAGAGGCACAGGGCTGTCCATGGAGCCGTTATAGGTGATGCTGTGGGTCCACATGGGAAAGGTGCATCAGCCACAGTGGGGCACCAAACCTCCCATGGAAACAGCCTAGGGGAGGTCCAGGCTGAACCCTGCCTGGAGTTACCCCTGGGTCCCCCCTAAGCCCTGCCCTGGCCTCCCCCTCCCTACCTCTGCCCCCAACCCCAGCTTGGCTCCACCCCTGCTCCCAACTACCTCAGACTTCCCTGTCCCCCAGCCCCATCTCAGGCTCTCTCCTCACTGCCCTCCCCCACCCTGCCCTGTGCTCCTGCTGATCCTGTGTGTCCCTGGGGTCCCCTCACCCACAACTCAGCAATGGGCTTCCCCTCCCTGCCTCAGAGCTCACCCCACTGCCCTCCCCTCCAGGGTGTCAGTACCTCTGGGCATCGGTCTCGGAGCTGCAGGTGTACTCCGGCGGATAGTATGGGGGCGGTGGCACCGGGGGCACAAACTCCTCCAAGTCCATCATGTTCTGCAGGAAGGGGTCTGGAGGCGATGTGCACTCCAGGGTCACTGAACTGGAGCGCTGCGGGGCCAGCTGCAGGGAGAGGGGAGTGAGGGGGAGCCTGCCAGCGCCCCAGGACAGGTGCCTAGGTTGGGTACAGGACACATCCCCTTCCCCTGCTGTTGGCCCTACTCACCCAAAGAGGTGTCGAGGGAGCAGCTCCAGTGCCCCCTACTCCAAGTCCCTGCACATTGCACCACTGCAAATTCCAAGGAGCTGCTGCTTGCGTCCCTGGGGACAGGCAAAGCATAGGGATCATGGGCAGGGGACATCCCCGCCCCCCGGGGGGAAGGAGATTGGAGGGCAGGATCCAGTCCCAGCCAGGTTCTCTCCAGCATCCCCAGGGCCTGACCCTCCAACCCTGAGCTGGATTCCTGTGGAGCGGAATTCTCTGGGAGAGGAGCCGCAGGCCAGGCTAGGGCTCACCACATGGATAATGTCCAGGGAGAAGATCTGGATGCAGCACATGACAGCTGAGAGCGTGCAGACAATGGTGGAGAAGATGGTTAGGCCACAAACACTGAATAGAAGATCCTGGGACGGAGGAGAGATGGGAATGAGTCCCAGAGATGCTGCCCAGAGTGTGCGTAGGCTCTGTGCAGAAAGCAGAGAGCTCCCCCAGACACCAAGCTGCCTACCCCAGTGCAGAGAGCTGCCCCCCAATGCAGAAAGCATAGAAAGGACCTCCCAGATACAAGCCACCCAGAGAACTGCCCCACCACAGACACCAGCAGCCTCCACCCCAGTGGAGAGAGCCCTGATCAGGCTCCAAGCCCCCCCGACTCCCCCGCAGAGAACCCCTGCAGACTGCAAGCCTCCCCACCTGCCCAGTGCAGCCAGCCCAGTTACCTTCAGAGCCATGCGGACGCTCCGGCAGTCAGGGCTGGGGAACATGGTCAGTGTCTCGCCCTGTCTGCTGCAGGCAGGTCCCATGGATGGGTACTCAGAGAGGACCTGGCAGCAGACACAGGAGTCCTTCTCCTGGAGGGAGGAGAGACCCAGCGTGAGTACGGTTGTCAATTCTGGTTGGATGTATTATTGGAGGTTTCATCATATGGCATAATCTTTCATTAAGATTAATCTTTAATTCCTGGAGGGTTGGCAACCCTCAGAGTGAGGAACGGCCAAGTTCCAAGGCCCAGACACAAGGAATCCTGCCACTGCCAGTACGTCCCCGGGAGAGCCAGCCAATAGGTCCCTTCCGCAAGAGCCAGCCCCAAGAAGTGTCCCAGCCTAGCCTCCCTTCATGCAGCTGGGATACTGCCCCTCCCTCCCATGGCCCATTGCCCTGCTCCAGGCACTCTGCTCGGCCACAGGCATTGATCTGCAGCCTCCCCCAGGTGTGCCCACTCCCCAAAGGGCTATCACCCAGCCCCGGATGCCCCAGCCCCAGGAGGCAGAGTTCCTCCAAGGGCTGGCCTGGGTCAGGCCTTACCCTAGTGCAGGCCTCCAAGGACTTCACCAGCTGAGCATTCTGGCAGGAGAGGATGGAGCCGGCGAGGCTCAGCATGATGCCCAGCACGGAGAGCAGTGTGAAGAAGGTGATCTGCAGGCAGGACAGACAGAGGCCATGAGCTGGCACATTAGGGGAATGAGAGGCAACAGGCCAGCGTGCATGTTAGAAGACTGCACATGTGATACAGGCATGTGTGCGCAGGGGATTGCCTCTTCGCTCTGCCCTCCCTGTCCTGGAGCTGGATGGGGGAGAAACAGGGGACTGTGGTGGCCCAAGACAGAAGCTGGGTGAGGGGCTGGGCCCTGCCCTGGGTCAGTGAGGACGCCCACAGCCCACACACAGCACACACCTACCACCAGGGTGAAGGGCCGCTTCCAGGAGACAATGCCGACGAGCCCGGACAGCGCCAGCTGGGGGGACAGAAGCACAGGAATTACAGTGGGAAGGAGAGAGGAAGGGCAGGAGGCCTGAGACCCCCACAGGCCATGAACCCTCCTCTGAGCCCTGTAGCCCCCAAAGCTGGTCCCAGAGGGACTGGGGCCAAGGCGGAGCCTCAGGAGTGGGGCCCATCCCGGGTGGCAGCAGCAAGGCCAACAGGCAGGAGCCAGAGAATAAGGGAGCTTGAGGAAAGTGCTGATTCAGGGCACTCTGGAGAGCCCAGGGCCTGCAGGCAGCTCCGAGCAGGACAGCAGGACCATGGCCAGGCATCCCCCGGCAGGGGTCTGTGCTGCTGGAACAGGCAGGAGGGGTGGGTCCAAGGTGAGCTGGGGGAGGGGGTGTCAAGTGTCTGGAACACAGAGCAAGAATCCAAGAGCTGCTGAGGGCCTCTCCCAGCTCCTCTAGGCTGCAGCCCCATTGGTAAGCCAGGGACCATCCTGAACCCCTGGGATAGTAAGGGGATAATAAAGGCTGTTGCACACCCTCCCCCCTGGGCCAGGGAGGGCTACGGCTGATGGCCTCGGAGATGGGGAAGTAGCAGTAGCACCATGAGGGCAGTGAGCTTGCCTGGAGGATGTACAGTGGGAAGCCAGTTCAGGGGCATTTGCCCCAAGGCCAAATTCCCAGCCCTGCCACTACCCAGTCTGGGTGTCTTGGACCAAGAAGAGCAGGGAAAATGCATTGCTGAGAAGTATTTTGGAAACTCTCCTAGCCAACAAAAGCTAGAGGGGAGGAGTCTTCCCTCCCCCTTCCCCCAGCCACACAGTAGCTCACTCCCACTGCCTCCCCAATCAGACCCCGGAAAAGCCAGCAGCACACACAGTTGGCCACCCAAGGCCTGGGCCAGCACCTCTGAGCTGCTTGGGGACTCCCTAGTTTCCCTGCAGATGGCAGCTCCTTGTCTGTGAGAACCAGGAGACTCACCAAGAAGCCGGCCCAGGAGGGGCAGGAGTGCCGGACCTTGGTGGAGGGCGTGATGGTAGCTGCCACAAGGCTGAAGGTGAAGATGAGGATGCCCAGGATGACCTGAATGAAGCCCAGCACCAGCAGGATCTGCAGCCAGGTCCTCTGCACTCGGAGATGGGTGATGCTGCGGGAGGAGCGGCCAGTCAGGGAATGGCTGGAGTCGCTGGTTGATGGCATGACTCATTTCCAGGTCAGGAAAAGACAGAGTTCTGACCTAGGTGGTGCATGGGAACCCTGGTGCAGTTAACGGAACTGATGCCAAAGGGTGCAACAGTCACGACGCGGGGCTGGCTGGCTGGCCTGCCCAGAAAAGCAGCCAGGACCAGATCAAGCAATACTTGCTTTTCTGGCTGAAATCTGTGCAGTTTTTGTTCCGTTCTCTCTGTTCCTACTGCTCTGAGCTGGCCACGTGCTGCCCCATCCACCCTGGGGCTGGGAGTGGGGATTCTGGATCAGGCAGGATTGGGGACCCTGCTTTCTGACTTTGGGGTTCACTGTACCAGCCTCAAGCACTTTGGCAAAGCCAGTCTGGATCCAACTCTTCTCAGTCACAGAACAAGCTGCCCTGGGATCCTCTGTCTCAGCATCCTGCCCGGGGCAGAGAACATCTGGCTCAATACTCCTCACCTGACACAGAACATCTTCTCAGAACCTGGGTGTCCCACTGTGTTCTGCCATCCCTGAAAGCAGCTCCAAGGACTGCATGGAGCTGAGGTTGGAAGCACCCAGGGTCAGACCTGCAGGTAAATGTTTTGCTCCATAAAGACACAGAGACGTGATGGGAGCTGCCCTCTCCAGGCCAGGGCTCTGAAACCGGAGGAGATACTGGAAAAGGGGAGCAGCCAGGCTTGATGGGGTAGAAGTGTCTCATCCACCCTCCCAATTGGGTTTAGGAGCATCCTCAAATCCAGTTCTCTCCCCAGGGAGTTTGGAGGGGGTCACAGACCAGCTAGGGAACACTGAGTTCGCCTCTCTCCCAGTGAGGGGTTCTCAGGCGACATTGACACTCCCAGCTCCAGAGACTTTCCCCAGCTTCCACTACCGAGGGTAAAAATGGACCACTCTTCCCCGAGCTGAGTGCTCCGGCTCCACGCTCACCAGACAGCCCTGCTTAGCAGGGACTTGCCCTGCTACCATCCCCACTCCCTCAGGCCTAGGGACTGAGCTGGGTTCACTTGATTGAATGCTGGGATGGTGTTTCAATCCCCAAACACCCCTTATGTTGACATCTAGGCAGCAGCCGAACAAAAGGTGGGGGAGGAGGAGATACCCAGCAAACAGGAATCCTGCCAGGCAGAGCTGAGCATAGAGTCAATTAAATGTTATCCATAAAACTGGGGGGTTCAAGACTCCTGCACCCAGCAGCTGCTGGCTACAGCCAGCCAGGCGTTGGCTCTAGTCCCGGGCGGTCTGCAGGGCAGGACAGGCCACTTCCCCCATGGCGAGTCCGCTATTAACCCATCTCCGGCAGGCAGGATGCTCAGGCACCAGATAGACAAAACTTAGTGGCTCCTAGAAGATTAATGACCAGACAGAATCCGCCCGAAGCCCATGGAGGAGCTTGGGGCGAAGAGGGAGGGAGCAGCAGCCGGTCCAGGCGCAGACAGCGGGATGGGGGAACGGCTCTGCACTGCAGCCTCTGCCCAGGGCAGTTCCAAGGCAGGCTCCCGAGAAGCGAGGCCCGAGCTGCCCCCGAAGCTGCAGCGACGCGAGGGCTCTAGCGCCAGGGTCCCAGTCTCCGCAGCGCCAGCCGGGGTCGGTGCAGGGGGCGCGGGGCTCCCGGTCTCCCCAGCCGGGCGCCAGGGAAGGTGCAAGGCTGTGGGGAGCGGAGGGGGCTGGAACCCGCTTCTGCGCCGCGCCGCGCCCCGCGCTGCAGCAGGAGCCGGCCGAGGGAGGAGCCGCGGAATCTACGCTGCCTCCGACTTGCATCGCCCCGGAACGCTCAGCACTGGGCTGATGCTGCGGGGAGGGGAGAGGGGGCGGGGGGACACGCCCCTTCGCGCTGCACCTTGGGAGTTGTAGTCTCGGGGAGGCGGGGCCGGGAGGGCCAGCGGCACCCAGATGTGAGCCACGGAGCCGGCTGGGGCCCTGCTCGGGCAAGAGAGCGACCACATGAGCATCAGGCTGCGCTGGCCAATGAGAACGCGGCCAGGCTTTCGGGGGCGGGGGGGCCTGCTCCAGCTGTGCCCAGTACTTCTTCCGAGCTGGGAGGGGGAGCCCCCTCCAGCCGTGCCCACTGAAACTCCGCTTCCCCACGCCCACACACACAGCTGGAACTGCCCCACAAGTGGAAGAACCGCTGCAGCTTGGCTCTTGGGGAGAGGGAGACAGGCATTTCAGACGGCTGAGTCAACAGGGAAAGGAATGAGCTGTGAGAGCAGTGCTGCCATTAAACACTCCCCTCTCTGCTTGCAGCCAGAACCCCAGCAGCTCCCCTGGGCCTCCCCGCCTAATGGAAATTCTTTCCTACCACAACTGCAGCCCAGCTCCTACCCCGCTGAGCAATACAATGGCCAGGAAGACTGTTCAGACAATGCACTACCCCCAAGCCTGCAGGTGCTCTGCCCCAGCGAGGATAACACAAGATAGGTCTTCCTCCCAGGAAAAGAGCAGCAGAAGGAGATGGGCTGAAGGCTGCCAACGAAGGGGAGATAGGGTCCCCCTTCCCAGTGGCTCCTGCCTCCCAGGGTGGAACTTCCAGAGCACCCCTCACCACCCATTACACCCTGCAGGTTCCACCCCCCCCTTCCCCACCCTCAGCCCAGGGGATACTCAGCTCCACCAAGGGCAGCTCACAGAAACTTGTGACTCCCCAGCTAGCTGATGCCCTGTTCCCAGCAGAGGATGATGGACATGAATCCAACACAGAAAGCCCTAGAGAACAAGGAGTTAAACTTTATTATTTTAAATAAAATCAAAGCTGACTTTTTTGCATTTGGCACAGGAAAAAAAAATCCACCACAGCTCTGGGGCAGGTGAATTGTGACCTGTAGTGTGGAAAGTCTCCATGCCAGCTGTCACCCTCTGCCTCTTGCATCCCCTGACAGCACAGGTCCCTAAGCACCCAGCCCCACCCCTCCAGAGACAGAAAGGAGGCAAAAGGGGAAACATCCCTGCCCTTCTTACAGCTGCCAGCAGCTGAGTTACAACTCCAGGGAAATCAGGGAGTGCTGAGGCCAGGCTGCTGCACTGCAGGGATACACAAATGTAGTGCTGGAAGGCAGCACTTGTGGGCAAGTCCCATCCATCTCCCTCAGCCCCTGAGGCAGGGTTGCGTAAACCTAGATCCCAACAGGTATTTTGTCCAACCTGTTCTTAAAAACCTCCAGTGACAGGGATTCCCCCACCTCCCTTGGGAGCATAGTCCAGAACTCAACCACCCTTCCAGTTTGATTAGACACTAAAAATGTTTTCCTAAGTGTCCCTAGCTGCAGATAAAGTTCACTGCTTCTGCTGTGCTGGCCACCCCCAGCAAAGGCAAGAACTCAAATCAACAGTGCAGCCTATTCTGCACCCAGCCCCCACTCTAGGGAAAGGGGCCACTGCCTCTGCCCTGGAGCCAGGAAGAGTCTTGCTTGCTGCCCCAACACACTGGCAGGATAGGAGAGGGGGTGGCTACCACTACAGCAGTTAAGTATCAGAGGGGTAGCCATGTTAGTCTGGATCTGTAAAAGCAGCAAAGAATCCTGTGGCACTAGTCTATAAGGTGCCACAGGATTCTTTGCTGCTTTTACAGCAGTTAAGTGGCTTTTAGCTAGCAGTGGAGCCTGGAGAGAGGGCACTAGGGAGTTGCCAGAACATTAGAGCTGTTTCAAGCCAACCAAACTCAGCCCCCAGGGTGGGTGGAGCACAGCTCTCCATTCCCACAAGCCAACATGCTGTGGCATCTGCCCCCACCTCCCTCTCCATTGTTTGGCTTCCTCAGGACAGCCTGTGATGAGTGCTACCAGCCAGGGCAGGAATGACCCTATACATTGTTGACCCCTGCAGCATTGGGGGAGGAGGTAGGGAGGCAGGCGGCACTAGGAGAGAACACAGTGCCAGTAGAGTAGGACACTGGGCACTATGGAGCAGAGATGTGGGGATCCCTGGGGAAAGGATGCAGATGAAAGCTAGGAGCAGGATCTCCTCCAGCTGATGCCCAGGGGCACTGAAGAATCATATAAAGATCAATCATGCTACATCAGCCAAGCCAGGCTATGCAAGGTCCATAGCATCTCCCCCACAAGAGGGGCCAGGGAAGCCAGGGCTATGGTGCCTGCTCTGCAACTTCCTCAATGACAGAGTAAACCTAGAGCCTCAAGCTTGGCTCAGCCTCCTGGTACCATGGGGCAGGCACCACAGAGGTACAGGGAGCCCCAACACCCAGAGCAGCAGCTCAGGCCTCTTGCCTGTTAATCACGTGAGGAAGGAGTTCATCATAGGGCCCTGAGGCACATGCTGGCCAAAGGCTGTAGCCACAGCACTAGGTGGGCAGCTGCAGGGCAGGGGACATTGGTGCTAATAACCTGGGCCTAAGTTACCCTTCACTGCACATATGTGCTAGGTGGCAGCCCCAAAGCTGCTCCCCATTCTCACCTCAGTATCACACTGGGCCAACAGCCAACCAGCAAGTCACCCCCACTGGGAGGTCACAGCCGCTGCAGAAGAGCATCTTTGACAGATGAGGTCCCACTCCAAAGACAGTACAGTGAGAAACCTTCACCTATGCCTAGCCCAGAGCCAGCTCCACCCTCACGGCTTTACTCCCTGAATGGACAGAGGGGAGGCTGAGATTAGGATACAAGTCTCCCCCTCTGCACAGGAGCAGCAGGCTCTCTGGGTTAAGCAGTAAGCAATTCCATGGGCTGGGAGGGGTCTGGGGATTTCAGGCCCACAGTGCAGCAGGGGCCGGGAAGAAACAGGAAATGCAACATGTCCAACACCAACTGCTTGGGTGGGGTGGGAATTGTACATGTGGGAACTGAAATGGCAAGAGCCCCTTCCTGAGCGCAAGGGGAACCCCATCTTTCCCCACAGCCTCTGTCCACAGAGGTGGCACAAACACAAGCAGCCTCCATCCATGAGGGAGGTGGTTAGAGCAGCAGAGTATCGGGGCATCCCTGCTTCCAAGCTGGGATGAGGCAGCCTGTGATTGGCCGAGGCAGACACAAAGGGACCCAATGAAAGTGCAACTTGGTTTCCTTTTCTTTAAAAATAGCCCATGTGAGAGTGATGGGGCCTTGGGCTTGGCCTGCCCCTACTGCGCCCGGAAGGCACTGCCCGCTGCCCCCGTCGCAGCATTGACTGCTGCCGTGTGCACCGCCTGGTTTGAGAAGACGCCTGCAGCAAACTCTTCCTGTGCCTTCTGGAAGCTGGCACCCGTCCGGCGGTACAGGGAGTGGATCTAGAAGAGAAACCCACGGTCAAGGGGCACTGTACTTGGGCCCAGCACCCAAACTGGGACCCCAGCACTACTATAGACTCTGAGCAGGCCACAGCAGAGGAGAGGGGGCACCCTAGTTAGAGGGCGATACCCCAGAATCTGGGCAGGCTCAGCCAAGCCCTGCAGAGCCCAGCAGGACCCACAGGGCTCCAGCATGTGCTCAAAGCAAGTTCTCTGCACCACAGGGACAGGAAAGCACTGGCTGGGATCCTGCCAGAAGGGCCAAGGCCCCACTCAGTACTCACCCTCTTCAGCATGATGATCCCCAACACGGCCACCACCGTGAAGAACACAGCCACCAAGATCATGATCACAGCAGCAGCCTGATTTTTCCTCAGCACAGTCAGACTTGCTATCCAGCCACTGCAATGAGAGAGAGAGAGAGGGCTGCCCATGCACACAGACTCCCAGCCCCCTCCCCATCATGACAGGAGCACCCAGCAACCTTGCCCAGCACCAAGTCCTGCTGGCATGGACCAGCTGGCACAGCTGGGTCTCTGCATAAGCAACACAGGGCCAGGCCAGAGAAAGGAGAGCCAGCTCCCCTGAGCCTAGGATGGCCCCTACCTGAATCCCGAGCCTGGGATGCCGATGGCCTGCAGCACATACAGAACATCCTGGACGAAGAAGATGAAAAAGAACACAAAGAAGTTGAACGAGCTGTCGCTCCTGAGAGGCGGGGGAGAGAGAGAGAGAGAGGCTGGATTAGTTAGAGCATCTCTGCTCCCAGAGGAGACTCTCCCTCCCCCCTCCAGCAGGGCCAGTGAACACAGGCCTGAGAAGCAACAGCCAGGTCCAGGAGGCACAGCCAGGCCTGTTCCTTTACCCCCCAGGAAGCACACAATTCAGTCACCCACAACTTGGGCACTTCACTCTCTTGTGGGGTGGGTGGGAAGGCTCCTCCCTAATTCCCTAAGGCAGACATGATACAGGGCCCCACCCCTCCCGGGCAGGGGCCAGTGCTACTAGGGAAGCATGGAGATCTGGTACACTCCGATCATTATCCCTTTCTCCCGTAGGAGTTTGGCTGCAAGGTCCACAGCCCAGAAGCCACGGAAGATCTGAGGTGTCACCAGTGGTGACAGCCAGGCAGACCCACTGCAGCTACAGGACATCTCTGGTGCCCTGGTAAATGAATGAATGGAGCTGCTCAAGAATCAGAGGCTCTATTGATTTGCCAGCCTCAAAACTCCCAGCAGGGACGTACCGGAAGGCTTTGTACATTGGCCTGTACCAACACAGGAAGGAGCAGGGTGTGAAGAGGAGAACCCAGAGGATAGAGAGACCAAAGTGCGAACCAGTTGCGATCTCCACGCTGAACCAGGCCAGGGAGGCCAAGAAGTTCAGGAAGAGAGTCACGGTGCTGGCTAAGAGAAACAGCAGGTTAGGAAACCCCTGGGGCAGCAGAGCCCTAACCCTCCGTGTGTCTCTCACACACACACACCCCTCCCCAACAGCAAGATCCACCCCCTTTGGTCCCAGCACTGGGAGTCAGGAATCCTGCTGCTCGAGGGGGCAAGGGAGTGCACCTCCCAGCCAACTCCCATATGCAGGGTATTCAGTCCCAGGCCCCATCCCCCTGAACATTGCAAAGTCTGTGCCTTCCCCCGACCCCCAACAACGTACAGGGATATTCACACCCCTCCAAACCCTCTCCTCTGCCCCCCACATACTTGGGGATCTGCACCTTGGTGCCCTTCTCCAGATGCTCACCCATCCAGAGATAGTACATGGAGGAGACTGTTTTCTGGAACTCCATGGGGATCTCCACAGCGATGTCCTGGTAGAAGCAGGGCTTCATGGGGCAGAAGGAGGGCAACGGAGGCCAGTTGTTTTGTCTGACTGTGAAGCAAAGCAGAAAGGATGAAGCCAGAGTGCAACCAGAGCAGTTCCCAGGAGGAGGGGAAGGCTACGTGCGTGTATGCATGCGCGCTGCACCGGGCCAGGGTGTCTGGGCTGCTGACCTTCCCCTGGCTCTAGCACTTACTTGCAGCATTGCCCAAAGCTGCGTTCTGCAGCTCCCGCTCCCGCCTGTCCAGCTCCTCTGCCTTCCGGTTCAGCTCCTCCTGACGCTTCAGCAGCTCAGCTGTGGCGGCGGCTGCTGTCAATTCCTAACAGAGAGAGAAGGGGCGACAACTCAGCTACCGGGCCCCAGAACCAGCTGCTCCCAACCCCTCTCCAAACTGTGACTCAATTCCACCAGCCCCAACTGAGAGCACAGGAGTCAACCAACCCTATTGCCAGCATGCTGGCTTCCCTGCCCTGCACCCATCACCTGAGTTCCATAGGAGCCGTAGTTCTTGGACTCTGGGGGGCTGGGCTTCTTGGGGGGCTGCATGGCAGAGGCTGGCGGCTGGGGAACTTTGGTGACCGGTGGAGTCGGCTGAGCCCCTGGCTGGGGCTGGTAGGGAGGGGGTGGCTATTGGAGACATAAGAGAATAATTAGACATGGACACTGCTCACAGTCTTCTGCTTATATCTAGGAGGCAACGGGCAAGGAGCAGGGAAAGAGACAGAACAGGCCCAGAGTGTGTAGGATGGGAGCTGCTGACATTCAAATGTCCAGAGCCGGTGTCAAGCTTCCTGGAGTGGGCAATGAGCACCAACCTCATGGCAAATTGTTAAGAAGCAGGGCACTGAACCCAAACTGGGTGTCAGGTCTACACTTAGATTTCACCAGCCAAGTGTCAACTCCTCAGGCACTGTAAGAGCCTGACCATGGAGTCATAGACAGTCCCTTTGGGGACTCCACTCCCTCTATCTTGCCGCCTAGGCAAGCTTGCCTTTCTGACAGATGGTCCCTTACACCAAAAATCACAACAATATTCAGGTTACTCCCAGCCCCGAAGGACCAGTCACTTATCCCAGTTCAATTGCACTTTAGATCTCACACTAAAGACACTTGTAGCCAGTCCTATAACTAAACTAAAGATTAGTTAGAAATGAGAGTTATTTACAGGGTTAAAGCAGGTAAACATACACACAAATGAGTTAGGGTCTTAGGTTCCAAGAGGTGGTAGAAGCTACTGTAATATGCAAGTAGTGTGTTCTTTAGGGTCAACCCAGGCTAAGTATCTGGGAATTCCTTGCTTATACTTAGAAATCTTGCCCTCTCAAAGCCCAAGCAGCACAGTGAGAGAGTTTCTTGTTAGGGATTTTTATGTGCTTCCCCCAAGAGTTCGGGGTGATGGGATGAGTTCCCATGCAAGCCTCTTCTTCATGTGTGGAATGCAATTAAAGTATTTGTTCTCTTACATTTCAGTGGGCCTTCTTGGAGGGAAGGACCTAACACCTTCTGTAGGAAGCCACCATTTTACATTCATTAATGCTCCTTTCCTGTTTGATGACTTACACAATTACAGAGGATGAGAATGCAAATACTTAATACCACCTCATAACATGGGATACAGATGTTCTAAGTGAGATTAATACATACAGCAACTTAGAAGTATTCCATAAAGTCTAAACACAAACACAATTTTGTAAATTTAAGATTTTAACAAAACTAACACCCAGGCAAGCCAGACTGGTTTCCAGCTGTGCATCTGTCAGTGTTCACAGGAGAGCTAGGGGCCTTGGCATGAGCTGGCACCAAGTCTGCCAGCCTGACAGCTGGGCATCACAGCTGCTGTGCTATCAGCTGTTAACCCACACACAAGATGCCTCTCCATGCACATGTAGCAAGCCAGCCCAGCATGAGAGGCTGTAGGGAGCAGGAGGGCTCAGCACACAGCAAGTGTGAGAAACCCAACACTATCCTCCCACCAAAACAAGAGCCCAGGGAGCCCCCTGTCCCCAAGAAACCCACATTAGCTGGCCAGTTGCCAAAGAAGCCCCAGCTGAAAGGGACAGGCCACAGACTGGTGTCTGGGATGTAACCCAGGAGAAAGTGAGCATTTCCACAGACAGCCAGACCAATGCAGAGGACTAGAACCCTGAGGCCAGTGCAGGCTCCTCCCCAATGCAGTACTCTCAGCACACAGAAGCTTCCTTACCCCTCTGTTATCGAAGGGGTTGTACACATCCAGAGTCGCATACTCCGTGCTGGGCTTGTGCTGCATCACAGCAGGATCCTGAAATGGAGCATAAACCTGCAGTCACCGAGATCAAACAGTGCTCCCATTCACCTGCTATACCCCAGGCCCTGCAGCAACCCACCAGCTCCCACTCCCAATGCTCAGGACAACATCCCCCCCCAGCCCATGCAGAGGGCAGTCTCTCACCTAGGGCACTCCCCAGGCCCTGGCAGCCAGCACAGTTCATAAATTGACTCAATCCAAGGGGAAGCTCAGGAACTGGGACACAGTCAGAACTGCTCAGGCCAACATGGGCAGCACTGGTCCGATAGCATCGCCATGCAGAATGGCGCAAACCCCGCAATAGAGCAGTTCTCCCTGGACCCCACTAAGGGACCTGTTTGGGAGTTAGAAGGGCTGAATGATGTGTACAATTCTCTCATCTAGTATTTTACGGAGATGCACACAGAGAGAAAACAGCACCCAGCAACAGACTGACTTCCCAGCAGGTCTCAGAAGCAGAATTCCCAGAAAGCCTCCACCAGCTCCCAAGGGCTTTGCTGGCAGCCAGGCAGACAATGCATCAGCCCTGGAAGGCCAACAGCCAACTCCAGTGCTCCTACATGGCTCTGGGCACCCAGCATGCGGCGCGGATGCTGGAGCACAGCCCTGGCTTGTGGAGGGCAATGGCAGTGCAGGGGCGACAGGGAAGCAGCTAAGGACCGGAGAGCAACAGGAAGCAGGACATGAGGCAAAGGCAGCGGCCCAGCCCCAAGGGGCAGCAGGGACCATCTTGCTCCCTTGCCCCCGCTCAGTCTAGGGGAAGAGCTCGCCTCCCTCCCTGGAAAACTGCACGAGCCGCCCCGCCAGACCCCACCGCCCAGGCTCCCCCCGAGCCGTTCTCCGGCGCGTCCGGCCCCGAGGATCCGGGGGAGCAGCCGCCCCGCCAGACCCCACCGCCCAGGCTCCGCCCGAGCCGTTCTCCTGCGTGTACAGCCCCGAGGATCCGGGGGAGCAGCCGTCCCGCCAGACCCCACCGCCCAGGCTCCGCCCGAGCCGTTCTCCGGCGCGTCCGGCCCCGAGGATCCGGGGGAGCAGCCGTCCCGCCAGACCCCACCGCCCAGGCTCCGCCCGAGCCGTTCTCCGGCGCGTCCGGCCCCGAGGATCCGGGGGAGCAGCCGCCCCGCCAGACCCCACCGCCCAGGCTCCGCCCGAGCCGTTCTCCGGCGCGTAGAGCCCCGAGGATCCGGGGGAGCAGCCGCCCCGCCAGACCCCACCGCCCAGGCTCCGCCCGAGCCGTTCTCCGGCGCGTCCGGCCCCGAGGGAGCAGCCGCCCCGCCAGACCCCACCGCCCAGGTTTGTTCGCTGAGCCGGGCCCGGCTCCCCCCGAGCCGTTCTCCTGCGCGTCCGGCCCCGAGGATCCGGGGGAGCAGCCGCCCCGCCAGACCCCACCGCCCAGGCTCCCCCCGAGCCGTTCTCCGGCGCGTCCGGCCCCGAGGGAGCAGCCGCCCCGCCAGACCCCACCGCCCAGGTTTGTTCGCTGAGCCGGGCCCGGCTCCCCCCGAGCCGTTCCCCTGCGCGTACGGCCCCGAGGATCCGGGGGAGCAGCCCCCCCGCCGGGTCCGTTTGCTGAGCCGCGCGGAGTCAGGAAGCTGCCCCCAGGCCCCGCCGCGATGCCCGATGACGTGGATTGGGACGGGAAGCGCTGCCGGGGGAACGCTGAGGGGCCGGGCAGCACTCCAGGGCCGCCCCGGGGTCCCCGCGCCGCGCACCTGGAAGGGGTTCGCCCCGTTCTGGGCCATGCCAGGCTCCAGCCTCAGCGACTGACTCCGCCGCCTCCGCTCCCCTCGCCTGACCGACGCTTATTGGCTACCGCCCCACTACGTCATCCGCGCTGCCCGCGTTGGGGGCGGGAACTCCGCACCTGAGGCCTTGACAAATTGGAGAAATGGTCTGAGCTAAACAGGGTGAAGTTCAATAAAGACAAATGCAAAGTGCTCCACTTAGGAAGGAACAATCAGTTTCACACATATAGAATGGGAAGAGACTGTCTAGGAAGGAGTATGGCAGAAAGAGATCTAGGGGTCATAGTAGACCACAAGCTTAATATGAGTCAACAGTGTGATACTGTTGCAAAAAAAGCAAACGTGATTCTGGGATGCATTAACAGGTGTGTTGTAAACAAGACACGAGAAGTCATTCTTTCGCTTTACTCTGCGCTGGTTAGGCTTCAACTGGAGTATTGTGTCCAGTTCTGGGCACCGCATTTCAAGAAAGATGTGGAGAAATTGGAGAGGGTCCAGAGAAGAGCAACAAGAATGATTAAAGGTCTTGAGAACATGACCTATGAAGGAAGGCTGAAGGAATTGGGTTTGTTTAGTTTGGAAAAGAGAAGACTGAGAGGGGACATGATAGCAGTTTTCAGGTATCTAAAAGGGTGTCATCAGGAGGAGGGAGAAAACTTGTTCACCTTAGCCTCCGCTGATAGAACAAGAAGCAATGGGCTTAAACTGCAGCAAGGGAGATTGAGGTTGGACATTAGGAAAAAGTTCCTAACTGTCAGGGTAGTTAAACACTGGAATAAATTGCCTAGGGAGGTTGTGGAATCTCCGTCTCTGGAGATATTTAAGAGTAGGTTAGATAAATGTCTATCAGGGATGGTCTAGACAGTATTTGGTCCTGCCATGAGGGCAGGGGACTGGACTCGATAACCTCTTGAGGTCCCTTCCAGTCCTAGAGTCTATGAGGCATGATCACACGCGGTGGCGGCGTGTGCGCATGCGTAGGGCTAGAACCGCCATGCTGCATGCTGGGATGTGGAGTTTCTCCAGCCCTTGAACTCCCGCTGCCTGTCGGGAATGTCTCTGGGTCCTTGTCCACAATGCATGCTGGGAGCTGTAGTTTCCAGGGTGACACACCCAACAGAAGGGGCGGTCAGGCAGCAGGTACTATTTTGTCTTCCTTCCCTTTCAGCGAGTGAGGCCTTGCCTGCCCCCCCCCTAGCGCGGCCGGCGCTGAGCAGGGCGGGGGCAGCTGCAGGCACCGGACCTGGTTACGTCTCCTGCACATCAAACCCAGGCCTAGTCAATGCCTGGCCAGCTCAGAGCCACCCTTACGGGAGGGGGCCTGTGAAGGACTGCCCCACCGCAGGACTTGGTGCCGCCTGGGCCAGGGCTGCTAGGCCACTTCCTGCCGTAGGCTGAGCAAGTTTGAAGAGGGAGCCAGGAAATGACACTTGATTTGTAAAGAGGATGCAAGTGTGTTTAATTCAGAGTGCAGGAGCAGCAACTCCCGGTCCAGAGAAACTTACACCCGCCGGCGAGCAAGGAACATGGCATCAGAATAAACGCTCTGGCTGACAGACTGAGGGCAGGACTGGCCCTAAGCCTTTTGCCCTTTCCTGGCTGTCACAGGATGGGTGGTCCCCGACAAGCCATTCTATGTGAGCATCCCAGGGCATTGGACTCAGATTCATTAATCACCATGACTTGCCGTCCATCCTGAAATCCACCACAACCCCCAGGCCTGCTGTCTCTGAAATCTTACACAATTACAGAGGAGCTACAAAATGTTCAGGCCCACATGCAAGTGACCTGAATACCCCCCCCCCCCCGCCAAGAATCCCAGCTCACAGGTGTGTCCAAACACAAGTGCTGTATCTTATAATTCACCATGCTTGGCATAAGCTCCTGAATCCTTCTTTCAGAGAAGCCAAAGCAGTGAGAGGTTCAGGGCTTTACCAGGAGATGGTGTGGTTGGGAGGTGAGGCATAAGAGAGTATAGGTCACTCTGCAACTTCCAGGGTGATCCCACTTCCACACTTCTCATTCCAAAAAGATACTGTGGTTAAAGTGGAGGATGGATTCCCACACCCCCAGGGAGAGATGGTTCATGGAACAGAAGCAGATGTTGCATCAGAGGAGCAGCCCAAGTCCCAACTGAACTCCACTAACCTATAGTTCCCCCAGGAGGGCGAGAACAGCAATTCTTACACAGGGCAGGGAGCAAAGCAGAGTCTGGACTGAGCAGAGAAACTGGGCTACTGTGCCCCCGCTGCTGGTTTGTTCATATGATAGGACAGCGCAGCCCCAGCCGCACGGACTGCATTGTGCTCTCTGCTGTTTTTTTCAGGGAGCTGAGATCCATAGCACTGAGGCTAGAGATGCAGGAGTCAAATTCGGGGGTGCCCTGAGGCCTCACCACAGCCACATGGTCCTGCAGCATTTTCACCTTCCCCCCAATGACCTCCAGCTGCTTCTTATCCACCTTGTTCTGAAGAGGAAATGAAAAGGAGAAAGATGTTAGTATGAGGAGTCATGCGTGGAGCCACCCAGCTGGTACCATGAGCTGGGTCCTGCCCCAACACAACTGTCCATCCAGGATCACAGGTCACTTGATCCTAAGGAAGTATCACAGCCTTACCGTATAAACAGGTTTTTCCCTCTTCCTAAATTAAATAGGGTATTTTGCAATTATCTGCACCCCATGGGCAAGTGAACAGCCCCAGAGCTGGAGCAGGGTCTGCCCAGCAGCCTATGGGGCTAGGACCTGACCAATGGGTGCAACCCAAGAGGCAAAGTTATGAGACTCTAATCCTAAGCTTCCCTGAGGAGCTAAGTCTCCTCTTCCCCAGGCTGTTGAATTGGCTCCCCTTTACCGTGGGAAGCTGGTACTTCTCTCTGATGTGGGTTCTGATGGCTGCACGCTCAGCCTTTCTCTGGAGCATAGACCACGTCCCGTTTGCTCCTGAGTTGGAAAGAACCATGTCAGCAAGCTGCTTCACCCAATCAGAACAGGGTGGTGGGTATAATGGGTTTCACTGAGCTGGAGGAAGCTTGGGACAGAGAACTGCACTTCTCATGGACTGACCAGCCTACGCAGCCCGCTGTGGGCCATGCTCTGTGCTCACTGAGGAACATCACACACAGAAGATGACTATACAGACGGGTCTGTCATTAAAGGGGTCCCCTCAATATGTGGGAGGACCCCATCAGATCCAAGCAGGGCCTAGAACATCTCATTGAGCTGGGCATGGTGAGGTGGCCAGTTGCTCTTACTTCTTATCCTGGGTCCTCTGGTTCTGTTCTGCATTGGTTTATGCAGCCTCCCAATGCCTGGCAGTCCTTGTCCCCAGGAAAGACAGCAGAGATGCAGCACTGCAGTTGTTTCACTGGGGCCCTGAAAGCAAACTTCACTACAGATCCCATAGGTGTGAGTTGGAGAGGTGAGCAGAGAGGCGGGAGCAGAGGCAGCAAGGACAGCAGCAGTCAGTGCTGTGCAAGGTGCAGAGACAGACCTCAGAAAGTGGAACAGGTCATCCGTGCTGAAAAGGAACAACAACATCCAAGCAGTTTTCTCTGAGATCGTTCCTGTCTCACAAGCAAAGGAAAACAGAAAGCAGAAGATTCTGGAAGTGAATTGCAGGCTAGGTAAGTAGCATGGAGTGGAGGAGTTTTGTCAAACATTGGTCCCCCTTCACTGGGGAGAGGTGGATGTATAGTTTAGATGGCCTTTGCCTTGGCAGAAGGGGGACTAATCTCCTAAAGGACAGGTTGGGCGGACACTTCAAGCGGGGTTTAAACTAATAGTAAAAGGGGAGGGTAAAAGAGGAAAGATATGAGTACTCGGCACAAAATTGAGATGTTAAGAACAACATTAATCAAGGAACCTAAGGACATGGGGAGAAGAAATTCTTAAATTGCCTATTCATCAGTGCTAGAAGCCAGGGTAACAAATGAAATAATTGGAATTGGTCATTTATAATTTGCATTTGTGTGACTGGAATGTTAAAAATCAATGGTTGTAACCTATTTAGGAAGGCTCAAGTGGGCAAAAAGAGAGAGAGAATGGCACTCTATGGCAAAAATTGCACTGCCTGTCTCTGATTCACTGATAACTCAGAAGAAAATTATCTTGAATGTTTACAGCTCAGTGTCCTAACAGATAAAGCACAAAATTGAGTAGTAGCTACAGATCACCAAATTCCAGGGTGGCCATCTCCTTAGGCACCTACTTAGGATGTGTAGAAAAAAAAATGATCATGGGGGACTTCAATTTGAGTGAAAAATGCTGGAGATCTCATGCTGGCAGTATTAAAACAAGCTTGAAAGGTATAAATTTTATCAATAATTATTTATTAATAATTTCCTATCTCAAAAAGTGTTGCAGTCAACATGGAGGAATTATTTAGTAGACCTTGTCCTAACAAATAGAGGAACAAATTAATTAACAGTAGCTTAGGTACAAGTAAAAGCAACGAAGAGTCCTGTGGCATCTTATAGACTAACAGACGTATTGGAGCATGAGCTTTCGTGGGTGAATACCCACTTCATCGGATGCACTCTTTGCTGCTTTTACAGATTCAGACTAACACGGCTACCCCTCTGATACTTAGGTACAAGTGATCATGACTTGGTCACATTTATACTGTGCAAGCAGAATAAAGTCCACACCTATAATATATATGCTTTGTGCTTTAAAAGGGCAGATTTCACAACGCTAAAAACAGTTTCAAGCCAAGTCAGCTGGAAGAGAGAATTTAGTCAGAAAATGTGATTGATAATTAGGAATCATTTAAGAACAGCATATAATAGATGCCCAAGAAGCCAAAATCCAACAATTGAGGAAGAAAGCAGTGCTGGGTAAAAAATCAGCCTGGTTTACAGGGAAAGTGAAAGCACGTATAAATGTGTGTGTATATATATAACAAATGGAAGAGAGGCAAAACTGATAGTAACTAATATAAATCAGAAGTATGGTATTGTAGAAAATTGATAAGGGAAACAAAAGGACACAAGGAGAAATGTATAGCCGGCAGAGTTAAGGACAATAAGAATTTTTAACAAAATATATAAAGAACAAAAAGAATCCTGACAATGATATTGATCCATTATTAGACTGAAATGGAAGTGTTATTAATAATGCAGAAAAGGCAGAAATGTTCAATAAATATTTCTGTTCTGTGTTTGGCAGAAAACCAGATGTTAGTCTCATCATATGGTGATAACATACTTTGCATTGCAATAGTATGTCTGGAGGATTTTAAGCAGAAGCTTCTAAAGTTAGATACTTTTAAATCAGCAAGTCCAGATAACTCACATCAGAGTTTTAAAAGAGCTGGCTGAGGCGCTCACTAGACCATTAATGCTGATTTTCAATAAGTCCTGGAGTACTGGCTAAGTTCTTACTGGGTAAGGTGGCACACAAGCTGATTTCCAGTGGCACTCACACTGCCTGGGTGCTGGCCACCAGTCCAGGGGGCTCTGCATTTTAATTTAATTTTAAATGAAGCTTCTTAAACATTTTAAAAACCTTATTTACTTTACATACAACAATAGTTTAGTTATATATTATAGACTTAAAGAAAAAGACCTAAAAACATGAATATGTATTACTGGCATGCAAATCCTTAAATGAGAGTGAATAAATGAAGACTCGGCACACACTTCTGGAAGGTTGCCAACCCCTGAACTAGAATGATATAAAATTTACATGGCACACATTAAATGGATAAAAAACCTGTTCGGTCTCAAAATGTAACTGTAAACGAAGAATCATCATCAAGTGGATGTGTTTACAGTGGGGTCCTGCAGGGATTGGTTCTTGGCCCTACACTATTTAACATTTTTATCAATGACCTGAAAGAAAACACAAAATCATCAGAGTTTTCACATGACACAAAAATTGTGGGCATGGTAAATAATGAAGAGGACAGGACACTGATTCAGAGCCATCTGGATTGCTTGGTAAACTGGGTGCAAACAATATGTGTTTTAATATGGCTAAATGTAAACTTAGGCTATACTTACAGGATGGAGAACTCTTAAGCAGTGACTCTGAAAAAACATGGAGGTTCTGGGGGATAATTAGTTGAAGTTGAAAGCCTAATGTGACACCATGGCCAAAAGACCTAATGCATGCCTGGGATACATAAACAGAGGACTCTTGGGTAGGAAGAGAGAGATTATTTTACCTCTTTTTGGCACTGGTGCGAATGCTGAATGGAATATGTGTCCAGTTCTAGTGCCCACGATTCAAGAAGGATGTTGATAAATAGGAGAGGGATCAGAGGGTACGTCTGCACTACGGGATTGTTCCGATTTTACATAAACCAGTTTTATAAAACAGATTGTATAAAGTCGAGTGCACGCAGCCACACTAAGCACATTAATTCGGCGGTATCCATGGTCTGAGGCTAGCGTCAATTTCCGGAGCATTGCACTGTGGGTAGCTATTCCGTAGCTATCCCATAGTTCCCGCAGTCTCCCCTGCCCCTTAGAATTCTGGGTTGAGAGCCCAGTGACTGGTGGGGCAAAAATCATTGTCGCGGGTGATTCTGGGTAAATGTCGTCAGTCATTCCTTTCCGGGAAAGCAACGGCAGACAATCATTTCACACCCTTTTCCCCTGGATTGCCCTGGCAGACGCTATAGCACGGCACCCATGGAGCCCGTTCAGCTTTTTTTTTTTTTTTTTTTTACAGTCACCGTATGTGTACTGGATGCTGCGGACAGAGGCGATACTCCAGCGCTACACAGCAGCATTCATTTGCTTTTGCACGATAGCAGAGACAGTTACCAGTGGTTCTGTACTGTCTGCTGCCGGTGTAAATTGGCAATGAGATGACGGTTATCTGTCCTTCTGTGCTGTCTGCTGCTATCATGGGGGCCCCTAGCTGAGATTGGCTGGGGGTGCAAAGGCAAAACTGGGAATGACTCCCCAAGTCAATCCCTCCTTTATGGTTTCTAAAAATAGAGTCAGTCCTGCCTAGAATATGGGGCAAGTGTGCTAGAGAACCAGTGTATCAGAGAGCACAGCTGCTCCGGGTCAGATCCCGCAGAAATGATGAGCTACATGCCATTCATGGGGGGTGCCTCTGCAACAACCCCACCTGTTGCTTCCCTCCTCCCCCAACCTTCCTGGGCTACCATGGCAGTGTCTCCTCCATTTGTGTCATGAAGTTATAAAGAATGCAGGAATAACAAACAGTGACTTGTTAGTGAGATAAAATGAGGGGGAGGCAGCCTCCCGGTGCTATGACAGTCCAGGCAGGACATTAAGCGGTGCGGGGGAGAGGAGCCCAGCATCCCGCTGCTATGGTAGTCCAGGCAGTACAGAATCTTTCCTTTACACAGGAAAGGGAGGGGGCTGATGGCGCTCAGCCCCCAGTTGCTATGATGAGGACGGTTACCAGCCGTTCTGTACCATCTACTGGGAATGACTGAGAACCATTCCTATTTTCACCCAGGCACCCCCAGCCAGCCTCACCTGAAGCCAGCCAGGAGCACTCAGGGGTCGATAACAAAGATGGTTACCAGTCCTACTGCACCGTCTGCCACCGGGCAGGGGAGAGGAGCGAATACTGCTCTTCACTGCTGCAGCATCGCGTCTACCAGCAGCATTCAGGACATAGGGTGACATTGAAAGAAGTCAAGAAACGATTTCTTTCCCTTTTCTTTCACGGTGGGGGGGGTGTTAAATTGGCGAGCTGTTCCCTCAACCACGCTGGACAATGTGTTTGACCCTACAGGCATTGGGAGCTCAGCCAAGAATGCAAATACTTTTCGGAGACTGCTTGGGACTGTGGGATAGCTGGAGTCCTCAGTACCCCCTCCAGGAGCATCCATGTGAGTCTCTGGCTTCCTGTTACGCTTGTCCCGCAGCACTGTGTAGCCTGGAGATTTTTTTCAAACACTTTGGCATTTCGTCTTCTGTAACGGAGCTCTGATAGAACAGATTTGTTTCCCCATACAGCGACCAGATCCAGTATCTCCCGTACGGTCCATTCTGGAGCTCTTTTTGGATTTGGGACTGCATGGCCACCCGTGCTGATCAGAGCTCCACACTGGGCAAACAGGAAATGAAAATCAAAATTTCACAGGGTTTTTCCTGTTTACCTGGCCACTGCATCCAAGTTCAGATTGCTGTCCCGAGTGGTCACAGTGGTGCACTGTGGGATACCACCCAGAGGCCAATACCATCGATTTGCGGCCACAGTAAGCCTAATCCGATATAGTAATACCGATTTTAGTGCTACTGCTCTCATCGGGGAGGAGTACAGAAACCGATTTAAAGAGCCCTTTATATTGATATAAAGGGCCTCATAGTGTGGATGGGTACAGCGTTAAATCGGTTTAACACTGCTAAAATCGGTTTAAACGCGTAGTGTAGACCAGGCCAGAGAAGAGCATAAGAATAAGGATTAGAAAACATGGCATAGTGATAGGCTTAAAGAGCTCATTCTATTTAGCCTAAGAAAGAGAAAGTTAAGAGGCAACTTGATTACAGTCTGTATCTACATGGGGAACAAATGTTTAATTATGGGTTCTTCAGTCTTGCTGAGAAAGGTCTAACACAATCTAATGGCTGGAAGTAGAAGCTAGACAAATTCAGACTGGAAACAAGGCGTAAATGTTTGTCCGTGAGGGTAATTAACCATTGCAACAGTTTACTGAGTCACGATAGATTCTCTGTCACTGAATTTTTAAATCAAGATTGGGTGTTTTTTAAAAATATCTGCTCTAGGAATTATTTGAGGGCATTACTCTGCCCTGTGCTATACAGGTTTGACTAGATGATCGCATTGGTTCCTTCTGTCCTTGGAGTCTATGAATCCATGTAGGGCATGGCGAGGTGCTATTTGTAGGGATGTCCCAGTCCAAAGCTGGCCTGGGAGGAATCCCTGGCATGACAAAGACAGACAGACAGGGAAATTCCAGTGGCTTTGAACCTCCTGGCCAGCTCAAGTCAGGATACAGGACACAAGGGACCCTCAGTGCTGCTAGTTCCACTAACATTTCCCATTCAGACATCATCTGAAGACACACAGCAGGAAGTGGAGTGGCTAGAGTGCCCTGATATGCCAAGGGGATTGCCACCATCCTGGGAGCTGGCTGTATGGGGCACAGAGGGCAAGCATGCCGAGCCAGACACAGGTCCAGGAATTCAGTACCTGGGCAACAGTTGCACCTGCCTCATGGCCACAGATCATCATCCATCCTCTTGGAGAGCAAGAGAGAGGAGCTAGAAGGAAAGCGTGGCCCAAATGCAGCCAGTCCCCACCCAGCCTCCAGGTTGCCAGACTGATAGCACAGGGCTTGGTAGGTCAGTGCATAATGTCCAGGGCAGAACTCTGATCCCTCTCAAGCTGCAAAGGGGGTTGGCTGTGTTGCTACCCAGGAGGCTGAGGGCAGGGCGTCAGGCTGGAAATAGGGATTCTCTCCCGGACCTCGCTGGGTACAGGGAACAGGTTACTCACTCAGATCCAGCTCCTGCTTGCCCTCAGCTGGACGCTGATGGCCGGCACGGTGGTGTCAGGCTTTCCTGTGCTCAATCCTGGATGCTCATTGTGTCACTGCAATGTGATAAGCTGCTGGTTGAGCAGCACTGTTGGAGACAGATTAATGCTCCCAGCCCAAGCTCCTTAAATTGGAATCAGGACACGAAGATGACTCAATGTCACCCCCTCCCTCACCCAAGTCTCAGCTCTCACCAACTCCAGGTGAAGCTGAGCTTTTCCTTTATCCTTCTGAGTGATGACAGGGTGCTAGGCTAGGGCACAGTCTGTCATAGCCAGATGATGCATTAGCAAAGCATCCTGCATGAGGGCTCCTCATGCATCGGTTCCGTCTTTCCCCCCAGTCCCCTATGAGACTTTCCCTGCCAAGCACTTAACCAAGAACTAACATGAAGATTCCACTATGTTTGTGGCTCCAGTGGGAGATAGCTCAGTTCAGACAACTCCTTCTGCTGTGCAGCTGGTAAAAGAGCGGAGAGGAACAGAGAGACTAGCTCAGCAGCAGAACAAGTGGCTATGCTGTGAGTTTGGGTAAGGAAAGCTCTTGTTGGGATGGCCGCCTGCAAAGGGATAGCTACAGCGCACCTAGACAGTTTTCCTGACAGCCATCACTAATACAGTCAATACCAATACATCCTGTGGGTGAGTGACACACTCTGGCAAGACCTCAAACAAACACTCAGGCTCACTTGGTGCAGACGTTAATGAGCCTGGGACACTTTAAAAATCTGGATTTGTCACAGCAACCTGGGCTTAAAGTCTCCTTTTTTTTGTCTTAGGAATTGGCTGCCAGCCCCACACCAGAGCTGGCGGCATTTCATATTTAGCACCTTCCAACCACAAAACACTGATCTTGAAATGAGGAGGCTTTTCCAGAGGAGCCAGCACATGCTCTGCTGTCCCCTGGAACAGCAACTGACGTCTCCAATCTTCTTACAGCCAACAAGCCAGGCTGGAAGACCAGGAGCCCTGCTGCAGTGACCTCTGCAGAGGTGCCAAGTCTACTAGGTAGCACATGGCAGCTACAGAAGGCACAAGAGCAAAGAACAATGCATAGGAAGTCCATCAGAGGAATGCGGACAGGAGATGGCCTCACTGCTTGGAATGGCTCACCCTCAGGAAGGAGTTCTGGCTGCAAAACTGCAGAGCCGTCTGTCCCCAGTCCGGTCTCCAACCTATAATTGAATCAGAGTCACACAGCAGTAACTCTGAAACAGGATTGAGGCATCAGGGCTTATAGCTCAGATCCAGCTGCAACCCTCACACCAAGAGCAATCCTTGGCAGGTGCGTTTTTGGGCACCAGTCAAGCATTCAAGATTGGAATGAGTTTTACAGGTGGAAATGGGTCAAGCAGAGCAGAAACCAATACAAGGATCCTATCCCCTCAAGTATCTTCTTGCTGGGACAAAGGACTCCCATCCATCCTCTGCAGAAGCAGAGTGCAGCTGATGCACAACATCAGGGCCCAAAAGAACCACCAACAGTACATTTACTACCCAATATAAGACAGCAGCTGAACCTCCATTTCCAGGGAATTAGCAAAGATCTGGGGGTTAGAGTTATTTAGGCTAACGTCCCATGCACCACATACCCCATCTTCTGGGATGCGGGAAGCAGCGCCTCAATCCCAGGGCACCGGAAAATGCCAAGATGGGCCCCCACTAGTCTGGACGCAGACTGGGAGGAAGGCCAGAAAGTTTAATTGACTTCATATTTATTTTCACAAAGACTGTACAAAATTCATATAAAACTCTGGTGCGGGGATGGGCTATGACATTGATCCAAAAAAATAATTCCCATGCAACCCCACCAGCTTCATAACTTACAAGGAAATGGATGAGCTACAGACAGCCGGGAGCCCTGGGGAGGGCAGGAGGAGAGAACAGGAGACAAAGCAACACATGAACAGAGGTATTCACAGCATGGACGTAAGAGGCCCCCTCCCCTAGGAGTAATGGCAGCAGCAGGGGCTTGGGTCCATGGAGTTCAAAGGCAGATATAGATTTGGGTATTTACAATATCTCACATATCAACAGTTTTACATAGTAATAAAAAGATCCAGGGGGTTTTGTTTGGGGTTTTTTTGTATAAAAAAAGCACCAAGTGTCCGAATAGAAATCACATAGGCCTCCACGGGGGCTAGAATCTGAGGACAGACTGGGCACCAGCAGTGTCACCGGCTGATGTCTCGGCTAGAGTCCCAAACTTTTGTGCTTGGCTCTGTTTTCAGCATGTCGAAGAATGGGTGTTTGAGTGCCTCAGCCAGAGTGATGCGCTTTGATGGCTCATACTCCAGCATGCTCTCGATGAGGTCGAAGAGATGGTGGTGGTCCTCAGCCTCAGAGGTCAGGTATCTCTGGGAAGATGAGGGGGAGAGACACAGCATGGCCCACCACCCACACTGCAGCACAGCTGGGAGCTCCCAACACGCTTCCGGGGCAAAGAGCCCAGTTAGGGATTGGGACCTAGAAGGCCCCAAAGTTGTGGAGCATTCTAATGAGCACGTGTTGTCCAGTTCTCATTTCTCCTTCGCAGGCACCTCCCCCAGGGCTTCTCAGCCCCCAACCCCCTTCCCAGCCTTCTGGCTAAGCTCCCATCATTGCCTTTTCCATTTCCTGTCTTAATCTCTAACTCAGTTCTGGTTTCCATCAAGAAGCCATGTGGACAGAGCCTTTCAGTGGCTCCCAGCAGGCTACGTTCACAGCCCTGCTGGCTACACAGAGTCCAAATTCTCAAGAGCTGGGGCAGGCATTAAGAGTTCCCGTGGGAAGGGAGGGGTGCCCCAGCTGGGAGCCTTACCCGCAGTGGTTTGCAGTTCTCCCGGACATAGCGGCCTGCGGAGGTGTTCTCGTCCCAGTCCAGGCGACCATGGTAGAAATATTTCTGCTTCCTGCCAGAGTAAGAGGTGACACAGAAGGGTACGTCTATACTGTGTCTTGTCTGGACACGATAAATCGATCCCCAAATCAGCGCCCATACTCTACCTCGGCAGGAGTAAGCGGAGTCGACAAGGAAGCCACGTAGTCGACTTGCTGCTATGAGGACGACCAGGTAAGTCAAACTAAGATACTTTGACTTCAGCTACGCGAATAGCGTAGCTGAAGTTGTGTATCTTAGTTTGAACCCCCCTGCTAGTGTAGCCCAGGCCTAAGTTACAGCAGAAGGGACTGAGCAATGAGGCCATAACAGCAAGGAGCTGGAGTGGAGACCCCCTGCCTCCATAGAGACTCAGCCACCCAGACAATACGGGGCGGGGGTCACAGGCATGCTCGGCCATTCTACTCCAGAACAGCACTGTAAACAGAGCCGATTCAGTAAGGAACCTCTGAGCCCGAGCCCGACATCAGCAGGAACTACCACAGGGAAATGAGGCAAGGAGAGCAAATGGCAGGTCCTGCAGCATCCTGCCAGCCTCTCTCACCTGGTCTTTCGGATCATCCGTGAAGGAATCGGACCCAGGATCCTCTCCATCATGGCCAGATGCTCCCGGTTGTCATGAGTCTGGAAGAGACACAGATTGGCCCAGCTCATAAGGGGATGTCATGAAGCAGACTCGGACTCCTGCATAGCTCGGGGGATTCTCCAGCTCACTGGAGCTAGGATGTCTCAGCCTCTTACTGCAGCCACAGAATGAGTGTGGTTCCTGGCTGCCAGCCAGTGCCCAGTGCACTGCTGACTGCAGCACCAGAGGACACCAATGATCAGGAGAACCCACTCCCAGGTGTGGATGTCCCAAAACAATAGTGGGAGAGTGCCAGGATTTGATTCCATCAGCTTGAAGCTGATGTGGTTGTGGAGCAAAGACGTGAGTCTCACCTGGAACAGAGTGAAGCCCACATAATACTCGAAGACAATGCAGCCGATGCTCCACACGTCACAGGGCTGGGTCCAGCCGAGTTCTAAGAAGCAGAGAGGTTATTACCAGAGGGAAAGAGCAGTCACTGCACAAGATCTGCCAACCTCCTTTTCTATAAGCTGCTGCCAAAGGAAACTTTTGCCTTGACTGACCCTCAGCATGCTCACAGCCTGTACTGAAGCCAGTGCGCTGAGCTGTGCATCTGCTGGCATTTCTAGAAAAATGGCATGGCAGGCAGGCAAACAGCCCATAGCTCAGCGAACAGAGCCCGTGGTGCCTACTCAATGTGATCCCTGGGAACTTAGGGGCCAGCACCCTGCGGCCCAGCACGCAGAGCCAGCAGTACATACCCAGAAGGACCTCTGGGGCTCGGTAGTGCCTGGTGGAGACAATGGTGCTGTGATGCTCATGATCAAACGTTGCACTGCCAAAATCAACCACTCTGATGGCCGTGCTCTTCACGCTCCGCTCATCTCGCTTCTTGGAGAGAGAAGGGACCACTTACACAGGAGTTTCACCAGGCAGCCTCAGCCCCTTGCACAGCAGGGCACCACAGAAATGGATCGCTTTGGAGGAGCATCATTAGGCCTGGCACTTGTCCTTCCACTCCTGCCCACCCACAAGCGCAAAGGCTGCTCTCACCAGCTCTCAGAGCACCGTGGGGCCACTGCTGTCTGTTTACAGAAGATGAAGGCAACTCATGTGATAACTGGGCCCTGAACAGACACAGGAACCCTATCAGTCCCATCCCATCCATCTCCCAGGGGCAGGAGACCGACATTGCAGAATTGTTCCCTACAGCACAATTCACTAGTGCTCCCACCAGGAAAACGGGTGCCCCCCACTCCTTCCTATCTGATTATAGGGCCAGGGGAGGCCAGAAAACCTCACAGGAGGCACTTAAGGTGAGGGCAGCCCCTTTACCTTTTCCAGATTATAAGTGAGTTCATAATCCGAATTCACAAAGAGGATGTTCTCGGGTTTGAGGTCCGTGTGAGTGAGTTTATTGTCATGCAGAACTGGGGAGGAAAACATGATCAGAGTCAGAGTCCATTAAACCCAGCTGACACTGACACCAGTTGGCAGTGGTCAGTGAATGTGGTTTACATTGTCAGACACTGCTCCAGCCCAGGGTGCAGGGAACTGGAGCTGATGGGCTCCACACACAGAGCTGTGGGACACAGAAAGAGAGGGTACCCAGATCTGTGGCACCTCTTTGTCCCCATCCCACATGATTACTGCTCTTACAGAGACGGGTAAAGGAGGGTGGGTTCACCCCAATGCACCATTTTCCTTCTCTTGGTAGGCAGGGAGGGCTTGGCCTTGGAATCTGCAGAAGGGAGCCCCTTCTAGTGATGGGGTGCCCTGGACCTATCAGATGCAGAGCTGGCACAGGTGTGGCCCAAAGATCCTCCCGCCTCATCCTGTCAGGGAGGGGAGCGGCTGCCACTCACATTTCACAGCCTGGCACACCTGGTAGGCCATATGCCGCACTTGGTGGATGGGGTAGGGCAAGTAGTTGTTGTCCTTCAGAAAATCGAAGGTGCTGAGCCCCAGCAGCTCAAAGGAGATGCACATGTGGCCATGGTAATCGAACCAGTCAAACATCTGCACACACAGGCTGAGAGGAGACACTTCTGTTAGAGACGGTCCTAGTCCTCCCTGGCCATTCCCCACCCCCCAACAGGGCACAGAGCAGCCAAGACTGACCTCAACCCTACAATACTTTGAATAATGAACTCAGGACCCCAGTGTGGCAGACTGGGATGGCACTGCCACCCCACACCCTGCCATGGGCTGCCAGGCAGCTCCCTAGCAGCTGGAGGGCATAGGGGCTAGGATGACACTGCTTCCCTGGCCCCACCACAGCAAGATACTCACTTCTTATTCTCTGGATCCTTCTCATTGATTTTCTCCAGCACGTTGATCTCCAGCCGAGCAGCCTCTTTATACTTCTCCACGTTTTTTATGATTTTTAGGGCGACGCGTGCGCCCCCTCTGGGGAGAGGAGGGAAGAAAGCAAGGTCACTGTGGAGCTCAGCCCATGCCCTGGGGAAGGGGTGTCATGGACTAGCCAGGTCCAGCAGAGATTTTGGTTGGCTGGACAGTGCAGGCTGAGATGGTGGGTTTATTCCACTACAAACAATCACAAGACCCACCATTGTATCCCACACCATATGGGATCAGCAGTGGGTGCCTACTGATCCACACTGGATTTGAACTGGAGTCCAGGAGGGAGGGGGCTCGTCTCCCCATAAAAGCTCCAGCTTTTACACACACATTCAGCTGGTTGCCCACCCACCGTGCAAGCCCAGTCAGCACGCTTACCTCCGGTGATCCACACACTGCACCACTCTGCCAAACGTGCCTTCCCCTAAGGTGCTAATAATCTCATCTGAGAGGGAGAGAGAGAGAGAAGGCAACATGAGGGAGTGAGCAGGACCTGGGTGCAGCGCATACACAAGGCAGAGGAGAATGCATTGCAACACCTAGCCTGCACACAGCTTGAGACACCAGTGCAGCAGAATGCTGACACCAGCTGCACAAGGCAACTGCCCTAGTTCCCTGGTATTTTGGTAACAATGCAAAATAGAAAATTAATATATTTAACGAAAGGGAAGGAGGGAGGGAAGGGGGTTTTCTCTTTAAAAACAATGAAAATAAAACAGAACAGAAAGATAAGACAGATCTGCGACTGCGATGGGAGCTTAACTAGAGAGCTAAATTATGTTACGATTCGGCTGTACATCTTTCTTGTAGCCAGTCGCCGACGCGATAGATCAGATGCCCCTCGTCGTCGTCCTCCACACTCTTGGCCCTTCTGCTGCTCTGTCGACTCCGCTGCTGGCCCAGGCAGACAGGGAATTCATCATTCACCAGCCAATCAGATTTTCAAACCAGCGCAGCAGCCAGCGTCACACATTGGTTGGTTTGGAAATTCACATGGTTGTTTGAGGAGGGGTTGCAGGAGGAGATTCCCAGCCAATTCATACGGCACAGAGGAATATATAACGATAGGGATATTGCAAGGGAACATGTCAAGATACAACACACTAGCTCAGAAAAGAAAAAAACAGTTTGCTTTTCTTTGCAGCAAAAAAAGAAAAAGGAAAAAAAAAAAGAAAAAACCTAAAACAGCCCCCCCCCCCGAACCAGTGCAAGAGCGAAGACCAGAACAGGGGCGAGCGGAGGGGATGGGGTAGTGAGAGGGAGGGGCCAGCTGCTCTCACTTCTCTGGGGCTTTGGAGAGGAGCAGTGCTGACGTTCACGTCCTGGGTCAATGCCAAGAGAGCACACAGTCACCAGCCAAGTGTTCGGTGACCACAGGGAGGGGCTCACATCAGCCCCACATCAGACACCAAGGAAAGGCAGCAGCAGATGGCGTACTGGGAAATCCGTCACAAGTAAAGAGCCAAGCTGCCCCTGCACAGACATGCCCACCCTTTTCCAACAGGCCCACCCCCCACCAACAGCCTTCCCCACCCCAACACAGAAGGAAGAACTAAGAGGTTTACAAAGCACAACGTCGCATCCAGAACCAGACAGACCTTGTGAGTAACAACCCCTGAGGCAGATCAGAGACCTCTTCATTGCCCTCCCCTAACCAAACTGGTCCTGGAGAGACTAACCCCGCAGAGAAAAGGAGCACAAAGTGGAATGGCCACAGCCTGGGATGAGGTCAGATGAGAGACTTGCATCAGAGAAGAGAGAGTTCCTGTTTTCAGTTCTTCTTCAGCTAAGTAACCCCACACTTGGGAGCAAAGAGCCAGCAGCCTGGAGGCCCCATCTCCAGCCCAGGACTCCCATCCTAGTCCTGGAACAGCCCTGAACATACAGCCAGGACACCAAGTGGAGGCAGAGAATCTTGAGCCTACAGAAAACGGAAGGCAAGCAGCAGCGTAGGCAAGAGGAAGAAGGCTGGGGACCCTACACTGGAAAAAGCCTGTTGCCTCCATCTGAACTGATTGGTGCACATGCCAAACTGTTTTGCCATAGCCCGCTGCACAACATCTTAAATAGCCAGGGGCCACCCAACAGAAGCTAAGGGATGGTTCTACTGCTCAGACACAAGAGCTGAGCACCCCAGGGACCAGGCCTCCTGCTACAGCACCACTCCGGTGGGGATGCCAGGCACTGGGGCTGCAGGGGCCAGTCCTTCAGTCACAGTGGTACTGAGCTCTCTGAGGCAAGGACCATCTTATCACTTCCATGCTGCCCTGCACAGAGACCCTGCTGCTTGGTTGTGGCCCTTAAGCAGTACTGTGATACAAACAACACACACAACTACAACAGCAGCACCCTACTGGGGGACAAGAGATGGGAACGACAGTCACAGCGTCACCGCCTGGGGAAACAAGAGGTGGGGGCTGCACAGACCCACATGGGTTGCACTGGGCCCCATGGGGTGCCCAGCTCCTCTCCTGGCTTCTCCTACTGGAGGGTGGGTAACCCAAGAGGTGCCCGAAAGCTGCCTGGGCCCATCAGGCTCAGGGCAACTGCTGCACTGGTGCATCAGGACGGCGGATGGGAGCAGCTGCCTGCACTAGGCTTTTCTATGCATTTCACAAGCTGAGTCTGAGGCTGTGTAAGAAAGTGAGTGAGTGTCCTACTTACCAAGCGCGCAACCTGGGAGAGAAAGGTTACAGGGAAAGATCTGGAGTTACAGGGTACTCACCGATGTGGAGCGGCTAAAGGACCGGCTGCGGCGCCGTCTCCGCCTGTGCTTATTACGCCGGCTGCTTTTGCAGCTGCGGTAGCTGCCGTCATGGTCCCGGGAGCGCCGGTATTCATAGGAGTGGCAGTACTCAGTTTCATAGTAGGGTTCCCCGCGTTCACGGCTGTAGTCATTCCGCCTGTAGCTGTCACAATAGCGCCTGTCATAGGCTCTCCTGTCCGAAGAGTGGTCGTCATAGCTGGGGTGAGGAAGAAGAGTAATTGGAACATGACTGGGCCCAGTTGGAAAGCAGCAGCAGCAAGCCCCAGCTTCCCTGAGTTCAGGCTTTAGTGACTGCTCACAGGCTCCCCCAGGAAGGACTAAAGCAGCTCTCCCCACAGCCCCATTGGCAATAGTCCTCCAGACACCATCCTATGCCTGCTGGCATCAGTGCACTTCCCCCAGAGTGACTGGCAGGGAGCAGCCGGTCAGTCTTTCCTCCAAACTGGGGCACCAAACTTGCCAGGCCACCTGGCTGGCAGAAACTGAGCTGACTGCAACTTCCTTCAGTGCAGTTACAGGGGTGCAGCCAGGTCCCAGCCTGCCCCCAGCACTCACCTCCTGGAGCGAACATGGTAACTGTCTTCCCGCTGGTGCCGCCGGTCATGCTCACTGCTGCTTGACCGGGACCGCGTTCGCCGCCTCTTGTGCTTGCGACTTCTGTAGCGCTCGTGATAGCTGCCTCGGCTGCTGCGCCCCGATGAGCGGTACCTTCTGGAGTGAGGCATCTAGAGGAGAGGGCAGAACCAGCAAGTGACCTCCAGGGTGTCTGACAGCAGAGAAAGCCTGAGTGGAACTGACCCCAGACAAGCATCACACGGAGCAGCAACATGAAAAATTGTCCAAAAGAGCAATGGGTCAGAAACCAACCTCCCCCCATGCCCCTTTGGAAGAGGTGACAGCCCCCCCCCCCCCCAGGAAGGCCCCTCTCTGTCAGCAGTACAGGAGTTACCATTTCACCAGGCTAGCTGCTGCCCCAGGACACCTCCCAGAGACCCATCCATCCCAAAGACAGCAACACCAGCTGCTGCGAACACGAGTACAAGCCCTGCCTGACTGGGGCTCTGTCTGGACTGTGCTAAGGGCTGTTGGACCACACACTGAATTGGGATGAAGACTCCAGCTCCAGACTTAGTTGCCAGAGAGCTCTCTGCCCTAAAGAGCTCCTGGGTAAGTATGACACCAGCGAGTGTGATCAGAATGCATTACAAGGCCAGCATGGCCCCAGGAGAGAGAGGAGAAAGAAGCTGGCTGGTCTCTAAAAACCTCTCAATTCGCCCCGCAACCCATTTTGTACTGAAATATTGTTTTTCTGACCAGCTCTGAGGGGTGGAGTGTGCTGTGTGCACACGCAGGGACACCACGTCACATGGTTATGGGAGACTGCAAACAGGGGCAAGGACAAGGGTGCAATAGAGACAGCTCTAAAGAGAAGCCAGTGCAGACTCAGTTGCATGTGACACTGATGGTGCAGCGAGAGGGGAAGGCAAAACGGTCAGCAGTGTTCTGAGCATGCTACATGGGAGAGGCAGCTTGCAGGGTGTTACTGCAGCAGGTCAAGGGCAGAGATGAACTAGGCCCAGTGCAGGGTGTGGGGGAGCGAGGATGGAGAGGGTTCAGAATCCTCAGCGCTATACTGGACATGAACATCCGCCTAGATCTGTTTTCACTTTGGTCTGTTTCCTCATTTACATTTCCCTTCCATCTCACCGCCCCCCAGGAACGGATGCGCACAGCAGGACTCAATGAAATGCCATGCACGGAAGAGGACATTGCTTTTGTCCAGCAGAATTCAGAGATACTGGCCTCTCCCTCTCAGATTCTGACAGTTTCCATTTGGGGCCTACACCCCCCATTTATCCAACACATGGCATCGGCAGCCCCAGGAAGTTAAGCCCAGCCTCTGGTGTCAGCTCTACATCAATGGAGAGTTCATCAAAAACACCCCCAGTCTCTCGTATTATCTCTAATCAGAGCCTCTCTGAGTGAAGGCAGCTGGAGGGGGCTCTCTCAAATTCTGCCTGCACAGGGATAGGTTGCAAAAGTTACGGGAACTCACGAAGCACCTCAGTGTCCTCTGGAAGGGACAAAGCCCCAGGGACATGTCAATGAGGGGTCCGGGTGCTGCAGGCTGGAAGCGTTGAAGAATACAAGCAAGTCTGGGAATCACAGCATTATTTTTGGTTCTGGGCACAGGGTGTGACGTTCTGGGCACCCAGGGCAAGGTCAGATTCATGTCCTCAGAGGACCAGGACCAGCCAGCTCCATACCAACACAGCCAAGCACTTTGCTTCCATCAAGTGAGCTTGTTTCTATCAGCTGAACTCAACAGTAGAAGGAAACTTTCCAAACAAGGAAAGGCGAGGATGCCTGGGCTGCTCACTTGTCTCTCTGAACTGGGCCAGGGGAGGGGAAGATGACTATCCAAGTGTATCAAAGTACCTCTGTGCTGGAGCAGAGCCCTAGGCTGGTACACATAGACTCTCTGGTGACAGGATCCATGCTGCTCTCTCCTTAGCAGAGTGCCTTTTTCCAGCAGAAGGGTCTATACTACTCCCCATCCCCAAGTGAAGAGGCTTTGGCTACTGCTATTCTAGTGGCAGCATCTGCATGTTCCACCCCCAATCAGTCCTTCATTTTGTAATGAGCACACTCAGAAACAGCCAACATACTCTGGAGCCCCACCGGCTTTGCTTTTTGGATCTTGGAAGGAGGCAGGTGAATGAGTGCTCTGGGTGCTGCTGGCATCTGGCCCAAATGCCTAGCGGAAGCAGGCAAGCTCCAAGGGGAACCGTCTTGGGATACTGGCGTGCAATACAGCAGTAAGCAGGCCTTGTGAACAGGCCCCATAGGACCTGTACAGCAAGGCAATCCCATGCCTCTTTGGGCACGCAGACACATTCCCAGTGTAGGCCAATTAAAATGCTAACACTGGGGACTTCCCTGATGCCTTCTTTGTTCACTGGCTCTCAAAGTTCAATCTCGCATGTCTCCCACCCCCCAAATGCAGGCAATAATCATCTCCATTTTACAGACAGGAGAACTGGAGGGACGAAATGCCTTAAGTGGATTGTACAGCCACTGAGGCAGAACCCAGGAGTTCCAATTCTCAGTCCCTCTGCTCTTGCCACCAGACTGCACTCCTTCCCAGAGCCAGGAAGACAGCCATGCCCTCTGCCCCCCCCCCACTCTTGCTAGCACCTCTAGATAACTCTGGCTCTGAAATATTAACTAGTAATTAATTGCTGCTGCCTGGTCTCCTCTGTCAGCATGTGAAATTAGAGCTCCCATCACCCACTACTGCTCACTCACATAACTTATTCATCCCAAGAGTCACTGGTCCACCTGGCTCATTCCTTGTACTTGCAACTTCACTGGTATTGAAAGCAGGTGCACAGAGACATAAAATGGCTTCTGGTCAAAGATGGTGGAGTCGCCTCCTTATGAGTAAGTAAGCTAAGATATGGAGGGCAAAGCCAGGCCTCCCTGGGCAACCCACAGCTCCCTCCCTGCTGGGTAGCTTGGACCGCAAACAAACACTTCTGAAGCCAGGACAGGAGACACAGTTCAAAGGCTGCAGCACCCATTTCACAGACAGGAGACACATTTCTTGTCTTCAATAAGAAATCAGCATTTCTGAGTTTCATCCTGGCAGCTATTCAGATGCCAAGTGATGCTCATTACAGGAAACCCAATCCAAGACCAGCATTAATGCTGGCTCACAAACCACAGCATGGTCACTGTAGAACAGTGGGGCTTCCTCGGAAAACGACAGCAGCCAGCAGAAGCCACTAAACAAGGTGCCACTCTCATGAACTGATATCGATTTTGAGCTAGCATGTCATATTCCCACTCACTGTGCAGTTATAAAAACCAGCAGAGAGATTGCAATGGAAACAGCAACCAGCTGCTGCTGATAGTGGTCCCTTCAGGGATCAATGCCACCACTGTGAGCATTTATACTGGGCTTTCCAAACACCACTGAATTAATCTAGACACCCCAACAGACAGGAAAATGTCACGGTTCCCATCTACAGACAGAGAAACTGAGGCACGGGGGAAGGCGAGTGCCATGGGCACAAAACAAGAGAGAGCTAGAATTAGAGCCCCACAATCCTAACTTCCAGACCTCTGCTCTGATCCCACCCCTGATCCCTGCTCCCAGCCAGCAGTGAGCTCTGCTGAGTGCCCCACCTGGCCCTGGATCAGGCTGCAGAGTGACCCAGATCATATGAACACTGAGCAGCCAGCAGGAAGGTAAAGCTGCTGGGTGTGTGCCTGCCACTGGGACAGGGTGGGCTGCTCCTAGAGACAGATCATAGGAAGCACCAGCCCTGGGATCCCAATATTTTCAGCCCTGGCACCGGAGAATTAGAAATGTGGCCCCACCGCCTGCTCCCCACAGGCACCTGCTCCTGTCTGGGGGCAGCAAGACATCAACAGCAACGCCTGCTAGAGACAACCACCCGAGTCCCCCTGCAGAGCTGCCAGCCCCCGCCCTGTCCCTCCCGCACCCCCAAAACTGCCAGACCCCCCCCCTCGTCCTTCCCACACCCCCTCAACTGCCAGACCCCCCACCCAGGCTGCCAGATACCCCTGTCCCTCCCGCACCCCCAAAAACTGCCAGACCCCCCCCTCGTCCTTCACACACCCCCTCAACTGCCAGACCCCCCACCCAGGCTGCCAGATACCCCTGTCCCCCCCGCACCCCCAAAACTGCCAGACCCCCCCCTCGTCCCTCCCGCACCCCCAAAACTGCCAGACCCCCCACCCAGGCTGCCAAACCTCCCTGTCCCTCCCACACCCCCAAAACTACCAGACCCCCCCCTCGTCCCTCCCGCACCCCCAAAACTGCCAGACCCCCCACCCAGGCTGCCAAACCTCCCTGTCCCTTCCGCACCCCCAAAACTGCCAGACCCCCCACCCAGGCTGCCAAACCTCCCTGTCCCTCCCGCACCCCCAAAACGGCCAGCCGCCCGGCCCCCCCCCACAGGCGAGCCCAGGCCCGACCCGCACCCTCCTCGCAGCCAGCCCGGTGCGCTTGTCCCACAGGAAGTCCGTGTTGGCGGCCGTGGGCCCCCGGCGATCCGGGCCCCGCTCCCCGCCAGGCCCCGCGCCGGGCCCGCCTCCGCTCCCTCCGGAACCGGGGCCTCCCGATCAGGCCGCGCGCGCTCCCGAGTCCGCGGGGGCGGGCGCGCACGGCGACGGACACGGAGCCCCGCCCCTACGTGGTACGGCATAAGTGACGACCCCACCCCGCCCGCATTGCGTCACACAGGTGGACCCGCCCCAGACCACCACATCTAGAGCCCCGCCCCCACTTTCCTACAGCCCCCCCATTTCCGTGTCCCTGCAGCCCCCCACCTCTATACCCCCACGTTCCTGTGTCCCCACAGCCACCCATAACCCCCTCTCTGTCCCTGCAGCCCCCCACCTCTACAGCCCCCCCATTTCCGTGTGTCCCTGCAGCCCCCTATAGCCCCACTTCTGTGTCCCTGCAGCCTCCCACCTCTATACCCCCACCCCCACGTTCCTGTGTCCCCACAGCCTCCCATAACCCCCACCTCTCTGTCCCTGCAGCCCCCCACCTCTACAGCCCCCCATATTTCTGTGTCCCTGCAGCCCCCTATAGCCCCACTTCTGTGTCCCTGCAGCCTCCCACCTCTATACCCCCAGCCCCACGTCCCTGTATCCCCACAGCCTCCCATAACCCCCACCTCTCTGTCCCTGCAGCCCCCGACCTCTACAGCCCCCCATATTCCCTGTGTCCCTGCAGCCCCCTATAGCCCCACTTCTGTGTCCCTGCAGCCTCCCACCTCTATACCCCCACCCCCACGTTCCTGTATCCCCACAGCCTCCCATAACCCCCACCTCTCTGTCCCTGCAGCCCCCCACCTCTACAGCCCCCCATATTTCTGTGTCCCTGCAGCCCCCTATAGCCCCACTTCTGTGTCCCTGCAGCCTCCCACCTCTATACCCCCAGCCCCACGTCCCTGTATCCCCACAGCCTCCCATAACCCCCACCTCTCTGTCCCTGCAGCCCCCGACCTCTACAGCCCCCCATATTTCCCTGTGTCCCTGCAGCCCCCTATAGCCCCACTTCTGTGTCCCTGCAGCCTCCCACCTCTATACCCCCACCCCCACGTTCCTGTATCCCCACAGCCTCCCATAACCCCCACCTCTCTGTCCCTGCAGCCCCCCACCTCTACAGCCCCCCCATTTCCGTGTGTCCCTGCAGCCCCCTATAGCCCCACTTCTGTGTCCCTGCAGCCTCCCACCTCTATACCCCCACCCCCACGTTCCTGTGTCCCCACAGCCTCCCATAACCCCCACCTCTCTGTCCCTGCAGCCCCCCACCTCTACAGCCCCCCATATTTCCCTCTGTCCCTGCAGCCCCCTATAGCCCCACTTCTGTGTCCCTGCAGCCTCCCACCTCTATACCCCCACCCCCACGTTCCTGTATCCCCACAGCCACCCATAACCCCAACCTCTCTGTCCCTGCAGCCCCCCACCTCTACAGCCCCCCATATTTCCCTCTGTCCCTGCAGCCCCCTATAGCCCCACTTCTGTGTCCCTGCAGCCCCCCACCTCTATACCCCCACCCCCACCCCCACGTTCCTGTGTCCCCACAGCCTCCCATAACCCCCACCTCTCTGTCCCTGCAGCCCCCCACCTCTACAGCCCCCCCATTTCCGTGTGTCCCTGCAGCCCCCTATAGCCCCACTTCTGTGTCCCTGCAGCCTCCCACCTCTATACCCCCACCCCCACTTCTGTGTCCCCACAGCCTCCCATAACCCCCACCTCTCTGTCCCTGCAGCCCCCCACCTCTACAGCCCCCCATATTTCCCTCTGTCCCTGCAGCCCCCTATAGCCCCACTTCTGTGTCCCTGCAGCCTCCCACCTCTATACCCCCACCCCCACTTCTGTGTCCCCACAGCCTCCCATAACCCCCACCTCTCTGTCCCTGCAGCCCTCCACCTCTACAGCCCCCCATATTTCCCTCTGTCCCTGCAGCCCCCTATAGCCCCACTTCTGTGTCCCTGCAGCCTCCCACCTCTATACCCCCACCCCCACGTTCCTGTGTCCCCACAGCCTCCCATAACCCCCACCTCTCTGTCCCTGCAGCCCCCCACCTCTACAGACCCACCCCCATCCCCACTTCTGTGTCCCTGCAGCCTCCCACCTCTATACCCCCACCTCTCTGTCCCTGCAGCCCCCCACCTCTACAGCCCCCCATATTTCCCTGTGTCCTTGCAGCCCCCTATAGCCCCACTTGTGTCCCTGCAGCCTCCCACCTCTATACCCCCAGCCCCACTTCTGTGTCCCCGCAGCCTCCCATAACCCCAACCTCTCTGTCCCTGCAGCCCCCCACCTCTACAGACCCACCCCCATCCCCACTTCTGTGTCCCTGCAGCCTCCCACCTCTATACCCCCACCTCTCTGTCCCTGCAGCCCCCCACCTCTACAGCCCCCCATATTTCCCTGTGTCCCTGCAGCCCCCCATAGCCCCACTTCTGTGTCCCTGCAGCCTCCCATAACTCCAACCTCTCTGTCCCTGCAGCCCCCCACCTCTACAGCCCCACCCCCACCCCCACTTCTGTGTCCCTGCAGCCTCCCACCTCTATACCCCCACCTCTCTGTCCCTGCAGCCCCCCACCTCTACAGCCCCACCCCCACTTCTGTGTCCCTGCAGCCTCCCATAACCCCCACCTCTGTCCCTGCAGCTCCCCACCTCTACAGCCCCACCCCCACCCCCACTTCTGTGTCCCCACAGCCTCCCATAACCCCAATCTCTCTGTCCCTGCAGCCCACCTCTACAGCCCCCCATATTTCCCTGTGTCCCTGCAGCCCCCTATAGCCCCACCTCTGTGTCCCTGCAGCCTCCCACCTCTATACCCCCACCCCCACATTCCTGTATCCCCACAGCCTCCCATAACCCCCACCTCTCTCTCCCTGCAGCCCCCCACCTCTACAGCCCCCCATATTTCCATGTCCCTGCAGCCCCCTATAGCCCCACTTCTGTGTCCCTGCAGCCTCCCACCTCTATACCCCCACCCCCACGTTCCTGTGTCCCCACAGCCTCCCATAACCCCCACCTCTCTGTCCCTGCAGCCCCCGACCTCTACAGCCCCCCATATTTCCCTGTGTCCCTGCAGCCCCCTATAGCCCCACTTCTGTGTCCCTGCAGCCCCCCACCTCTACAGCCCCCCATATTTCCGTGTCCCTGCAGCCCCCTATAGCCCCACTTGTGTCCCTGCAGCCTCCCACCTCTATACCCCCAGCCCCACTTCTGTGTCCCCGCAGCCTCCCATAACCCCAACCTCTCTGACCCTGCAGCCCCCCACCTCTACAGCCCCCCATATTTCCGTGTCCCTGCAGCCCCCTATAGCCCCACTTCTGTGTCCCTGCAGCCCCCCACCTCTACAGCCCCCCATATTTCCCTGTGTCCCTGCAGCCCCCTATAGCCCCACTTCTGTGTCCCTGCAGCCCCCCACCTCTACAGCCCCCCATATTTCCGTGTCCCTGCAGCCCCCTATAGCCCCACTTGTGTCCCTGCAGCCTCCCACCTCTATACCCCCAGCCCCACTTCTGTGTCCCCGCAGCCTGCATAACCCCAACGTCTCTGACCCTGCAGCCCCCCACCTCTACAGCCCCCCATATTTCCGTGTCCCTGCAGCCCCCTATAGCCCCACTTCTGTGTCCCTGCAGCCTCCCACCTCTATACCCCCACCCCCACGTTCCTGTATCCCCACAGCCTCCCATAACCCCCACCTCTCTGTCCCTGCAGCCCCCGACTCTACAGCCCCCCATATTTCCCTGTGTCCCTGCAGCCCCCTATAGCCCCACTTCTGTGTCCCTGCAGCCCCCCACCTCTACAGCCCCCCATATTTCCGTGTCCCTGCAGCCCCCTATAGCCCCACTTGTGTCCCTGCAGCCTCCCACCGCTATACCCCCACCCCCACCCCCACTTCTGTGTCCCTGCAGCCTCCCATAACCCCCACCTCTCTGTCCCTGCAGCCCCCCACCTCTACAGCCCCCCATATTGCCCTGTGTCCCTGCAGCCCCCTATAGCCCCACTTGTGTCCCTGCAGCCTCCCACCTCTATACCCCCAGCCCCACTTCTGTGTCCCCGCAGCCTCCATAACCCCAACCTCTCTGTCCCTGCAGCCCCCGACCTCTACAGCCCCCCATATTTCCGTGTCCCTGCAGCCCCCTATAGCCCCACTTCTGTGTCCCTGCAGCCTCCCACCTCTATACCCCCACCCCCACTTCTGTGTCCCTGCACCCTCCCACCTCTGTACCCCCACCCCCACGTTCGTGTATCCCCACAGCCTCCCATAACCCCAACCTCTCTGTCCCTGCAGCCCCCCATATTTCCCTGTGTCCCTGCAGCCCCCTATAGCCCCACTTCTGTGTCCCTGCAGCCTCCCACCTCTATACCCCCACCCCCACGTCCCTGTATCCCCACAGCCTCCCATAACCCCAACCTCTCTGTCCCTGCAGCCCCCGACCTCTACAGCCCCCCATATTTCCCTGTGTCCCTGCAGCCCCCTATAGCCCCACTTCTGTGTCCCTGCAGCTCCCCACCTCTATACCCCCTCCCCCACGTTCCTGTATCCCCACAGCCTCCCATAACCCCCACCTCTCTGTCCCTGCAGCCCCCGACCTCTACAGCCCCTCATATTTCCCTGTGTCCCTGCAGCCCCCTATAGCCCCACTTCTGTGTCCCTGCAGCCTCCCAACTCTATACCCCCACCCCCACGTTCCTGTATCCCCACAGCCTCCCATAACCCCAACCTCTTTCCCTGCAGCCCCCAACCTCTACAGCCCCCCATATTTCCCTGTGTCCCTGCAGCCCCCTATAGCCCCACTTCTGTGTCCCTGCAGCCTCCCACCTCTATACCCCCACCCCCACTTCTGTGTCCCTGCAGTCTCCCACCTCTATACCCCCACCCCCACGTTCCTGTATCCCCACAGCCTCCCATAACCCCAACCTCTCTGTCCCTGCAGCCCCCCACCTCTACAGCCCCTCATATTTCCCTGTGTCCCTGCAGCCCCCTATAGCCCCACTTCTGTGTCCCTGCAGCCTCCCACTCCTACACCTCCACCCCCACTTCCCTGTATCCCCACAGCCCTCCTACTCCTATACCCCCACCCCCACTTGTGTCCCTACAGCACCCCATAACCACAACCCCACATAACCCCCACCCCCACTTCCCTGTGTCCCTGCAACCCCCCACCCCTATAGCCCTACCCCCACTTCCCTGTGTCTCTACAGCCCCCACCCTACCCTTGTAAGGATAGCTAAGAGTTTGAGCATTGGCCTGGTAAACCCAGGGTTGTGAGTTCAGTCCTTGAGGAGGCCACTTAGGGATCTTTGGTCCTGCTAGTGAAGGCAGGGGGCTGGACTCTGTGACCTTTCAGGGTCCCTTCAGCTCTATGAGATAGCTACCGCCCCCACATCTCCTACAGTCCCTCCCCCCTACAGATGGTCCCAGTTCCAGCCCCACCTCCCTACATCCTGCCTGCCCAGCTACAGTCCCTCCACCTATCATCACTACAGTCCCCTTGCTCTCATATCTACTGTCCCCCAGATCCCCCACGCAGCTTCTACTCTCTCTCCTGTTCCAAGGCCTCCACATGTCCACTACTCTCCCAGCTCCCCCAACTCCAACCTCCCTTCCACTTACATGCCCTATACTGACTCCATGTCTTGCCCCCCAACACCTGCAGTTCACAATCCAGAGCTGGGGCCCAGTACAAACCCCACAAGGAGCCAGTAAGAAACCTGTACAACAGAATTGATATTGAGACGTGGCCAACACTAGTATCCAGACAGAGAAAACGTAATCCAAATGATGAGAAATAAGCATGGACTTTCCACTGAACAGCAAGGAGAATCCAGTATTGCCATTGGGTCCTTCCTGATGAGCCTTTCCCTCAGGAACCCGCCCTCTTTGGGGGAAGAAGCAAACCAGATTGTAAATAAAGACAAAGGGGCAGGCAGAGCACTCAGCGCTGTCACCTTCCCACAGTGGCTGCTACTGCCTGTGGAGGAGGCACCAGGCACCATTCTGAGGTGCCTTAGAAACAGTAGAAGCTACAGGGCCCTTGAGTCAGAGGAAACAAGGCCCAGCTCACCCGCTGCAGCCAGCATTCAGCCACAGCTTGGAATTCTCACATTACTATTTTTAAAAAAGGTAACCAACCAACCCAGTTTAATGAAGTATTGTTCTGTTTTTTCAGCCAATAACAATTTCCACAGGGCTCACTGAAGACTCAGAGAGGGATTTGCTCCCTTCCCTTATCACAGGGACCAAAATAAGTTCAGACATTCTCTGCTATGGGCACTGTGCAATCAACCAGACAATTCCCAGCTCACTTTCCAGGGGCTGCAAATGTGGGAAGACATTTCCGATGCTTGGATAAATCATTGATGTTCTCCATCCATGAGCACTATGGTGGGAGAGAAAGAGGTTAGAGTCACAGAGCTTAGTCTGCCTAACAAAGTGCCAAACTAACACTGCGAGAACAACCCATTTGTACAAACCAATGTGAACACCTCCAGTACCCACACAGACTCAGCCCTGGGACAGCAGAGCAAGGAATGAGAACCACACCCACCAAGGCATTGCAAGCCTGGGGCTTTCCTAAACAAAGCAGGCTATTTGGATAGCTGACCTGCAGTTTGTCACAGAGTTGGGGGAGACAAGGCCCTGCACCCCCGACTTCCTGCGATTCACTATGACTCTCAGCCAGACAGTAACACAGAAGGTTTATTTAGACAACAGGAACACAGTCCAAAACAGGTCTTGCCAATACAAACAACAGGACCCCCTCAGTCAGGTCCATCTTGGGGGGCCAGGGGAAGCCTGGAGACCTGTCTGGTCTCCCCTCCATTTTCCCAGCCAGCTCCAAACTGAAACTCTCCAGCCCCTCCTCTGCCTTCGTCCCTTTCCCAGGCTAGGAGGTCACCTGATCACTTTGTTCTCCAACACCTTCAGTTGGCACCTTTGCAGAGGAGGGGCCCAGGCCATGAGTTGCCAGGAGATAAGAGTGTCAGCCATTCTCTGTACAGACAGCATCACAGGGGCCCTCTTGGGCTCTGCAATAATCACACACCCTGATCTCCCCACTCAGATACCTAAGAACTGCATAGGGGAAACTGAGGCACCCACACAGTATTCAGAGAAAACATTAAGAACATTCCCACTTCATCACACAGTTTTCCTTCTGTATTTTATACCACGTCAGAGCTGAACCCCTGCCCTCTCCACAGTCAATGACTGTGTCTCTTTCTCCCCCTTTTACAAACGCAGACAGAGCTGAGGCAAGAAATGTCTGCTTTGGTCTGTGGTCTTTATTTCCATTCATCATTAGGGTTAGGTGAAGTCCCAACACACAGTCTCTTACTCTCCCTCATCTGCAGCTAGTCCAAACCCACCCCACAGAAGGATAATTTGGGATATAACTTTCAAGATGTGCAGAATGTGGGTTTAGGCTCCTAGTCGGAGTCACTATGGAATGCAGGGTGCTGGAATGACCCAGTCAGAGAAACAGACAGCTTATGGGAAGAAAACCAGCTCTCTCTCTGTCTCTCAGTGGATGGGTTCTTTGTGAGGGAGATGTTTGCCCAGTCCCAGTGGAATCTCCCTTTGCTTACAGAGTCAAGTTTGGGGTAACTGAAACTGAGTAACTTGCTGTGTAACATTTGCATCTCTGAAGAATCCTACCAATAATTCCAGAGTCCCCTCGCTGCCAGGGCAGGATCAATGATTTAGTTAACAAATGGGCAAACTCTGGGGCAGAGAAACAGAGTGATTTACCCAGGGTCACGCAACAAGTAGTGGCAGAGCCATGAGAGGGTCAGGGGGGCAGCAGGACAGATAATTCCATCCCTGCCATGTTGGGTGCCTGCTGGCCTTGTGCCTCTGCCCAGCACACCTGTGGAGAACCTGCTCTCCTGAGGGTCCTGTTAGGAAATTAAACTGCATGTGGTATTTAGCGGCCCAAGGCTGATCTGAGGAGGTGGGGTATGCACAGGCTACCCTCAGCTGGGGAAAGGGAGGGGAGGCAGCAGGAAGCTCCTCACCAGGTTCTTGTTGACGCTGAGGAGGGTGGCCTGGTACTGGGCCAGTGCCTGCAGGTTCTGGGCCAGTCTTCCCAGCTCCTGGGACAGCTCAGCCACGGCCTCTTCAAAGCCTGCAAGACAGGTCAGAATTGCTGGGGAGCAAGAGGGGAACCCCTCCACCTCCTTCAGCCTCCTTCACCACCCTCCCAGCGTGTGGGGCTCACACTCCACCCACCCCACCCTGTGCAGGGAGCACCCCCCACAGCTCTCTCAACCCCCTTCACTGTGTGGGGAGACACCCCTCTCACTGCCCTCCAGCCCCCTCAGAGTGTGAGGCACACCCCACCCCCTCCGTGCGGGGGGGGCACATCACACCCCTCCCCCTCCGTGCGGGGGGGGCACATCACACCCCACCCCCTCCGTGCATGAGGGGGGGCACATCACACCCCTTCCCCTCCGTGCGGGGGGGCACATCACACCCCTCCCCCTCCGTGCGTGAGGGGGGGCACATCACACCCCTTCCCCTCCGTGCGGGGGGGGCACATCACACCCCACCCCCTCCGTGCATGAGGGGGGGCACATCACACCCCTTCCCCTCCGTGCGGGGGGGCACATCACACCCCTCCCCCTCCGTGCGTGAGGGGGGGCACATCACACCCCTCCCCCTCCGTGCGGGGGGGCACATCACACCCCTCCCCCTCCGTGCGTGAGGGGGGGCACATCACACCCCTCCCCCTCCGTGCGTGAGGGGGGGCACATCACACCCTGTGCCCGGCACTAACACCAGTGCAAACGCCATGATTTGAGACCGGCTTCTCACAAGCGCTTTGCACGGACGGGGCGGGGGGGCGGACACCAGAGACTCCCCCTCCCATCACCTCTCAGCCCCGCCTGGGGGCCCCCGGGCTCCATCCCCCGCCCCGCGCTCTGCAGCTGGACAAGCAAAGGACCCGGCAACCCCGCCCTTCCCCCGCCAAATACTGCACGGGCCAACCGCGTCCTGCCCCGGGAGCCCCCCCCCCCACGGGCCAACCGCGTCCTGCCCCGGGAGCCCCCCCGGCCAACCGCGTCCTGCCCCGGGAGCCCCCCCCCCCCACGGGCCAACCGCGTCCTGCCCCGGGAGCCCCCCCCCCCACGGGCCAACCGCGTCCTGCCCTGGGACCCCCCCCCCGCAAGGCCAACCACGTCCTGCCCTGGGAACCCCACAAACACACACGGGCCAGCTGTGACCCTGCCCGGGGAAACCTCACCCCCAGGCAAACTGTGTCAACTCCCCACCCACACACAGGTCAGCCATGACCCAACCCCCATCACACACCCCCTCAAGGCCAGCCACGACCCCACCCAAAACATGCGCCAACCTGACCCTGCCCTATGGGTCCTTGCCCTGGGACCAGCTCCCTCCCTGCCAATCGTGTCCTGCCCCAGAACCCCCCCTCCAACCCCTGCCCCCACTGCTGCTTGGCGCTGGTTCCTAGGATGAGCTGCTGGGAATCTTTCTGGCCTCCACCCCAGGAGCATCCCAGCCTCGTGGGGATCCCGTGACACCTTTGACCTCTGTGGCTCAAGACACCCCATGGGAGAGGAGGGTGAAGCTGGGCCTGGGCAGGCAGCAGTGGAGACCCGCCTTGTCCTGCCACTCAGGGCCCCTTGCTCCCTCCATGTTCAGTGTCTGCAAGGGCAATACCATGGGGAGGGGGGCGTGACTCCCAGGCCCAGATGGGCACCAGCACCATTCTGTTTTTTATGGCTGGCAGGGCAGCGAGCACCAGGGGCTGGGGTGTGCAGTCTCTTCTCCACAGGCAGGGCCAGCTCCAGGGTTTTTGCCACCCCAAGCGGAAAAAAAAAAAAAGATGTGATCAGTGGCAGCTCCACTGTGCCGCTTTCTTCTTCAGCGGCAGGTCCTTCCCTCTGAGAGGGACTGAGGGACCTGCAGCTGAATTGCCACCAAAGAGCCCAAGGTGCCGCCCCTTCCCCATGGCCGCCCCAATCACCTGCTTGCTCGGCTAGTGCCTGGAGTCGACCCTGTCCCCAGAAGCTCTGGACTGGCCTCTCCTGTAAGCCAGGCTCCAGGGGGTCAGAAGAGGAGTCCCAGCCTTCCCAGAGCAGTCAGTCATGGAGCTCAGATGTGTTACTGGTGGGGCCATGCACATCTGTGTGGGGCCAGGGACTGGCTGGCCAGGATCGGGAGCTTTAGGGGAGCGGAGTCCTAGCATTTTTTTCTGTTGTAAAGTTGGGTGGCAGCCTGCAAAAGGCGACGAAATAGCGTCTGAAACATTGGGGTCTACATTAGCTGTTATCACGCTAGAGAGAGCTCTTGGAGTCATTGTGGATAGTTCTTCGAAAACATCCACTTAGTGTGCAGCAGCTGTCAAAAAGCGAACAGAATGTTCAGAACCATTAGGAAAGGGATAGGTAACAAGACACCAAATATCATAATGACATAATACAAATCCCTGGTACCCAACACCTTGAACATAGCCTGCAGTTCTGGTGCCCCATCTCACAAAAGATATATTAGAATTGGAAAAGGTGCAGAGAAGGACAACAAAAATGATCAGGGGGATGGAACGGGTTAGGGTTAGGGCAGAGATTAAATCTGGGACTGTTCAGGTTGGAAAAGAGCTGACTAAGGGGGATATGACAGAGGGCTGTAAATCATGAACAGCGTGGGGAAAGCCAAGAGGGAAGCACTATTTACCCCTTCACAGAACACAAGAACCAGGGGCCACCCAATGAAATTAACAGGCAGCAGGTTTAAAACAAACCTAAGGAAGTTCTTCACACAATGCACCCCTGGAACTCATTGCCAGGGGATGTTGTTCAGGCCAAAAGTACAACTGGGTTCGGAAAAGACTGGATAAGTTCATGGGGACAGGTGAGCAGGGACCCAACCCCATGCCCTGGGTGTCCGTAGCCTCTGACTGCCAGAAGCTGGGACTGGAGGCAGCAGAGGATGGATCACTGGATACTTGCCCTGTTTTGTTCACTCCCTCTGAAGCCTCTGGCATCGGCCACTATCAGAAGACAAGACACTGGGCTAGAGGGACTATTGGTCTGACCCAGTGTCGCCATTCTTATGATGTTCTTGGCCAAAGGGATGCCGAGGCTGGGGGTGCAGGGCTCAGCCAAGCCTTCCGCTCCCCAGAACTGCAATAGGGGCCTTCACTGGGGTGTTTCAAGGACAAGCGATAGAAAGGGCTTGTTTTAACAGAAGGAAGCTGAGATTCCCCCTGCGGGGGCTGGGTGCCTCCCTCCCCGCTGCAGTCTCCGGGCTCTCGTCAGGGGGCAGCACTGGCCTTGCCGAGCCCGCGGCTCGCCGCTGGCTGGGCCAAGCCGCCGCCTGCCCGCGCTCCGGAGGCTGGAGCTGCGGCTCCCCCAGCCCAGCTGACGTCTGCCCGCCTGGGCTTGTGCAACAGGCTCGCTGTGGTCGCCGGCGCCGGCACCGGCTCTGGGGCGGCCATGGGGGAGCAGCGGCCGGCGCCCCCGGCGTCCTGCGGCTGAGCCGGGTGCGGGGCAGGGAGGGGAGCGGCGCCCCCCTCCGCGGGGTCCCCAGCGCCCCCGGCAGCATCCCCAGCCGCGCCCCCGGCGGAGCGCGGAGCTGCGGCCGCCTCCGGCTCCGGCTGCGGTGAGCATGTGCCCAGGGGAGCCGGGCTGGGCGCCCGGGCAAGGGCGTTTGAAGGGAACCTGAGCAGGGCGCTTCCCCGGCAGGATGGAGGCGGCGCCGGGCTCGGAGCCCCGGGACAGGGCGCAGGGCGCCGACCCGCGGGACAAGCCCCTGGCCCTGGACGGGGAGGCCCCCGGGCGCCGCGAGGGGAGCGCAGGCTCTGGGCCAGGCCAGCCGCCCGGCGCAGTGACCCCGGGGGAGGCGCCCGCCTCGCAGCCCGGGGGCGGCAAGGCGCAGGCGGCGGAGCAGATCCTGTCGGACGCCGAGAACCCAGCCGCGCTGGCCGGCACCTTCGTGCAGCGCCAGCTCGGGGCCATGCTGCAGCCCGCGGTCAACAAGTTCTCGCTGCGCATGTTTGGCAGCCACAAGGCGGTGGAGCTGGAGCAGCAGCGGGTGAAATCGGCCGGGTCCTGGATCATCCACCCCTACAGCGACTTCAGGTGAGAGGGGCCTGGGCACCCCCTGCCCCCATCCTCCTTAGCCAGCTACCCCCTGCCACCCCTCCCCATCCACCCCTACAGCGACTTCAGGTGAGAGGGGCCTGGGCACCCCCTGCCCCCATCCTCCTTAGCCAGCCACCCCCTGCCACCCCTCCCCATCCACCCCTACAGCGACTTCAGGTGAGAGGGGCCTGGGCACCACCTGCCCCCATCCTCCTTAGCCAGCCACCCCTTGCCACCATCCTCCCTAGCCAGCCACCCCCTGCCACCCCTCCCCATCCACCCCTACAGCGACTTCAGGTGAGAGGGGCCTGGGCACCACCTGTCCCCATCCTCCTTAGCCAGCTACCCCCTGTCACCCCTCCCCATCCACCCCTACAGCGACTTCAGGTGAGAGGGGCCTGGGCACCACCTGTCCCCATCCTCCTTAGCCAGCTACCCCCTGCCACCCCTCCCCATCCACCCCTACAGCGACTTCAGGTGAGAGGGGCCTGGGCACCACCTGCTCCCATCCTCCTTAGCCAGCCACCCCTTGCCACCATCCTCCCTAGCCAGCCACCCCCTGCCACCCCTCCCCATCCACCCCTACAGCGACTTCAGGTGAGAGGGGCCTGGGCACCACCTGCCCCCATCCTCCTTAGCCAGCCACCCTCTGCCACCCCTCCCCATCCACTCCTACAGCGACTTCAGGTGAGAGGGGCCTGGGCACCCCCTGCCCCCATCCTCCTTAGCCAGCCACCCCCTGCCCCCATCCTCCTTAGCCAGCCACCCTCTGCCACCCCTCCCTATCCACCCCTACAGCGACTTCAGGTGAGAGGGGCCTGGGCACCCTCTGCCCCCGTCCTCCTTAGCCAGCCACCCTCTGCCCCCATCCTCCTTAGCCAGCCACCCTCTGCCCCCATCCTCCCTAGATAGCCACCCTCTGCCACCCCTCCCCATTCACCCCTACAGCGACTTCAAGTGAGAGGGGCCTGGGCACCCCTTGCCCCCATCCTCCTTAGCCAGCCACTCCCTGCCCCCATCCTCCCTAGCCAGCCACCCTCTGCCACTCCTCCCCATCCACCCCTACAGTGACTTGAGGTGAGGGGGGCCCTGGGACCCCTGAGGGACCCGCCTGATCGCTGGACACCCCCTGCCCCCATCCTCCCTAGCCAGCCACCCCTCCCCATGCACCCCTACAGCGACTTCAGGTGAGAAGGGCCTGGGCAGTCCCTGAGGGACCTGCGCTCGCCGGCCACCCACTGTCTCCATTCTCTCTGGTCAGCCATCCTCTGCCACCCAGCCGGGCCCTACCCACTTCCCATCTACCCCTACGGCAACTTCAGGTGAGAGGTGGCCCGGCACCTGCTAAGGACCTGCCTGCTAGCTGCCAGCCCCTGCCCCCATCCTCCTTAGCCAGCCACCCTCTGCCACCCCTCCCCATCCACCCCTACAGCGACTTCAGGTGAGAGGGTCCTGGGCACCCTCTGCCCCCATCCTCCTTAGCCAGCCACCCCCTGCCCCCATCCTCCTTAGCCAGCCACCCTCTGCCACCCCTCCCCATCCACCCCTACAGCGACTTCAGGTGAGAGTGGCCTGGGCACCCCCTGCCCCCATCCTCCTTAGCCAGCTACCCCCTGCCACCCCTCCCCATCCACCCCTACAGCGACTTCAGGTGAGAGGGGCCTGGGCACCCCCTGCCCCCATCCTCCTTAGCCAGCTACCCCCTGCCACCCCTCCCCATCCACCCCTACAGCGACTTCAGGTGAGAGGGGCCTGGGCACCACCTGCCCCCATCCTCCTTAGCCAGCCACCCCTTGCCACCATCCTCCCTAGCCAGCCACCCCCTGCCACCCCTCCCCATCCACCCCTACAGCGACTTCAGGTGAGAGGGGCCTGGGCACCACCTGTCCCCATCCTCCTTAGCCAGCTACCCCCTGCCACCCCTCCCCATCCACCCCTACAGCGACTTCAGGTGAGAGGGGCCTGGGCACCACCTGCTCCCATCCTCCTTAGCCAGACACCCCTTGCCACCATCCTCCCTAGCCAGCCACCCCCTGCCACCCCTCCCCATCCACCCCTACAGCGACTTCAGGTGAGAGGGGCCTGGGCACCACCTGCCCCCATCCTCCTTAGCCAGCCACCCTCTGCCACCCCTCCCCATCCACTCCTACAGCGACTTCAGGTGAGAGGGGCCTGGGCACCCCCTGCCCCCATCCTCCTTAGCCAGCCACCCCCTGCCCCCATCCTCCTTAGCCAGCCACCCTCTGCCACCCCTCCCCATCCACCCCTACAGCGACTTCAGGTGAGAGGGGCCTGGGCACCCTCTGCCCCCGTCCTCCTTAGCCAGCCACCCTCTGCCCCCATCCTCCCTAGATAGCCACCCTCTGCCACCCCTCCCCATTCACCCCTACAGCGACTTCAAGTGAGTGGGGCCTGGGCACCCCCTGCCCCCATCCTCCTTAGCCAGCTACCCCCTGCCACCCCTCCCCATCCACCCCTACAGCGACTTCAGGTGAGAGGGGCCTGGGCACCACCTGCTCCCATCCTCCTTAGCCAGCCACCCCTTGCCACCATCCTCCCTAGCCAGCCACCCCCTGCCACCCCTCCCCATCCACCCCTACAGCGACTTCAGGTGAGAGGGGCCTGGGCACCACCTGCCCCCATCCTCCTTAGCCAGCCACCCCTTGCCACCATCCTCCCTAGCCAGCCACCCCCTGCCACCCCTCCCCATCCACCCCTACAGCGACTTCAGGTGAGAGGGGCCTGGGCACCACCTGTCCCCATCCTCCTTAGCCAGCTACCCCCTGCCACCCCTCCCCATCCACCCCTACAGCGACTTCAGGTGAGAGGGGCCTGGGCACCACCTGTCCCCATCCTCCTTAGCCAGCTACCCCCTGCCACCCCTCCCCATCCACCCCTACAGCGACTTCAGGTGAGAGGGGCCTGGGCACCACCTGCTCCCATCCTCCTTAGCCAGCCACCCCTTGCCACCATCCTCCCTAGCCAGCCACCCCCTGCCACCCCTCCCCATCCACCCCTACAGCGACTTCAGGTGAGAGGGGCCTGGGCACCACCTGCCCCCATCCTCCTTAGCCAGCCACCCTCTGCCACCCCTCCCCATCCACTCCTACAGCGACTTCAGGTGAGAGGGGCCTGGGCACCCCCTGCCCCCATCCTCCTTAGCCAGCCACCCCCTGCCCCCATCCTCCTTAGCCAGCCACCCTCTGCCACCCCTCCCCATCCACCCCTACAGCGACTTCAGGTGAGAGGGGCCTGGGCACCCTCTGCCCCCATCCTCCTTAGCCAGCCACCCCCTGCCCCCATCCTCCTTAGCCAGCCACCCTCTGCCACCCCTCCCCATCCACCCCTACAGCGACTTCAGGTGAGAGGGGCCTGGGCACCCCCTGCCCCCATCCTCCTTAGCCAGCTACCCCCTGCCACCCCTCCCCATCCACCCCTATAGCGACTTCAGGTGAGAGGGGCCTGGGCACCCCCTGCCCCCATCCTCCTTAGCCAGCTACCCCCTGCCACCCCTCCCCATCCACCCCTACAGCGACTTCAGGTGAGAGGGGCCTGGGCACCACCTGCCCCCATCCTCCTTAGCCAGCCACCCCTTGCCACCATCCTCCCTAGCCAGCCACCCCCTGCCACCCCTCCCCATCCACCCCTACAGCGACTTCAGGTGAGAGGGGCCTGGGCACCACCTGTCCCCATCCTCCTTAGCCAGCTACCCCCTGCCACCCCTCCCCATCCACCCCTACAGCGACTTCAGGTGAGAGGGGCCTGTGCACCACCTGTCCCCATCCTCCTTAGCCAGCTACCCCCTGCCACCCCTCCCCATCCACCCCTACAGCGACTTCAGGTGAGAGGGGCCTGGGCACCCTCTGCCCCCGTCCTCCTTAGCCAGCCACCCTCTGCCCCCGTCCTCCTTAGCCAGCCACCCTCTGCCCCCATCCTCCCTAGATAGCCACCCTCTGCCACCCCTCCCCATTCACCCCTACAGCGACTTCAAGTGAGAGGGGCCTGGGCACCCCCTGCCCCCATCCTCCTTAGCCAGCCACTCCCTGCCCCCATCCTCCCTAGCCAGCCACCCTCTGCCACTCCTCCCCATCCACCCCTACAGTGACTTGAGGTGAGGGGGGCCCTGGGACCCCTGAGGGACCCGCCTGATCGCTGGACACCCCCTGCCCCCATCCTCCCTAGCCAGCCACCCCTCCCCATGCACCCCTACAGCGACTTCAGGTGAGAAGGGCCTGGGCAGTCCCTGAGGGACCTGCGCTCGCCGGCCACCCACTGTCTCCATTCTCTCTGGTCAGCCATCCTCTGCCACCCAGCCGGGCCCTACCCACTTCCCATCTACCCCTACGGCAACTTCAGGTGAGAGGTGGCCCGGCACCTGCTAAGGACCTGCCTGCTAGGTGCCAGCCCCTGCCCCTGTCCTCCCTAGTTGGCCACTCCCCGCCCGCAGTCACCCAGCCTCCCCTTCCGCTGTCTCTGTCCACGCCCAGCCTAACCACCCCTTCCTGTCCACCCAGCCAGGCCCTACCCCTGTGCCCCTTCCCATCCACCCATTCAGTGACTTCAGGTGAGAGGGGCCCTTGCCCCTCCTGACCCCACCTTCCAGCCAAGCCCCTGTCCTCCAGCTGATACACAGGGTGGTCAGGTTGCATGTATCCCTGCCCACCCCTATGCAAGGATGTCTGCCCAGGTCCCCCTCTCCCCCTATGTCCATCCTCCTGTGGGCCTGGGGCTGGCGCTGTCTTGGGTACTGAGCCTGAGGCGGCAGGCTAAGCCTGGCCTTCCTCTGCTGAGGCGGGCCCTGCTCAGCCCCGGGGGTGGGTCCCGGTGGCTCAGGTCTCAGTGGAGTGAGGGTGCTGCGTTCTGTCCTCCCTGGTCCCCATGGCCCATACCCTCTAATACTCCAACGGCTGCTCCCTCAGGCTGTGAGCATCTGTCTTCTATTCGTGCTGGTGCTCTGGGGCCTGCAGCCTCAGCCCCATTTTGCGGGGGAGGTGAGGTGGGGCTGGCCCAGGTGCCGGGGTCCTCTCACCAGGCTAGGGGCACCTGAGCCCTACAGCCCTGGTAGGAGGCCAGGGGGTGAAATCCCAAGGATGGCCAGGCAGTGAGTTGGGGAGGTGGACTCCATTCCCCAGGAGCCCTGAAGGGGCCCTTCCTCAGCAGCTTGTGCTGTTCCTGCAAGCCAGGCACCAGGGACTGGGGGAGTCAGGTCCCTCCTCCCCAGACCAGTCAGGGAGATCAGTCTTGTCACCAGGGCCCCTCTACCTCCAGGTGGGAGCAGGGCAGCAGCTGGGAGCTGTAGGGGAGTCGGGGACTAAGAACCGACAGGATACAAATCCAGTGCCGTTCACTTTGCTGTGCAGGAAGTTTCTATTCCCAAGTCCTCGCTGTCATCAGCCTTCCCTGCACCCAGACTCCCTAGCATTGCTGGACCACTGGGATTTACCCCAAGGAGGCCTCACCTAGAGTGGTCCCCCTATTCTTCTTGGGGACCCCTTTCAAGCAGGCCTGGTGTGACCCTGGGAGGCCAGCTGATCACCAGAATCAGAAACTCCCCTGCTGCCCAAAATTCACCCCCTGCCCCTTTTCTTTGGAAGGATCCTGTCCTTGACTTTCTAGGGAAGGGGCTCTGCCCAGCACGTGGTCAGGGGCGACTCTGCCACTGGAGCCACGGGACCAGCGGACCCTCCGCAGGCACATCTGTGGGAGGTCCACTGGAGCCGCCTGCCGCCCTCCCGGCGACCAGCAGAGTGCCCCTCGTGGCATGCTGCCCCAAGCACGTGCTTGGCGTGCTGGGGCCTGGAGCCGCCCCTGCACATCATTAGTCCTCCCCTCTTGCCACTACTCTCCAGTAAGGCAGAGGCTAAAAGTAACATGCAGAGATCCCAGGGTACTGACCGGGATGTGCTTCTGCTGCCCAGCAATCACTCTGCTTGAGCATTTTCCAACCAACCCTATAGAATCCCAGGCTAATTCCTCTGGCAGCAGGACATGGGGTATCCCACGCTCAGCCCTTGGGAGTGACTCAGACCCTCCTGCCCCTCCAGTCCCAAGTGTCCCAGCAATCTCTCCCCCACAGCTCGCTCCTGCATCTGACAGTGCTTCGTGTATGGGCAGGGGAGAGCTTCTAGGGAGCTGGGCCGAACCGACCCTGGGCACCGGGGCACCCCCAACAGAGGAAGCCAGATCCTTCTGTCTGCCCCTGAGTAGCCCTTCTCTCTTGCCAGTGGACTCGGAGCTGTTTTTAGTTTGTGAGTGTACTCAGTCGTCGCACCACATCCAAGGAGATTAACTCCTGTCCCAGCTCTCGCAGAAGGGGCGCTTACAGAACCCTCCCTCAGCAGGAATGGCTCTGGCTGTGCAGGCTGCTGGTGGAGTTGCACTGGGAAGGGCAATGTGACCATTTAGCGCAGGGTGTATGGCAAGAAGGCAGGCCTTCTGCTGGCAGGTCCAGGCACACTCTGTCCCTGGGGTCTCCAGGGTGTTACTGGGATGTCTACGTGGTGGGAAGGAATTGGATGTCACAGGGATGTTGAGTCACATCGGATGGGCTTTCTCTGTGAGGGTTGAAACTGCAAGACGATAATTTCTAGTGGAAAATTATGCCATGGTCACTGTGACCCAGCAGGAGGCTAGCACCTGAAACGGAAAGTAGCCTGCTCACATGTAGGTGTAACCAGGGGTCCCCCTGCAGAGAGGCCCTGATTCGCAGGGATGCTAAGGATCCTTTACACTGCTCCAGCAGAGTGTGAAGGACAGTAAAGCAGCCATGCGTCACAGCTGCACCCTCTGTAAGGGCCTCAGCAGCCCCACGTTTACAAGCTGCAGCTCCTGTGAAATCATGGTCCCTGCAGCTCTGCCTGGTGAAGGTGACAAGGTGACACGTGGGGGGGCTGGTAGGTAGCTGTCCAGGCTGGATTACGTCAATGTTGTTTATTATCCGCATTATGGTAGCAACTGAGACCAATCAAGATCAGGGCCTTGCTATGCTGGCACTGCCCGGCATAGAATAAAAGCCAGGCTTCGCCCTAAAGAGCTTACAAAGTAAATCTGAGACGAGGCGCCAGGTGGGTTTGGGCAGTCAGCAGGAGGGGAAGGACAGGGTTAGCTGGGTGAGCTTGTGCATGGCATTTGTCAGGGGCCAATGAGCTGGGGCAGATGACATTAACCCCTCCATAGCCACAGTCCTTCTGGGCTGGCACCCCTAACAAAGTACTAATCAGTAGGAAAGTTCTTGACTGCAGCTGGAAAGTCCCCAGAGTCGTGACTTGGAAAAGATTAACGCAGCATACAGCGTGGCCCCAGAGAGGCATTAGTGACCAGCTGCTCATCCTCAGCTTCTGACTGTTGGTTTCTACTGTTATGGAAATTTGGGGTCTCACCATTGTTAGCTCCCCAAAGCCCATCTCTCCCTGCAGAGGCCTTTTTTGGTGCCCACCTTAGGAGACTGGGCTGTCAGTGTACTGAGCTGGCTTTTGCACCTGCCTCTGTGCAACCCAGACACTGGGGCAGCTCTCTGGCTCTGTCTTTAACTTGTTACTTGAAACTGTTCTTGGCTGTAGGACCAGAGACACCTCGCGACAATACAGACATGGGTGTCTAGGGCTGGGTACAGTTCTGCTGGGTCACAGGAAGAGCCGGAGTGTGAGCTGGCCAGGTTACCGCAGAGAGATGGGGAAAGGAGCCACATGGGCCTGGGAGGAAGAAGCAAAACTGCCCTTGATTTCTGTGAATGATTGTGGACTCCTCCATTACTCAGTGTTTGTCATGGGGGTCTGGGGCTGTGTGGCGGAGGGGGGAAGGGGGATGTGTGTATCTGTGACTGGGAGAATGAGAACATCGATGGCCCCACTTGAGTGTGTTTAGAGAGAGAATTTTAGGGTGTAATCCAACCCCTGAAAGAGTCTATTATGGGGGTTCTTCCCCATTTCTTTGAAGCATCTGGCCACTGTCAGAGAGAGGAGTGGGGTGGATGGGCCATCTGGCGGTGTCTCTGGGGGACTGATCTCTCTCTCCCCACTTCCCTCCTGGTGTCTTTCTCATGGAAGAGCGAGTTTTGGTTCTTTTCTTTCCACCCGTTCTGAACGTGGCGGTGACTCATAGACTCTAGGACTGGAAGGGACCTCGAGAGGTCATAGAGTCCAGTCCCCTGCCCTCATGGCAGAACCAAATACTGTCTAGACCATCCCTGATAGACATTTATCTAACCTACTCTTAAATATCTCCAGAGATGGAGATTCCACAACCTCCCTAGGCAATTTATTCCAGTGTTTAACTACCCTGACAGTTAGGAACCTTTTCCTAATACCCAACCTAAATCTCCCTTGCTGCAGTTTAAGCCCATTGCTTCTTGTTCTATCATTAGAGGATAAGGTGAACAAGTTTCCTCCCTCCTCCTGATGACACCCTTTTAGATACCTGAAAACTGCTATCATGTCCCCTCTCAGTCTTCTCTTTTCCAGACTAAATAAACCCAATTATTTCAGCCTTCCTTCATAGGTCATGTTCTCAAGACCTTTAATCATTCTTGTTGCTCTTCTCTGGACCCTCTCCAATTTCTCCACATCTTTCTTGAAATGTGGTGCCCAGAACTGGACACAATACTCCAGTTGAGGCCTAACCAGCGCAGAGTAAAGCGGAAGAATGACTTCTCGTGTCTTGCTCACAACACACCTGTTAATGCATCCCAGAATCACGTTTGCTTTTTTTGCAACAGTATCACACTGTTGACTCATATTTAGCTTGTGGTCCACTATGACCCCTAGATCTCTTTCTGCCATACTCCTTCCTAGACAGTCTCTTCCCATTCTGTATGTGTGAAACTGATTGTTCCTTCCTAAGTGGAGCACTTTGCATTTGTCTTTATTGAACTTCATCCGGTTTACCTCAGACCATTTCTCCAATTTGTCCAGATCATTTTGAATTTTGACCCTGTCGTCCAAAGCAGTTGCAATCCCTCCCAGTTTGGTATCGTCTGCAAACTTAATAAGCGTACTTTCTATGCCAACATCTAAATCGTTGATGAAGATATTGAACAGAGCCGGTCCCAAAACAGACCCCTGCGGAACCCCACTTGTTATACCTTTCCAGCAGGATTGGGAGCCATTAATAACTACTCTCTGAGTACGGTTATCCAGCCAGTTATGCACCCACCTTATAGTAGCCCCATCTAAATTGTATTTGCCTAGTTTATCGATAAGGATATCATGCGAGACCGTATCAAATGCCTTACTAAAGTCTAGGTATACCACATCCACCGCTTCTCCTTTATCCACAAGGCTCGTTATCCTATCAAAGAAAGCTATCAGATTGGTCTGACACGATTTGTTCTTTACAAATCCATGCTGGCTATTCCCTATCACCTTACCACCTTCCAAGTGTTTGCAGATGGTTTCTTTAATTACTTGCTCCATTATCTTCCCTGGCACAGAAGCTAAACTAACTGATGTGTAGTTTCCTGGGTTGTTTTTATTTCCCTTTTTATAGATGGGCACTATATTTGCCCTTTTCCAGTCTTCTGGAATCTCTCCCGTCTCCCATGACTTTCCAAAGATAATAGCTAGAGGCTCAGATACCTCCTCTATTAACTCCTTGAATATTCTAGGATGCATTCCATCAGGCCCTGGTGACTTGCAGGCATCTAACTTTTCTAAGTGATTTTTAACTTGCTCTTTTTTTATTTTTATCTTCTAAACCTACCCTCTTCCCGTAAGCATTCACTATACTAGACATTCCTTCAGACTTCTCAGTGAAGACCGAAACGAGGTCATTAAGCATCTCTGCCATTTCCAAGTCTCCTGTTACTGCTTCTCCCTCGTCACTGAGCAGTGGGACTACACTGTCCTTGGTCTTCCTCTTGCTTCTAATGTATTGATAAAAACTCTTCTTGTTTCCCTTTATTCCCATAGCTAGTTTGAGCTCGTTTTGTGCCTTTGCCTTTCTAATCTTGCCCCTGCATTCCTGTGTTGTTTGCCTATATTCATCCTTTGTAATCTGACCTAGTTTCCATTTTTTATATGACTCCTTTTTATGTTGTAGGTCATGCAAAATCTCGTGGTTAAGCCCAAGGTGGTCTTTTGCCACATTTTCTATCTTTCCTACCCATCAGAAGAGCTTGCTTTTGGGCCCTTAATAGTGTCCCTTTGAAAAACTGACAGCTCTTCTCAGTTGTTTTTCCCCTCAGTCTTGATTCCCGTGGGACCTTACCTATCAGCTCTCTGAGCTCACCAAAATCCGCCTTCCTGAAATCCATTGTCTCTATTTTGCTGTACTCCCTTCTACCCTTCCTTAGAATTGCAAACTCTATGATTTCATAATCACTTTCACCCAAGCTTCCTTCTACTTTCAAATTCTCAACAAGTTCCTCCCTATTTGTTAAAATCAAGTCTAGAACAGCTTCCCCCCAGTAGCTTTTTCAACCTTCTGAAATAAAAAGTTGTCTGCAATGCAGTCCAGGAACTTATTGGATAGTCTGTGCCCCGCGGTGTTATTTTACCAACATATATCTGGATAGTTGAAGTCCCCCATCACCACCAAATCTTGGGCTTTGGATGATTTTGTTAGTTGTTTAAAAAAAGCCTCATCCACTTCTTCCACCTGGTTAGGTGGCCTGTAGTAGACTCCTAGCACAACATCACCCTTGTTTTTTACCCCTTTTATCCTAACCCAGAGACTCAACACTTCCGTCTCCTATGTCCATCTCCACCTCAGTCCAAGTGTGTACATTACGTAGGTGAAGGGCAGGGCAGGAACCCAGTAAGCCAGGCCAGCCCCCTGTGGAGGTCACAGCCTGCAAAGCCTGATGCATCCATCTGCCTGCAGAGGCCTGGATTCTAGTCTCTTCCCCAAGAGCTTGGCTTTGCAGAGTGAATTCATCTGGCACCGGCACCACATTTCCAAAGTGAGTTAGTGGGGCTGTAGCATATGGTGGGAGGCGAGTCCAGCAGGGGAAAAACCAGGCTGAGAATTGCAGGAACCTTGCCTCTCTGAAATCCAGAGCACAGCAAGATGCCCAGGCATAAAATTGGTGCTATAGGAGATACAGGGGCTCCTCTCTGCCCAGTGCAGAGCACTCCCTGCTAACCACTCCCTCTGGCACTCGAGGAGCACCCTGGAGCACCCAGGCCTGGGTAGGATGCAGCAAGGGGCGTCACTCTCCCAATGAGTGCGGCTCTTTGGTCCTGTGGCTTGTGCAGCGGGTTGCCCTCTGGCAGGGGGAGGGTGCTGGCTGCAGACATCCCTCAGCCCAACAGAGGAACGGCAGGAAGGTGCGTCTCCTTTAGCCCTCAGCCCCCACCTCTGCCTGCATGGTCACACTGTGCTCAGTACCCCGGCCTCTTCGTGGCTCTGACCGTGAGCCAGGCTTTGGGAACCCAGAGCCCTGCCCATCTCATCCTGCTTGTGTAACCAAAGAGCTTATTGTAAACCCTGTAAGCCCCTGTGGGCAGCGCCCCCCACCAATGATGGAGGGCCAGAGCCTGAGTTCCCGGGGAGGAAAGAACCTGGGACCTTCTGTTCTTGGCCACTTGTGCCTGGGCACTTCAGCAAAAGCCGATTGTCCTGAAGCGCGGAAGCGGAACCAAGTGGGGGCTTTTTTATCCTTCCCCCCTCAACCCCACCCCCAGCTACGCCTATGGGCCACACCCTAAAGCTCCCTCCTGGAAGTCGGGGCTAGCACAATAGGCGGCAGTCGGGGGGTGCTGGGGGAGAGGGAAGTTTGTGTCTTGAGTTCCAGGCAGACAGGGACAGAGTCCATCATCGGAGCTCCAACCCCAGCGCCGACCCTGCTTCACTGGGTGCAAGTCCCGTCCCCTCTCTGGGCTCAGTCTGCCCGTCCGTGGCCCTGATCTGCCTGCCTGGCAGGTGCCCACAGTGCCAGGAGTGAAGGTTTGCAAGGGGATGCTGGGAGGTCCATGCTGTTGGGTAAAGCACCACCAGGGAGGGTCTCCGTACCTTGCCTTCTCATCCACGGGAGGGAGCTCCTCTCCCTGGGCTGGCAGCAGTCAGCCTGGCACCCTCCCCAGGGGGAAGAGTTGGTTTCTGCGGGGGCTCTCCATAAGGCCCCCACTCTCCATAGCCCAGGCATCATCCTTGAACCCAAGCTTTCCTCCTCCTCCCCCGGCCGAACTGGCGATCACCATCTCGGCAACATTTCCCAAAGCCTTGCCTCCCCTCTCCTGGACTCCCCCCCGCGCCTTCAGCCCCTCTCACCGGTACTATTGCAACTCTCTTCTGCCAGGCTTGCCAAGCCCTGGTCAGCAGCATGGGCACAGTGAGATACCCACTCCGCCCTCTCCTTTCTGGGTCAGAATCACCCTCGCTGTTTTCAGAGCCTAGCCCAGGGCTAGGGAACAGATCTGGCCCACCTGTTCCTCATTAACAGCTGCACCAAGGACAGTCAGGCTCTATGCAGACCTGCTGTTTGTGAAGAGAGGGAGGCAGAAGACGGGAGAGGACGCTGGGGCAGAGGCTGTGATGAGCAGGTGGAAGGGTTTGGGCCTGGAGGCCCACATAGCTGCTGTAAGTGGATGGAAAAGGCCTAGGAGCTCCTGTGGAGATAAAGAGCAGGGCAAGATGCCAGGTGGAGAGGGAGGCCAGACCCTGTGGTGGGGTTGGTGGAGGATACATGTTGTGGAATTACTGAATGAAAGGGAAACCGAGGCAGGGTGCTACAGAGCCACCCCAGGCCACCAGATGCACTTGGCAGGCAGCCAGTGTTGTTACAGAGGCCCTCAGGTGCTGGGTCTCTGTTCTCTTCTCACCAGGCTTTGGCTGTCTTCTGCCTTCATGCATCTCCTCACTGTCAGGGCAAGAACTTTCCCCTCCACAGCTCGTACTACCAGGCCCAGCCACCCTATCCTTTGCTGCCTCAGCAGCTCTCCGGTTCCTATCATGGAGCCTCCTCTCTCTACTTCCCTGCCACTGTGGTAATTCCTTTCCCCTTGGGACCTTGGGCTGGGTGCAGACGCAGCCCCTCCGTGTGCTCATACCATGGCTCTCTGATTGTTTGGGGGCACAAAGGTTGGGAGTAGAGCTGTCTGGCCTGGCGTGTTGTGTTGCCCTTGCACACGGCTGGTGAGCAGCAGCTTGGAATGACAGGCTGCTCTCAGCCCTCTGAGGTGGAGAGACAAATGGGGTGATGCATGCATGCGTGTGTGTGCTCGTGTGCTTCCTGGCTGTGTATCTGTTTGGGGCATATGCAGTGGGAGGAGGGTGTGTGTCCGTGTCCACGCGTGTGCATCCTGGCCGAGTATCTGTTTGGGGTGTGTGCACGTAATCTCCAGAGGGTTTAGAGAGTCCAAGGCCAGAAGGGACCCTGCTGATCAGCAAGTCTGACATCCTGTGTCACGCAGGCCACAGGACTCCCTGAATCGGTTCCTGTTGGATCTACAGCTCATCTTTTTGATTAAAGTATTTCTGGTGATGGAGAATCCCCCACAGCTCTGGGTAAATTGCCCCAGTGGTTAATTACACTCACTCTTAAACATTTGCATTTCATTTCCAGTCTGAATCTGTCTCTTTTCAACTTCCAGCTGTTGGCTCATGTTAGATTTTTGGCTGCTCGACCGAAGAGCCCATGATCAAATGTCTTGTTCCCCAGGAAGGTACTTACAGACACTGAGCAAATCAACCCTTAAACTTCTCTCTAAACAGATGGAGCTGTGTCGCTGTAAGGCAGGTTTTCCAGCCCTTTCATCATTCTCATGGCTCTTCTCTGAACCCTCCAGTTTAAACTGATCCAATTTCTCACGCAGGTTTAGCTACTAGAAGGAGGTTTTCATTCTCTCTCTCCCTTTCTCCTTCCCTGGCTCCATTCCCCATCTCCTTTCTTGTTCCTCTGCTTCTCTCCCCTGCTTCGTGCCCGCTCTCCATTCCTCCTGCAGGTTTTACTGGGACCTCATCATGCTGCTGCTGATGGTGGGAAACCTGATCATCCTGCCCGTAGGCATCACCTTTTTCAAGGATGAGAACACACCACCTTGGATTGTCTTCAACGTGCTTTCAGACACCTTCTTCCTGGCCGACCTGGTGTTGAACTTCCGCACGGGCATCGTGGTGGAGGACAACACGGAGATCATCCTGGATCCACACACCATCAAGATGAAGTACCTGAGGAGCTGGTTCCTGGTCGATTTCATCTCCTCCATCCCCGTGGATTACATCTTCCTCATCGTCGACCTGGAGACTCAGGTGGACTCCGATGTCTACAAGACGGCCCGGGCCCTGCGCATCGTGCGCTTCACTAAGATCCTCAGCCTGCTGCGTCTCCTGCGCCTGTCCCGCCTTATCCGCTACATTCACCAGTGGGAGGAGGTGGGACTGCCCGGGGGAGAAGGGTGGATCAGCTAGGGGGATCCCTGCCTGGAGGGATCGGGGGGGGGGGGGGGTTCAGAACCCCTGGTTAGGGGGAGGGGCATCTTGGGGACCTGTGGCTGGGAGGCTTCAGGAGCTTTTGTGGGGAGTTAAGGGGTATGTGGGGGCTCCCTGTCCTCCCATGCGGGTACCTGGAGAAGAGAGCTGGCTTTTCACAGTCTTTCTCCCGGCTTGTGCCCTTGCTCAGATTTTCCACATGACCTACGACTTGGCCAGTGCTGTGGTGCGGATCGTTAACCTCATTGGCATGATGCTGCTGTTGTGCCACTGGGACGGCTGCCTGCAGTTCCTGGTGCCCATGCTGCAAGATTTTCCTGAGGACTGCTGGGTCTCCATCAATCACATGGTGGTGAGTGCCCGGCCCAGCTCTTCTACACTGGAGCCTGAGATCCCCAGGTTCTTTGTGTCTCCCTGGGGTGGGGCTGTTGGGCTCCAGCCTATCCCTTCCTTGTGGTATCTGCTCTCCTCAGCATCTGTCATCCCATTCTGATCTAAGAGAGCCCCAAGATGGAGCAGTGCCATCTGCTGCCCTGGTGCCCATCATGCGACATAAGGAGCAAAGCCTTTATTGTACAAGACAATTGTTTAAAACCATCCCCCATCCCAGACTGCCGCCACAGAACGGTGTTCCTGTGGGCTCCCAGAGGAGCTGTGCCCAGGAGCAGGCTGGCTGGGGATCAAAGGGGGAATCCCTGGCCAGGGCCATGGGCTCCATGCAGAGTCCCAGTCTCCACTGTGGCCGTGACACGTGCACTGTGTCACTCTGTTAACAATGAATGTGCTGGAAGGCAGATCCCCTCCCACCCTGCTCAGCGGCCAAGGGCTGCATGGGGTCGATGAGGTCAGAATTTGACCTCCCTGGCCCTGCAGGGCTAACAGGAGAACAGCCTTTGGAGAGGGGTTGATCTCCTGAGTGAGAGAATGGGGCTGTTTGCAGAGACGGGCTGCAGTCTGTGTAATGGGGATCGTGGCATGTGTATGGGGTGTGGGAGGCTTAGTGTTTATAAACTGACAGGCAGGTGATAAATAAACCTTATGCTGATGGCTCCAGCCTGGGAGACCTCATGGACCAGACTATCATGCATGTTCCAGGCTGGGAACGTCCCCTGGCACACACGCCACTAGACATACACTCTTACACACACTCAGGTGCACACTCTTACACCTGTGCTAATTACACGTGCACACATGTGCTGTCCAGCCAGGGTTTGATGGAGATCCCGGAGTCTGACTGCAGCCCTGCAGGTAACAGTCAGACGGGAATCTCTCAGTCTGGGCGTGTCCCTGCTCTAGCACGTCTCTGCTGCTAATTAAATCCGACAAGCAAGGGAAATCCCTCACGCCAGCTGCCAAGAGACAGCAGGCAGGAGGGGCTCCTGCTGCCTCCCTGGGAGCTGGGCTGGGGGCAAAGCCTCTGGTCCTTAGATCAGCCCAGAAGCCACTGCCCCCTGGGGAACGAGGCCCTGCCCCGGGTGTGTGGCCACAGACGTGCTCCCTTGCTAGCTGGGAGCTCACATTTCTCCCACCCCAGAGAGGCTGTGTGTTCAAAGAAATCCCTGGCTACAGTGGCAGGAGCTAGCCCGGCAGCAGCCTGTTCAGGTGCCCTCTTGTCTGCAGAACGACTCCTGGGGGAAGCAGTACTCCCATGCCTTGTTTAAGGCCATGAGCCACATGCTCTGCATCGGGTACGGCCAGCAGGCTCCAGAGGGGATGACCGACGTCTGGCTCACCATGCTCAGCATGATTGTGGGTGCCACCTGCTACGCCATGTTCATTGGCCACGCCACTGCCCTCATCCAGTCGCTGGACTCCTCTCGCCGACAGTACCAGGAGAAGGTGAGTGCCCCTGCAGGGCTTGGGGGCGTGAAGCTGGCCCCAAAGCTCAGGCAGGGTGATAAGGGGCAGGCCTTGAGGCAAGCAGGGGAGGTGCGTGGTGGGGAGATAGAGCCTGGGTATGAGCTGGGAATGAACAGATCCTTGTGTCACTAAACACTGCCCGACCTGTGCTGCTCCTTGCCATCTTCTTCCCTGGTTCTGTCCCCACATTGGCACAGCTGGCCCAGGGCTGCCTGGCACCATGCTGCACTCTTCATTCTTGCCCTGGGGCTCAAGCCACAGGCATGGGCCCCCTCCCAGCCACATATGGAGCCCCTGCCCTTCCCATTTGGGTGTGTCCAGCCCTGGCATGAGTGTTTCTGTCTGTCACTCCAGTACAAGCAGGTGGAGCAATACATGTCATTCCACAAGCTGCCTGGGGACACGCGCCAGCGGATCCATGAGTACTATGAGCACCGCTACCAGGGCAAGATGTTTGATGAGGAGAACATCCTGGGAGAGCTGAGTGAGCCTCTCAAAGAGGTAGGCAGTTCTGGAGCCAGGACCAGCCCCGCTGCCCCCTTTGGGTGGGTGAGTGCTGGGGCCAGCCCTGCTGCCCCTCGGGGGGTGATCGCTGGCAGGTTGCAGCTCTCAGAGAGGTAAAGTGATCCTCTGCTGCCCTCCTCCCAGGAAATCATCAACTTTAACTGTCGGAACCTGGTGGCCAACATGCCGCTGTTCGCCAGTGCCGACCCCAGCTTTGTGACAGCCATGCTGACCAAACTGCGCTTCGAGGTCTTCCAGCCTGGGGACTTCATCATCCGTGAGGGCACCGTGGGCAGGAAGATGTACTTCATCCAGCATGGTGTGGTCAGCATCCTCACCAAGGGCAACAAGGAGACCAAGCTGTCCGACGGCTCCTACTTCGGGGGTGAGGCTGGAAATGGCCATGCTGCTCCCCAGATGGGAGGGTGTGTCTGTGGTTCCAGGATCTGGGATGGAGATGTGATGGGATCCCCTGGGTACAGCGTGGGACCACTGTGCCCCCTTAACTCTCCAGCCTGGGCTGTCGCTCACAATGCCTGACTAGTGGCCAGCTGCAGCCCCTCCAGGCACTGTGATCACTCAGCACAGCCACATGTGGAGCCCCACACCTAGCTATATTGCATGAATGCTCCCAGAGCCACTCATGAATCAGACAAGGAAAGGCACCAGCCAGATCACCCCAGCTCCCAGCCTTGCACCTCAGGAATATACCATCCTGCACTGCTCAAGATGAGCAATGCAGATTTATTAATTGGTTCACCACTTCATGAATGGAAAGTGGATATACACAAGCCTTTGCAAACCTGAGCACATTTGCCACACACTTCGGGCAAACTCACTGGTAAAGATAAACAGTTAAACAAATGTATTGACTACAAAAGATAGATTTTAAGTCGTATTAAGTGATAGGCAAAAAGTCGGAGTTAGTTACCAAAAGAAAAGAAAACATTAGCACGCAGCCTAAACTCTGAACCCTACTGGACTGGGCAACATCGAGATTAAGCAGTTTTTCTCACTACACTAGATATTGCAGTTCGTAGTATGCAGATTTCACCCTTGAAATCTGGGCCAGTCTCCTCCATTGGAGTCTCTCCTCTTCAGTTTCCTTGTTGCTTGCAGCACAGGTGGGGGCAGGAGAAGGGCCAAGCAGGGGGCCCCTGTGTTCTGTTTTATACCCTTAGTCCCATGTAGACCGTAAGTCCAGGCATGTCTGGTGGCGATTGCTGAGTCCCCAGGCAAGGCTGAGCAATTCCCCTGGTGTGGCTTCATGCAGGTGAGTCGTTGCATTGTAGCTCCCTTGCAGGACAGTAGCTGGGGGGTGGGGCAAGGGCTGGCTCAGTGGTTTGAGCATTGGCCTGCTAAACCCAGGGTTGTGAGTTTAATCCTTGAGGGGCCATTTAGGGATCGGGGTAAAATCAGTCCTTGGTCCTGCTAGGGAAGGCAGGGGGCTGGACCCAATAACCTGTCACGGTCCCTTCCAGTTCTAGGAGATAGGTATATCTCCAATTATTATTATTATAGCTGCTGATGGGTTGTTTGACACCCCGCTCGGGTGTTGGTTACTTTCCTGCTGTTGACTCTGGGGGCAGGGGGCTAATATCTGGCTGATTTCCCAACTTACAGCGTGTTTTAGTGACAACCATACAACACAATTCCCATAACGTCACATGCATCAATGATACACATCTATGGAGAGAGAAATGACTTTCAGTAGATCATAACTTTTCCCCTGATACCTCACCCAGCCTGTTTTATATGCAAGTTCACAGTCATATGTAAATGAGAAAGATGGGGGTTACAGGACACTCCCCCAAGGTACAGAATGTCACAGGAGAATTCTCGCCCCAGCTCTTGTACTCCTGTGCCCATCGCCTCATGGCTCTAACTTAGGCTCCACCCACGCACCTGGGTTTACTAAGGTGCCCCTCACCCTACAATCTAAGGCTTCTTTGAGTTAAAATACTTAGTAATCTGCTGCTCATGCTGAGGAGGGGGTCTTGTCCAAGGATTTGAACTGGAGGGGCTGGGAGCCAGGACTCCTGGGTTCTCTCTCCAGCTCTGGGATGGAAAGGGAGCGGTGTCTAGGGTTAGAGCAAGGTGTGGTCATGCTGGACAGGACTCCTGGGTTCTCTCTCCAGCTCTGGGATGGAAAGGGAGCGGTGTCTAGGTTTAGAGCAAGGTGTGGTCATGCTGGACAGGACTCCTGGGTTCTCTCTCCAGCTCTGGGAAGGCAGTGGTGGTAAGAATGGGGGAGGAGGAGGGGCTGGGAGCCAGGACTCCTGGGTTCTCTCTCCAGCTCTGGATGGAAAGGGAGCAGTGTTCAGGGTTAGAGCAAGGTGTGGCAATGCCAGACAGGACTCCTGGGTTCTATTCCTGACTCTGTAAGTGGCTGTTGCGTTGCCTGGGATTGGTCCCTTCCCAACTTTGTGCTTCAATTTTGTTCAGCACACAAGCTCCTGTAACCTAAGAGGCACTAGACAAGGTAACTGTCTCCTCCTCTCTGGCTGGGGGGTCAGTGCCAGCAGGGAGATGGCCACAGCCATGGTGCCAAGCTGTGTGTCCCCACAGAGATCTGCTTGTTGACGCGGGGGAGGCGGACAGCCAGCGTGCGTGCCGACACCTATTGCCGCCTCTACTCGCTCTCGGTGGATAACTTCAACGAGGTGCTGGAGGAGCACCCCATGATGCGCAGGGCCTTCGAGACCGTGGCCATGGACCGCCTTGACCGCATCGGTGAGGGAGCGCCCACCCCAGGTGCATGCCAGCCACTCCCACGAATCTCCTTGCTCCCAGGCAGCTGCTGCACTGGCACGTACCCCCCTGCTCCCCATACCCCTTCCCCTGTCCTTGGGCCTCTAACGTCAGGGGCATTTCTTTCCCTGCCTCCTTTGGGGTTGGGCTGAGGAGCCTGCTCTGGGATTCCCTCCCTCTCCCCAGTATGAGGTAAGAGGAGCTGCTATATGACATCGCTTTTGTTCACAAAGAGGGTCTGTAAGTTACCCCTCCCAAGCTCAGCCTTCCACTGCCTCCCCCTTGCACTCCTCACTGGTGAGGGCCGACCTGACTAGCTGCTGGCCCTGGGGGAAAATGGGACCCAGGAGCGCCAGGCCTACACCCTTATTACACAGCCGTAGATAGACACTCAGCCAAGAAAACTGCTAGTGTCAGCATAACTCCATGGTAGAAGCAGGGGGCCAGGACTCCTGGGTTCTATCTCCCTGCTCCTCACCCTCCCTGTCTGTAAGACGGTGGAGATGCTCATATCTGCCTGCTACTCCCATGGTTCCCCGGCCCTGGGCACAGCTCAGGCAGGTGTTGGTGACCCTGTCTTTTCTCTCTGCCCCTCAGGTAAGAAGAACTCCATCCTCCTGCGCAAGAGAGCGGAGCACAGCTCGGGGGCCATGAACAATGAGATGATCCAGCAGATCGTCAAGCACGACCGGGACATGGCCCACAACATCCAAGACCTGCAGCAAATGGCAGTGGGCCGGGAGCTGAGTGGCAAGCCAGTGATCTGGGAGCCTCTGGTGCATGCACCGCTGCAAACGGCAGCTGCCACCACCAACGTGGCCATTGCCTTGACTCACCAGCAGAGCCTGCAGGCCCACATCTTCCTGCCACCCTCCTCCATCTCCAGCCCACTCTCGCCTGAGGCCACCCTGCTGACCAGGCAAGTGCGCAGGTCCCAGCCCAGCCTGCGGGGGGGCTCCCGGCCTTCCTCAGTGAGCTCCCAGTCCGGTGTACAGTCCCACCTGCAGACGCCTGCCGCCAACTCCCCTGCATCCCCCATGGTCCAGTCCCAGTTGCCTCTGGAAAGTGAGGGGCAGAAAGCTGGCCATGTGGGACTGCCGCAGCCAAGGCTGGTGCAGAAGGGAGAGCCCCTGGCAATAGCAAAGCAGCCCCTGATGGGCTCCCAACCCCAGCTCTCCAAGTCCCGAGGCACCTCAGTTTCCACATCCCTTCTCCAGCAGCCAGCAGGGGCTCCGTCCCCCAGCTCTGAGCAGGCACTCCCAGCAGGGAGAACTCTCCACTACAGCCTGTCCCGAGCCACTGGCTCCCACATCTCTCTGCTGATGCAGCCGCAGCAGCTGGTGAAGCACAGGAGCATCCAGGGCCTACCCATCGGGAGGCTTACCCAGGACGTCCGGCTCCTGTCGGCATCTCAGCCATCCCTGCCCAATGAAGTCGCCCAGCAAGTGGACGGGAGTTCCTCCCATCAGGGCAGAAAGTCAGCGGGGAACCTGGCTCACAGGTCATCTCCCTCAGTAGCGGGACTCGCCAAGGCACCCCCTGGGGTTCCAGGCCAGTCAGCACACCCGCAGCAGATGCCTTCAGGATCTTTGGTCCAATCCAACCAGCCCGTGAGCGGAGCGTCCACCCCGCAGTCTCCCGTCTCCATGCCCAGGCATGCGGCATGCCCCTCCCGCAAGGGTTCCGTGGCATTCAGTCCTGAGCTGGAAAGTGGGAAGCCCAAACTCCCGTCCAACATATGAGAGCCCAGGGCTGTGTCCCAGCGTGGGGGAGAGAGGAGTACGCTCTCTGGAGAGCCGTGCTCCTGGGGCTGTTGGACATGGGACTGGGGCAGGGAGAAAGGGGGCCAGCCTCCACCAAGGCCCCCACCCCGGGCTGAGGCTGACGGGGCAAGGAGAGGAGATGGCCAGGGATGACCACCTACCATAGACACCGACTCTGCCAGAGTCATGTGCCTGGCTGCAGAGCAGGCTCTGCCCAGGGGTTGCGCTGGGATTCCCCAGACTCCACTGAGAACAAGAAGCCACTAAAAGGCTTCCCCCATCTGCTCCCCACAGCAAGGGGGCAGCAGGGCCATGGGCTGGGCTGACTCCATCAGTGCACTCTGCCTCTCCCTGGGAACACTAACCTTGTAAGGGGACCTTGCCCCTACTCTGTCCCCTCACTCCACCCACTCCCAAGGGGCCCAGCCCTGCCCTGCAGGGCATAGGCCCCGCTGGGGTGAGCAGCGTCAGGAAGGCACTCGGCAGATCCTTCCACTCATATTAGGAAGTTCTCCCAGCCCCTCCACCTCGCCCATCCGTCAGCTGCGTCCTCACAATGGCCTGCTTGAAGCCTTTGCCCTGTGGGGGAGGCAGGGGGAGGGGGATAGGGCCAGAGCCCCATGGTGAGGCCTTTCCCCTCACCCACAGCAGATGGATGGACCCCATGGAGAGGCCTTTGCACTGGGGGAGGGCAGAGTGGGAGGGAGGTGGGGGGCTGCAAGGTTGCTGAGAGACTGACATCCCCCTCACTCCAGCTCCCAAGCCTCTGTACCCAGAGGAGGATGCCTGGGGCCCCATGCCGCAGGCTACCATGGCCAACCCAGAAGCCAAGATGAATCCATCCAGCACCCTGTGGTCCCAAGCAGCTCCGAGTCCCCAGGACTCCAGGTGTCTCCCCTCTCTCCCTCTCATCCCCAGCTGGTCTAGTCTGAGAGGCCAGGCCTCATTCGCTTGGCCTCTGCCCCCAGAGGCTGGCAAGTCGCTCCCACTTGTGAGCATGTCTCCGCTGCTCCATCTCTCCCATAGGTGACTTTAAATGTGTGCAGCAGGAGCCCATATGAGTGCCTCTAGCCTAGAGAACGCAGTTCCCTGGGGAAGGGAGGCATGTCTCATCCCTCAGTGCTCCGAGCACCTGGTCGTTATAGTCAGGTGGTCCCTGCAGAAAGTGGGAGATCTGGACCCAGCAGGCCAGGGCTGTCCTGGCTGTAACTGTCTGGGCTGGATTTGAGCTGGTGGGTTCCCTCCATCTCACAGCTCCTGGCCTGCCCTGGGGTCCAGGAGGCTGCCTCTGAGGACATAGGCCCAGTGCTGGCTTCCCTGAGGGGCTTATTCTTGGTATCTGTGGCTAGTCAGATGATTAATCAACCCCCCCTCTGTGCAAGAAGCCAGGCCAGGCCTGGAAATGCAAAAGCTGAATAGAAACATCCCGAGGTCCCCCAGGACCTGTGCTGGCTGGCCATAGGTGATGTGCGTTCCTATGAGACAGGCTCTGATGGATGTTCTGGGAGCCTTGGGGCAGCCAGACCCAGAGACCTGACTGAAGGGCCTCCTTGGCTGGGTCTTGTCCCCTACACTGTATTGAGGCAAGGAGCACAGGCTAAGGGCAGGGGCTGCAGCTCTCAGCATCAGCCTGAGATGTGCATTTCTCACTAGGCATGTTCTTGGCAGACCAGACGGTTTCCTGCTCCCCTCTTGTGGGAAGGGACTTGCAAACGAGTTTTGCTACCTCTGCTCTCGACTGCTAGCTCCTGCACCCCCGGAGGGTCTTTGAGAGCTGAGCCATGGGGTCTCTCTCCTCTTACCTCGCAGGCTGGTGCCCATTGCCTGGGGTTAGTCTGAGTGAGCAGCATTGTCCCAGGGAGTTGGGTGTCAGGAAGGGTTGGTCCCCACCCGCTGTCCATGGTCAAGTCTTGCTAAAGACCCAGCCCCAGTTTCTTGAGGTCAGTCCAAGATGCTCTTTGTCAGCATTAAAGTGACTCCAAGGAGATTGCAGAGGAGATGCTCACGTCCCCCCACCCCATGCTTGTCAATCACGCCCCAATCACTGCCTGGATCTCAGCTTGAAGCAATGTTGCTTCCTGCACTTGTAGCCTCCCCAGGGGGAGGATTCTGCGACCCTGTACAGAAGGGTCAGGATTTTCGGGGAGTCTCCCAGCTCAGCCCAAGCTGCCCCTCTCCAGGAACCAGTAGTTAGCAATGTGTGTGCGAGTCGTGGCTCTGCTAAGCAGCTGAATTCTGCTTACGGTGTTGCTTTTGGGTCCAAACGTGTTACTGATTCGGGTTAGAGTAGTGCCCCCACCCCCAACTCCACTGTGCTGTATAGCTTCTTTCCACTACCAGTCAGGATAATCGTATCTTGTAGTCCCTGCTCTGGGAGCACTGACAATGTCAACAATATGCAGCTCAGCCCTGTATGTACCTGTGCTAGAGGCAATAGGCCCAGCCGTGGCTAGGCACAGTGTTGGGCTAGGGGTTCTTTTCGTACAATACTTCTTGAAGGTAAGTTGTTCAGTTCTTCTCTTCATTTGTATTTTGGGATGTTGGGACCAGAGTCTTCACTGCAGGACAAAGAGGGGGAGCTCAGCCCTTGGCAGAGTTCAGTCCAGTGGGAATCACTTTGATGCCTGTATTGGAGGGAGTATTCAGCACTGCCTTCTCATGGACTTGAGTGTCCTTTCCCTCTGTCCCTGCCTCTCCCTCCTTCCACTTGGCCCCGTGTGTCTGTCCCAGCAGCTCCTCTGGAAGGGGCCTGCAGTCAGGTCACTTAGATTCAAACATTCCAGGATCTTATTGTTTACACTACGTAACGTAGAGACATTTGTAGCAATTGTGGTAGGATTCCATTGAGAGGAAGAGTGCCAAAGTGTGGGCTGGCCCAGGTGCCAACCGCAGAGCCGTGGCCCTCTTTCCACAGCATCTGGAACCTTTCTGGTCTTTCCAGAGAGGAAACCATACTCTGTGTGGCTGTGTCGCCCTGCGACTCCTCCCCTGCAGGTTCCCTGTCATTGCTAACCCCGGGCAGCCCTGCTGCTGAGAGTGCCAATGTTCACAGTGCTCTGGGTAACCCCCAGCACAGTACCACTGTGCTGCCCAGCCTTGTTCTAAGCAGGGTTACAAATGCAGCAGCCGTGTCTGTCTGCGTCACCCCAAGGAGGTGGGGGGGGGTATTAGATGCAGCAGGACATAGCTCCTGCCCTAAAGAGAGGCTGTCACTCCTATCCATATTAGCAACAGGGGGAATCGGCTGGAGAGAGGCCACAGTAGGAGAGAGAGAGAGAGAGTGTGTGTGTGTGTGTGTGTGTGCGTGCGTGCGTGTGTCTAGTCACCAAAGACCATGATCCTTCACTCTTGCACTCACAGCAGTCGATGTACAGAGCTTGTAGTTTTCATTTTGCAGAGACTTTAAAAGCGTTTTTTAATTTTTAGTCATTGTACATAACAGATTTAAATAATAAAGAGCGACTCCAAGTTGGCAGCTAACTGCACCTCTGTCAATAAAGCAGCTGGTGCCCACCCCATCACCTACTGCTGGGGTTAGAGAAGCCCCTAGCCCCTGCTCTCCAGCAGTCACAGCTCTAGATGTCTCCTGCCAGTGGCTTCTTTGGTCATGGTGCCTATTAGTGACACCAAGTCAGAGAGAAGGCAGCCCCTTGTGCCCTTTGCTCAGGTGATGCTGGGCAAGCACCTTGGTGCTGGCAGTTCAGGGTCTGCCTTGCTCTCTGGGACAGTTACGAGTAATTCTCAAAGCCCTTCAGCCCTGATGAAATTGTAATGGGGCCTGGGCTCGTCCAGAGACTGCAATGAAACAGGACAATGCTGCTTCCCTAGACCAATGGCCCATGCAAATCCAAATCTAGCTACTGGGAGGGGATGGCACATGGGCGGGGGGAAAAATTGTATCCCCCGAGCCCTCATTGGAGCCAGGAAGCTGTGCCGCAGAGGGCAGGCAAAGCCAAAAAGAGAGACCGAGAGAGCTGGGGGCAGAGGCTGGGCTCTCCCTGGGATTTCATTGAGGGCTTGATGGGCCAGCACAGTTCTAGACAGGAGGCACTGCAGAGAAGGCTCTCGCTGCACAGAGAGGAAGTGGCCAATGTTAGCTGAACAGAGGGAGCTGGGGGAGGGGGTGGCTTGACTGGGTCAAGTCTGTCATGGAATTTGAAAGCAAGGATAGAGTGCAGAGTCTGCAGTTTGCCCTTGGCCCCCGCTTCCATCTCAGGAGCCAAGCGGAGGGTGTGGCTGCATTGTACCGCCACCCCCACTCCCCAACAGGAAGCAAAGCCTGGCTGCATGGCAGCAGCAGGGACCCCCCTCCCTTCATTTTGAGATTAGTGTTTAATCTTTAGAGTTTTTCTTCCATTTATTAACTTGGGGGTGGGGGGGGGAGTTGATCTTGCCTGATTGCAGCTTGGACTTTAGGCATTAAATGGATTAAATCAAGGTCACATAGGGCACAATGGACAGGTGCTGGGGATCCAAGCGCCCCTGTAGCCAATGAACATTTCTACAGGGAGCAGAACCCTCTGTGGTGTGTGCTGCACCCAGATGAAACCATCCCCTCAGAGCAGGCCCAAAGCAAGTCCACCCGGCCCTGCCCTGGGGCATAGCTCTGACACCATCCACAGGCAGCTGCTGCAGCCTTACAGTAGCTCTCTAGCCAGGCCAAGATGGGGCAAAGCAGAGGGCATGACCCCAAAGCAGTGCTCAGCTGACTGCCAGTGCTGCAAGCTTCCCTGCAGCAGTGTCCTGGCAGGCCCCGGTTAGGCCCCCAACACAGTGAGCTAGCCCCTGGCCATACTCAGCTGGGATGCCCAGTACTGCCCCTGAGGCACAGCAGTGTCTGTCTACCTGCCCCCCGGGGGGAGGCAATGGGGAGGGGGGGCTGCACAGCAGGTGCCCATGTCTGTCTGTCCGTCCCCAGACATTTGCTCACTGGAGGCACTAGCAGCAATCTCTCATGCAGAAATAGGCTCCATGACACAGGAGGAGCTCAGCCCTGATTAGCAGGTTTCTTGTTAATTTGATTAGTTCAGATTACACTGACTCTGGGCCTTAGGCTCCCTGCATCCCAGGGGCCCCATTTAGGAACACTAGGTGTGGCGGTGCAGCCTACCAGCTGTTTGTCTGGATGGTGGTCAGTGGTGCTGACAGCCACCAGGGAGAGGACCCCCTCACTGGGGCTGGGAATCCCTCTGGAGTAAAGTGCAAGTGAGGCCCTGGCTCTCAGGCATGAAGCTCAGCCACACAGCTTACACTAGGGTCCTTCTGCTCCCTCGCCCATGTGCCCATGGAAAGGGGGGGTGCAGGGGACATCTGCTGGGAGCCCTGGAGCTGGGCCATTGTATAGAAATTGGAACAGCTTCTACCTAACCTGGCCCCTGGGGCAAGCCTGTTCTCCCGGGCTTTGCTCCTTCCAGAGGGGGCTCCCCTCAAGAGATGACTATGAGTAACCACATCACAGTTAACCCTTTGGGTCCCCTAAGAAGGTGGGAAATTACACTGCCCCCCTGCACCGATCAGCTTTGTGGGTGCAGGTCCTTGGGGCCCGGCCCAGCAGGGCCCTATCCAGGCTGTTTTCTTGCATGCACTGAGGCTGCAGGAAGGGAAAAGAGCATTTGCTCGGAAATGTCATTTCTGCCCATATGGCCCGGGTGCTGGGAGAGCTCAGATTTACCCACCAGCTCCCCAGTTCCTCTGCCTGGGTGCCACAGAGAGTGCTCAGGCTAATCACAGCCCCTGGCCTGCCCTGTGGCTGTGAAGAGAGAGCAGCTCCAGGGGCAGGCCCTGCCCCAGTCCAGAGAAGAGAGTGGTGCATCTTGGCCAATCCCAAATCCCTGTATCCCAGAGGAGCAAGCAGCCCAGTTCCCCCTCCTACAGTGCTCTCCCAGAGCCTGGTCCTGGGGGGTGTTAGATGCAGCCCCAAGGAGGCTGGTTTTGCACTGATTAGCAGAGACTCTGTCCCATCAGCTTGTCCCTTGGGAGCCAGGCACCTTCCATGGCCATTAGCCTCCAGCACTGCTATGGCCATGGAGAAGCGGGATTGGTGGGATTTAGCTTTAGGGTCCCACTGCCTCTGGGAGCAGCAGCAGTTGGTGAAAGGGATTACAGGGAGTTGGACAGAGATTGATTAAAGTGAGTTTAGTTGGAGATTAACGGCTCATGGCAGATAACAGGGAAACTGCCATTCAGCACATGGGCACAAGCAGAAATGCATGGGGTGAGTGACCGGGGGGGGCTATAGCACCAGCCCAGCTGCTCCTTGCTCCCAGAGAGGGGAAAACCTCCAGCATCAGCCCCACCCCCATCCCCTAAGCTAGAGCTGGCCCTGGGGAACCTGCAGCAGAGCACGGTCCTGAGAAAAGGGCAGGTTTCTGGCTGCTTGGAAGCAGGGCCAGTGGAGCATCTTTACTTCCTCTGCCCCTGCCCCAGCATTAGCCCCCTCCCCACACCCCAGTAGGATCCTGGCCCCATAGGAAGCCCCCAGGGGCAGGCACCTGAACATGCTACAGGGCCCTGGCAGCACCAATGATCCAGAGCCTGACCCAGCTGCTGGGACAGGCTACCTCCAGCAGCTGTGGGAGGAAGGAGCTAGTTCTGGTAACTTCCCCAGAGTCAGAGCTGGGGAGATATAGGCCTGAGGTCTCAGCCCAGGGCAACTCCAACCCTGGGGCAGGAGCTCCTCAGCTGGTGAAGCACAGGATGGGCATTCCCCTGCCCTTGATGGTGCTCTGTACTGCCCTGGCGACCTCTCCAAGGATGCCACCCATCCAGCACGCCACTGTGTGACTGAGTTCTAATTGTCTCTGCCCCGTGCTTCTGGCCCCAGTCCCAATGGCTCCGGTGCCAACACCCTACCCGCTCCATGCCTTTGTGTTCATCATCCTCACCCCAGCTGCCACCTTCCCCCCGACCCAGGGTCCCCCACGCTGCCAAGGAGGCCAGGGACCATAACAGCTCCTGGCTTGACCTCCCTGGGGCAGCGGCAGAATCCTGGCTGGGAGGACGTGGGGGTGTGGGTGGGTGGGAGGTTGTGTTGAGGAGTCTGGGACCTTCCTCCCCCATTTCCCTCTGGGTCTGGGGCAGTCCCTGTAGTGATGTTGGTGATGTATCCACAGAGTCCCTGGGTGGCGGTTCAGTAATGCCAGGGAAACAGTCTTGGGTAGGAATGTTTACTGGCTGAAGCCTGGAAGGTGTGGTACAGATAAGGCCACAGCATGGAGTGAAGCAGGGAGCTCCCAGTGTGGGAGATGGGAGAGGGGCTGGGGCAGATGCTTCCAGCAGCTTTTCACGGCACCTTCACCACCTGCATGATGTTGGTGTAGCCGGTGCCAGGTCTCCAGCCTGTCACGATAATCACGGCATCATTGGAGCACAGGAATCCACGCACTCTCCCTGGGGAGGAGAAGGAGCTGGTGAATGAGGGGATGCCAGGCTGGTGAAAGGTCAGGCAGGAGCAGTGGCGGGCAAGGTGGCCGTGGCAGGGTCCCCATGGAGCAGCAGGGGGATGGAGAGCTGGTTGGGCCAGACAGATGGCATGGGGAGGGGATTACTGGGGGCTGGGTGGAGTGGTTGGGACTAGGCACTGAGTGGTGAAGACCGTGCCAGGCATGGGGTAGAGAAGAGCTGGCTGAGCCAGGCAGGTGTTGTGGGAAGGGTCACATTTACCCATCTCTATGCTGAACTGCACTCTGCAATCCACATCATCTGCCCACACCTTCTGCTGTGCCCCCCGATAAAGAACAGGGAAGATGCCCCGGCACAGGTGTGCCTGGCGTGCCACCTGCTCATTCCGTGTCACGGCGATGATAAGGGCACGAGGCCGGTAGCGGGAGAGCAGCTGTGCAGACCTGTGAGAAAGGTGGGAGGGTAAAAGGAGTAAACTAACCCCAATTCCCATATTCATTCCTTGGATTCAGCCTGGTGTGCGGACTGGATTTCAGATTGGGAGTGCAGTGTAGTGGTTAGAGCAGAGGTCTGGGACTCGGGACTCCTGGGTTCCCTCCTGAGCCTGGGAGGTGGGGAGGGGCCTAGTGGTAAGGGATGCAAGAGGACTAGGAGTCAGGACTCCTGGAGTCTATCCCTGGCTATCACTTATAAGGACCTCAAGTCCTTTCCCCTTTCTGTGCTTCAGTTTCCCATCCATGCACTGGGGATAGCCCTGTCTCCATTGCGGTTTGTGAGATCTGGAAGTGCTGCAAGCTCCCTGCAGAAAGAGCGCTAAACAGGCCAGGGGTTAGTGATACACATTGTTCCATGGGGAAGGTTCCAACCCACTGGTCCCCTCCTCTGTGCTGCTCCCTCCCCTGGGCACCCTGAAGGGTACAGCTTCCACACAGCAGCCTGATTCCATGCTCTCTCCAAGAGCACAGCCCCAATCCCAGGAGGCCCAGCCCTTCACCTCTTACCTGCCCGAAGTGGTCAGCACAATGATGGCCGCAGCGCAGCACTTGAAGGATGCCTCCACAGCCCCAATGGCTGTCACCTCAGTGGGGTCCTGGCTCAGAGGGGTCACCTTACGCAACTCCTCAAACAGCTGCTGGTTATAGATGGCGGCCTCAGCCTCCCTGGCAATCTGCAGAGAGAAACCAAGCAGCTGGTGAATGAGCTCACTACAGCCAACACACCGCACCCTCCCTACAGCATGCCCTGCTGTGGGAGACTGATCCATGAGCTGGCAGCTCCCGCCAAAGCCACACTCCCACCCCACTGCCTCCTGATGGAAGAGAAAGCTCCTCCCAGACAGCACCCCTACTCTGCTCTCCATAGCACCTCCTGCTGGGAGAGGCCAAGCTGAAGCACTCTTATGTCTCTCCAGGGTACGCACCGCATGCTGCATGTGCACAGCTTCCACAGGGTAGGCCCCCTTGGCTGTTTCTCCTGACAACATGATGCAGTCAGCTCCGTCCAGCACAGCATTGGCCACGTCACTGCTCTCTGCCCGAGTGGGACGGGGCTTCTTGATCATGCTCTCCAGCATCTGTGGGAGAAAGGGAGGGAGACATCAAGGACATGTTTCACACGATGACATGACCTGATACTCATTGCTAGCGCCAGACCAGCACTTCACCCAGCATTTCCAGGTGGGGCCCTGTCCCCAGGGTTCCCAGGCAGATATAGGGGTTGGGGGTTTTGCCTAGTGCCCCAGACCTGGTGGGGCAGGATCTGGAGTCCCCAGCTGGGCACAGAGGGATTGGGTCTGTCCAGGTCAGCTCATGCTACTCAGGGGACCGCACTCACCTGCGTAGCACAGATCACAGGCTTCCCGGCATGGTTGCAGCGGCCAATCATCATCTTCTGAGCCAGGAAGACTTTCTCTGCTGGGATCTCGACACCCAGGTCCCCACGAGCCACCATTATCCCATCACTGGCTTCCAGGATCTCATCGAACCTGCAGCCAGGACAGAGCCAGGCTCAGTGCTATGGGCAGAGCACAGAAGAAACCTGTCCACCACCCCAGCCAGCTCACAGGGGATACTGCACTGCTGCAGAGTGTGTTAACAGAACCAGTGAGTCTAGTGGTTAGTGTGCAGCAAGGAGAGTCGGGAGCTCTGGGCAAGAGGAGGGCACAGGTAGGAGTTTCTCTTTCCCATGGCCAATTTGCAGCTGGACAGATAGGGCAGTGTTCCGGAGTGCCCGATTCCTGGGACTGCACCCAGGGATGGGTGGGAGGCAGATGGATTCCAGGTCCTGGGAACACAGATACACAGACAACAGGGCAGATCACTCAGTGCAGTGTGTAGCTGAGGGTGATCAGTGGGGCAGAAGGACAGACGGACGCAGGGCAGAGATGGGCTCACTCGGGCACAGGAACGGATGGATGCAGCGAGACTGGGAGATGGACATGGGGTGGCCAAGTGCTGTGGGACATAGGAACAGATGGATGGGGGGCAGATGGACACTGGGAGGGTGAGTACTAGGTGGGGCAGATGGGAAGACGAGAAAGTTACTTTCTGACACCCTCGTGGTTCTCAATCTTGCTGATGATCTTGATAGCGCGGCCGCGTTCACCCAGCACAGCCCGGATGGTGGCCACATCTGCGGCTTTGCGGATGAAGGAGGCAAAGATTATGTCCACGCCATGCTTCAGCCCAAAGTGCAGGTCACGGATGTCCCGCTCTGACACAGCTGGGAGGTCAACCTCTACCCCTGGCAGGTTGACCCCCTTGCGGCTGCACAGCATCCCCCCACTTTCCACCTCTGTTATGCAGCTGTCAGCACCTGGCCAGGGAGAGAGTGGCAGGGTAAGGCTGAGACACCCTGCCCAAGGGAGTAGCATGAGGCACAGAGGGAGCAGCATGGAACCTCAAGAGTGCAGCAAGGGGCACAGAGGGGGCAAGGGTGAGGGAATCGCATGGAAAGGGGACAGGTGACTTAGATGGAGGGGGCAGCACAGACATGAGGGGCAACAAGGAGCAGTGCAGACACTCTAGGAGCGTGGGCAGGGAGCCAGTGCAGAGGCCCACAGAGTGTGGGGGGACGTACTGATTTCCTTGACCAGCAGGGAGATGAGCCCATCATCCACAAAGATCTTCCCACCGACCTTGACAACGTTGGGGAGGTTCTTGTAATCCACCCAGATGGTGGCCTGGTCACAGCACTCCTTGAAGGCATCGTCAGTGGTGACCGTCACCCGGGAACCCTTCACTAGCTCCACCTCCATGTTCTCACCCTGCAGCAGCATGGATGGGATTGGGGCTCCATCACAGAGTGGCCTGCCCTGATCCAACCAGAGCAGCTCTGCTCACTGCAGCCCTTCCCGCGATGCCCCAGCCCTCCACAGTCACCTTCCCAAGCCTTCTGACAATGCTCCCCCACGCCCAGCACCCACTGTCCCATGTCCAGCTCACTGACCCCTCCAATGACGCTCTCTACAGCACAGCTGGGCAGACACCACACACACACACACTTACTCCCCCGCAGCACCCATTGCCCCCATGCCCAGCTCACTGACCCCTCCAATGACACTTTAAGCAGCGGAGCTGGGCAGACCCCAGCTTTTTGCTGCTGATCTTGCCATACTCACCACTTTCACCAGCCCCGTGCGGATTTCCGGCCCCTTGGTGTCCAGGGCGATGGCCACAGGGCGGTTGAAAAGTGGGTTGGAGGCGAAGCTCTCAGTTGCCTCCCGGATATTTTCAATGGATCTGGCATGATACTGTTGGAAAAGAAGGGCTGGGTCTTTAGGGCAGGCACCATTCAAAGGCCCTGTGCCTTGTCCCCAGGGACCCTGCCCCACCCTGGGGCTCTGCACCTTTGCCACAATCCTTACCCATCCTGGGACCCTGCCTTGCCCTTCCCCTCTCCCCAGGGTCTCTGTACTCTGCCTCTGGGACTCTATCCCCAGGGTGGGCCCCATCCTGGGTATGCCTCCAAATGTGCAGGAATCATTTCCCACCCCAGCCCCTTCCCCCAGGGCCCTAGCATGAGGAATCTTCCTCGTTCCAGCCTCAGCAGACAGGACTGTCAGCCAATCACAGGGCAGGATTGCTCCCCAGCAGTCTCCAGTGGGCAGGATATTCCCCAACTGTGCACTACAAAGATCCCACCACTATCCTGAGAGACTGGGGGTTCATGGTGTGATGTCCCTCCTCCTCTACCTCATGTGTGCCATGCGAGAAGTTGAGGCGTGCGATGTTCATCCCAGCCTTAATCATCTCCCTCAGCATCTCCACAGAGCGGGAGGCAGGACCTGCAACAGCATGGGGCTCAGGTGAGTACTGCTGATGGGCAGGTGCCTCCCACCCCACTCCCTCCCCAGGAGGTGCCTCACATCTTGTTCTTGTGCACCAGGAGCTCACCTTGCTCCTTGCTCCCCCTAGATGGGTCCCTCACACTCTTATCCAAACCCAGTGTCCCTTAGAGCCATGGTTCTCTATGACCAGCCTGAGGACCAGCACCGGTTCCTGACATCTCCCTAACACAGTTTAAGAGGGCAGCAAGCTAGCCCCTGGTATCGAAAAGGTTGAGAAACACTGCATCAGAGGAACCAGCACCCCCGCTGGGTTAGCAGCTGCTGTGAGTCCTCCCAAGGTTTAACTGCAGCAGTCCATGTGGGGGAGGGGGTGGGTACCTATGGTGCAGATGATGCCAGTCGGGCTCAGAGTTGATGTCCAGCAAACAGAGATGCTTCAGGAAGGTGTCGGCCATGGCCGCTGTCTGCTGGTGCCTCTGGAAGAAGGCCGTGCCAAGCTCCTGGGTGAGCTGGGCCATGTTGTCCAGCAGCCTCAACTCAGCACCTGCTGACACAGGGACAACTCCTGTGTTAGGACCCTGCCGGGGCGCTCTTCCAGGGGCCCTCAACCCAGGCACTGGGTCAGGCTGCTTGGCTGGGTCTCTCTCACGCAGATGGGGCAGGCAGGAAGTGGCACAGCTTATCAAGGCACCTGACAAGTGCCCTGTGATCACTACTGTGCCTCATGATCAGAGTGCTCACAGCATTGCTGCTCCCTGAGTGCTAGAACTCACTGCAGAGACTGGCCTGTGTCCCCAGGGTAATTAACACCTTGTTCAATGGATCCCCTGGATGACTGCTTCCCAGGACTCAGAGAAGGAGCAGCTGAGCAGGGCATAGACTCACCTTCCATGGTGTGGCTCCAGAATCCCCAGGGGCTCACTTGCCCACCAGCTTCTGGCTCCATGCCTCCAGTCACATGTGTCTCTGGGATGGACACTCCCAGCCCAAAGGTCACATGAACAGTTCAAAACTCACCAGATCCAGGCTGACCCTGCAGCTGACTGACAGCACAGGAGAGGCCATTACCCATCCCAAGAGATGCCAGCACCACCTGGGACACCATACAAGCTGCACACCCCTATAGAACAGGGGCTTGGGCTGCTGTCAGTCTGATAATAAACAGACCCTGAGGCCTGAGCTGTGAGTGCCACATACTCCCACCCAAACCCTCAAATCTGTCATTAGGCATCCAAGTATCTGCCTGCTGCACCTTCCTCTCCATCTGTGGCCACACAAGGACAGAAAGATGCAGAGCTGGAGTCTGTGTGGACAGAAAGGCTGCACCCATTCCAGTCTCAGTGAGAACACGGGAGTCTGCCCCAGCTGGGATAGTACGAAGGGCACATGGTCAGTCCTCAGCTGTGGGGTGACAGGTAAGGCCTGGCATTTCCATCTCAGCCACTGTTATTACTAATGCTCCTGTGGCATTATAACATCGCAGACACTCCTCAGGACCAATAGACCCCCCACCCTGGAGAAGGAGGGGTAGGCTTGGGGTGACTGGGAATAGCCCTGGGGAAGCCAGTGGAGTTATACTGCGGGAGAGTCAGGCCCCAGCTCCAAGGACCATCCCCAGGAGGAGAGATGCAAACGTGAGGGCCCCTGTCAGGATAGAGACTGCAGTCTGCGCTCCCCCTCCTCCTGGCAAGTCTGCACAGGATGGGGTGAGCTGCCTGCAGTGAATTGGAAGCCACCCATCTCGCTCAGGTTTTGCTGCTGCCTTTCCTTCTCAGCGGCTCTGTGGCGACGCCCAAGTGAAAAACAAGGAAGTGAAAGCCATTTCCTTACTCTGCCAGCCCCTCTTGAGCCGCCCATTCTCAGCCCCTCCTTACTCCCTTCCCTGCTGCTCCCTGGCCCAGGCGCTGTCCCACTCCCGCCTGGGCAGCTGGGGGCATCCTCTTCCTGAACTGTTAACCCAAACCCCATTTATTGGCTCAGCCTAATGCTGGGGTGTCTCAGTTATAGCAACTCCCAGCCCCAATCCCTGCCCCATGCACCACACATCTCTCCCCCAATGCTGGTATGTGTCCTAAGAGCCCCATGGTCCCAATTCCCCCTCTGGGCAGGTGTCAACTGGTTCTCCCATCTGCCTGTTACTGCTCCCAAGGGAAGGTCACAACACCCTTGCTTTGGCTTCCTGTCCAGGCAGGCGACTGCTGCTCCCTTTGGACAATCAGGCCTGGGGAGGAGAAGGATTATAGGGGCTTACAAGAGTCTGGCACTCCCTAGGGGCTGGGAGCCTCTTCAGCCTCTGGAGCTCAGAATCCCTTACAGACATTTTAGCCCTTCACCACCCCCGGGCTGTGCCTACTGGAGGTGCAGCCCAGAATCTCAGTCCTAGTATAGACAGGCTGCCAACCCCTGCCATGCTCAAGGGTCAAATTCCTTTCGATCATCAGACCCAATCCCCTTCCCCATCACACCCAACCCCTCCCCTCAGCCCCTCCCCTCCCACCAACCCCATCCCCTCAGCCCCCACCCCCTTCACTCCCCATCAACACCCAATCCTCTAACCTCAGCCCCCTTCTCATCCTCTTCACACCAATCCCCTCCCCTCAGTCCCCTTCCCTCCCTTCACACCAACCCCCGCCCCCCGCCCCCCCCCCCCCCCCCCCCCCCCCCCCCCCCCGCCCCCCCCCCCCCCCCCCCCCCCCGCCCCCCCCTTCACACCAATCCCCTCCTCTCAGCCCCCTTCCCCTCCCCTTCACACCAACCCCCTCCCCTCGGCCCCGCCCCCTTCCCCTCCCCATCATACCCAATCCCCTCCCCTCACCCCTTCCCCTCCCCTTCACACCAACCCCCTCCCCTCAGGCCCCGCCCCCTTCCCTCCCCTTCATACCAATCCCCTCCCCTCAGCCCCCTCCCCCTCCCCTTCACACCAACCCCCTCCCCTCGGCCCCCGCCCCCTCCCCTTCACACCAACCCCCTCCCCTCAGTCCCCTTCCCCTCCCCTTCACACCAACCCCCTCCCCTCAGTCCCCTTCCCCTCCCCTTCACACCAACCCCCTCCCCTCGGCCCCCGCCCCCTCCCCTTCACACCAATCCCCTCCCCTCAGCCTCTTCCTCTTCACACCCTAATCTAAAGGGTTAACATTTGCAGGTTCCCGCCCATAACCCTCCTCTAGCCTCCTCCAATCAGAAGGCCCAGTAAGGGGTAGCCCCGCCCCTTCACTTCCTACTGGCTCAGAGTTCTCGAGCGCGTCTCATACGATGGAGCTGGCCAATGAACGCTGCCGCCTGCCATGGTCCTCCACGGGGCCCCGCTCCCTTCCCGATGCATGCCGGGAGTTGTAGTCCGTGGATGGAGGAGCGGCGCTGTCTGCCGCAGGGTTCCGGCAGCGCGAGAACTACAAGCCCCAGCGTGCCGCGCGGCGCAGCGGGTCGCTCTCCGGGCGGCGGCGGTGCCGAGTGGAGGCAGGCTGTGACTCTCCTGTTGCAGGCACCGCGATGAGCGGGGCAGCGGCGGACAGGGCGGCCTTCCTGCGCTTCTTCCCCCAGGTGCTCCGGGACCTCACGACAGATGGGCTCCAGCACCCCGAGGTGGGCGAGGCGGTCGCCCGGCTGAAGGAGGTGAAGCGCGGACTGCGGGGGCTCGCGGTTACCGGGCCAGGGCACGGCGGGGGGGAGCGTGGGAGCTGGGTGCTAACTGCCGTCTGTAGGCTTCAGAGTGAACGTCTCGCTGCGATGAATGGGGCAGCCCCTCCCCCAAGCTATTGTTTCCGGCCGCCCGCAGGTTTACTGGACCAGCTCTATGTTCCGGTCGCTCTTGCTCTCTAGTGTGATGATTGTATGGCAGTACTGTGATGGTAAGGCAAGGCCTTCATCCCTCTGGGACCAGCGAAAGGCTCCTCCTCACAGTGCGTACCATGCAGGTGGGCTTTGTACCTCTCTGCAGCATGGGCAGGGAACTGTGGGATGAGGCCCTCCTGGGATGACTGCACAGCTTCCTTTCCCCTTGTGTCCTCTTCAGATTCTGGAATACAACACCTTAGGTGGGAAGTATAACCGGGGCCTGACAGTGCTGGCTGCCTTCCGGGAGCTGGTGGGGCCAGAGCAGCAGGACCCAGAAAGCTTCCAGTGTGCCTTGACCGTTGGCTGGTGCATCGAGCTGGTTAGTGTTTACTCTGAATCGGGCTCAACCTGGAGCTGAAGATGCTCTTATTGGGGTGGTATCTCAGTGTCAAGGTGGGATTTTGGGATGCAGAAGCTCCGTAATGGGGCCTAGTGCAAGTTTATCTTATAACTCCTTTTATTGTAGCTTCAAGCTTTTTTTGTGGTGGCTGATGATATCATGGACTTCTCACTCACCCGACGTGGCCAACCCTGCTGGTATAAGAAGGTAATAGAGGCTGTTGGGGTCTTAGTGGGGGCACTGGGGCGGGTGAGAATGAGGCTGGGGTGCCTGGGGTATTGGAGGAGAGGTGGAGGAGTCTCTAGAAAGTGGGCATGGGGGTGCCTGTGTGGCTGGGCCTGCTGGTGTAACCTGTCCTTGTTCTGTTGCAGGAGGGAATTGGTTTGGACGCTGTGAATGATTCCTTCCTCCTCGAGTCTTGTATCTACCAGTTGCTGAAGAAATACTGCCGGGGGCAGCCCTACTATGTGCACCTGCTTGAGCTCTTCCTGGAGGTGGGGCTGGTCCCTGTGCCCCCAAGATCTCCCATCCTTGGGTCACCCCCACCTCACTGCACTCACAGGCACTTCAGACCTTGTTCAAATCTCTCTGCTTTGTTCTTAGAAAGTCTCTGCCTTTCCTGTGCATTGCCCCGGGGCTGCATCCCTGCAGCACTGGAGGGGAGTGCCTGTGGGGCAGTGACAGTGAGATGGCAATTCCTGCCCCCACCTTCAGTGATGGTGAGGAGGTGGGCACTCAGGCTCCCCATGTGCTGCCTGACGTAGGTAGCTCCTGGGTCTCTTCTCAGAGCATAGTATGAACGTTGTCATGTAGGGTTGGGTTCATAACATCTCTTGTCCCCAGACCTCATACCAGACTGAGCTGGGACAGGCACTGGACCTCATCACTGCTCCGCCTGGCCACATTGATCTTAGTCGTTTCACTCTGCAGAGGTGAGGTGCTGGGGCAGAAGAATCCTGCCTGGTGAGGGAGGAGTGGAGTCCTCGGTTCTCTAGGTTGAGAAGTGACCTTAACTCTCAAATAGTCCGGTCACTTCGGAGTTCTGCTAGCTCTGTCTAGCTTGGGAGTTGTCAGAGAGGGGTGCTTACCTCTCTTCCAGGCCCATTGGGCTCTAGGGACAGCCCTGCAGGAGCAACTTCTCCCTCCAAACTAGCTGGAGAAGGGACACTGTCTCCTCAAGCTGGGACACTTGATTCCCCTGTTGCGGAGCAGGACTTGTACCCGACCTGTCCCACAGGAAGTGACCCTAGTGTCTGCACCGAGCAGATACAGGGACTTAGGTTGACCTGAGGCCAGTGTTACTGAGCGTGGATACTGTCTGGCAGGTACAAGGCAATCGTTAAGTACAAGACCGCCTTCTATTCCTTCTACCTGCCGGTTGCAGCTGCTATGTACATGGTGAGTGTAGCTCCAGCTGCTGGTTTTGTGGGTTCAAGCAGCAATGGAGAGGCCATGGGGTGTGAGCCAGGCTGGCCGGGGGGTCCCATGTTAAGAGGCGTGGGGATGGTGGGGTCTGGAAGGAGTGGGAGGCTGGGATGGAGGGGAGCTGGTGTTTGAGGATCAGGTGAAGTGGGGAAGGAAAGAAAGGTGGTGGGGAAGGATATAACAGGCTGGGGGATACATGTGCTGGAACATGCCAGCGAGTGTCTCAGCCCCTCCCGTCTCTCAGGCCGGCATTGACAGCGAGGAGGAGCATGCCAACGCCAAAGCCATCTTGCTGGAGATGGGGGAGTTCTTCCAGATCCAGGTAGGAGACTCCTCCCTGCCCCAGGGTGTTCCTGGGCACTGGGACTGGGAAGCTCACAGTGCGGAGGCCTGTAACTGGCTCTCTGCCCATAGGATGACTTCCTTGATTGCTTTGGGGATCCAAACGTGATGGGTAAGATTGGCACTGACATCCAGGACAACAAGTGCAGCTGGCTGGTGGTGGAATGCCTGCACCGTGTGTCGCCAGAGCAGAGGCAGCTCCTGGAGGTAACAGCAGCAGCTGGGTAGAGGGTGGGGAGGCAGCTTGGCGTAGGTGGGAAACAGTCCTGACCCGAGGCACCAGCTTGGCTCCAGCTTTGTTCCCCTACAGTGAACCTGTTGGCAGAACAGTGAATGTGAATCTGGAAAAGCTCGCTTCTCATGAGAAGTCCTGCCAGCAGACCCTGACACCTACTAGGCTCTAATAGTCGGGGGTTGTCACGGAGTCACTGGGCGATGCTCTGGAACTGCTCCCCACAAAGCCAGGCAGGACTTTGGGGAGCCTCCTCTCCCATGGAGCAGATTCTTGTCAGAGCAAGAAGCTCACACGGCTTCACCTCCTGGATCTTTCCTGGGAGCATTCAGCATATGCCCCTCCATGCACTTCTCACAGCGAGTCTGCCCAGGCGGGGTCCTAGGGAAGCCACAGGGTCCTGCACCTCCACTTTGCAGTCAGACGTGACTCTAAGCCAGCCAGTAAAACAGAGGTTTATTAGATGACAGGAACATGGGCTAAAACAGGTCTTGTCGGTCCAGCGAATGGGATCCCTCCGCCGGGTCCATTCTGGGGCCCAGAAAGCCAGACAACCCTGTCTGCACTCACTCCTCATCCCCAACCAGCCCCAAACTGACACCCCCTCCAGCCCCTCCTCCTCTGGGCTTTGTCTCTTTCCCAGGCCAAGAGTCACCTGATCTCTCTGTTCACCTTTAGCTATTTCCTTGCAGGGGGGAAGGGTCCTGGCCATTTGTTGCCTGGGAGACAGAGTGTCAGTGATCTATGCACACTGGCCTTTATCCCACCACCTAGAGACTTAAGAAATGCATTGGGGAAACTGAGGCACCCACACAGTATTCAGCGGAAACATTAAGAACAGTCCCACTTTGTCACAGGCATCTAGAAATATATAGTGCTGAGTCCTATGGCAGGAGGATGCAGAGCCCAGAACAGGGGGCGATGATGGCTTCCAGTGCAGCTGGTTGTGGCAGCCAGCAGCTCCATCCTGGGCTGGGCCTTGTCTGACCGTGTTCCTTGGCTTCCAGGAAAACTATGGGCAAAAATCGCTGGAGAAGGTGGCCAAGGTGAAGGAGTTGTATGAAACTGTGGGCATGAGGGAAGCCTACCAGGAGTGTGAGGAGAGCAGCTACCGCCGCCTGGGGGAGCTGGTTGAGAAACATGCCAACCACCTCCCCAAAGCAATTTTTCTTGGCCTAACCGAGAAGATCTACAAGCGTCAGAAGTGACGGGGTGGGCTAGCTCCTCAGGGCTCTACCAGGACAGGCGTTGACAGGCCTCCTTCCACGAGGCCCAGCTTCTGGCATGAGAGCTGACTCTTCAAACTCATCTGCTGTGGGAAAGGTGATGCCTCCCCTGTGCCCATTCCGTTGGGGATGACGAACCGTATACTCTCTTGTTGGAGTGTGTGGGAGAAACTGCTGTCCATGTAACGGATCAACTGTGATAGCAGAGATGCAAAGCATTTGTATCAATAAACATAATTTATTGTAGCTGCTGCCTGTGTCATTATGGGGGGACACCTGGCCCTGAGAGCCTCTGCCTCTCTCACCAGCACACCTGCCTGCATGGAAGGGAAGGGGGAGCGTGACACCTGTGCCCTGCTCAGCTGGTGTGAGCAGTTTTGCTGCCTATCTGGCCTGGGGCGGACCTGGAGTCTGGTCCCAAGGAGCTCAGCTGGCCCAGAGATGAGCTGGTGAACTGCCATAGAACCTGACCTAGCTGCACCACTAGTGTTCCTTTGGCAGGATGGGCCTGGGGAAGGGGAGCGTCTCCAATCTGGCCTCTTGGTAAAGGGCCTGTCCAGAGCATCCGCTCTCATCCCACCTGAGCAGGCTGTTGGGGAGACTCCCGCATGCAGAGGCTCCCAGGGAGGGAAAGCTGACAAATGAGCAAAGCAGGTCCTAAGGGTGGAGGGACAGATCCAGGTTGGCGGGTTGTAAGCGCTGGTTTCCTTGTGAGGATGGAGGGTTGGAGGTAGTAGAGGTTCTCTTGTGCAGGCAGTTCCTGGATTTGCAGCCAGTGTAGGGTATTTCTGCAGTGGGGGGAGGGGGGGGGGCGGACAATGGAAGATTAGTCCAGGCATGAGGATGTCTGCAGCCCGGGGCAGGGAGGGTTAATGGCAGAGGCTGGCGGAGGATGGATCAGTCATCACTGGCTCCTCCCTGCAGCTGGTGAGCTCAGCAGAGCTGCTGCAGCCTCTTTCTCCATCCCCTCCAGCCGCAGAGCCATCCCAGGAGCTAGGCAACCGTGCGCTGCCTGCAGCAAGGACAGGTGAGCATCCCCTGGGGCACAGCATGCTCCAGCCTGGCTGCGCTGCCAGCCACCAGCAGGGAGCTTGCCAGGCATCACCCATCTGTGGTGGGAACCCCTTGGTCCAGGTGCAGGACTTACACCCCTCAGGGGGCCGGTCCCCAAGCCCCACAGCGCCCTGGTGGAGCTGCAGCGCCAGTGGGTCTCACCCCCCTTCCCAGCCAGGCACAGGTGTGGTAACCCCTCTCCAGCGCCAGCCCATTACATCTCTGCGGGCTGCAGCTGATTCCCCCTGCCCCGCAGGAAGCGTGGAGGCCCCCTGTCCCTGCTGGGGGTCAGCTCCTAGCCCGTCCCCTCTCCCCTGAGTGTGCGTCCCATCGCAGGCTGCCTGTGGTCGCTCCAGGCTCAGCAGGGAGTGGCCCCTATCAGAGCCTGGCTCCAGCCCTCCTCCGATTGCTAGCCCCAGCAGCTGTGCTCTTAGTATGGACTCGGGGAGGGGGTGGATGGTGACCCCCTCACTCCGGCAGGAAGGCAGCACCAGGGGACTAGATTGGCCTTGCTGGGCAAAGCCCGGGGGCCAGGCCAGAGCAGGGCTGCTCCCTTCCCTCCCTGGTGGAGAGGCCATGCTCCTCTCTCTGCTGGGCAGGGTTACAGGATCCACTGGAGCAGAGCAGCAGCAGCTCCCTGGCACTGAGACCAGCCTCCCCTCCATGCAGCTGGGCACAGGCTATGGGCTTGTGTTGCCTCCTAAAGACCTCGCCACCTGCAGCCTGCGTGCAGGCCCTTCTCGTATTGCTATGGGCAATGTCCAGGGCCTAGGAGCCCCAGTCATGCCCCAGGTCCTCCTGGTGCCGGTTGATGTGCTAACCCGGGATGGGGCTGGGGCTGGGACAGGCTGAAGAGTCTGCATGCAGGTTACAATGTAACACCCCCACACACACACATCTGAGGAATAGGATGTTTCCTGTTGCCTGTGTGATGAGCTGGGAGTCTCTGCTGGGCCCTAGTGTGACTTTCTTGAGCTGTTCCAACCAGGACTGCCCTCCAGGGGCAGGGATTGCAGTGAGGAGCCCAGAGCTCTGTCTCTGGTTTATTTTTACAGCAGTTGTTGGGGAGGGGAGGCGTCGGGGGCTGAGCAAAGATGTCAGCAGCCCCTTGAGCCTGAGCCCAGGGCCGGCTCCAGGCACCAGCACGCCAAGCACATGCTTGGGGTGGCATGCTGCGGGGGGTGCGCTTTCAGTTGCCGGGAGGGCGGCAGGCGGCTCCGGTGCAACTCCCGCAGGCACGCCTGTGGATGCTCCACCGGAGCCACGGGACCAGCAGACCCTCCGCAGGAATGCCTGCAGGAGGTCCACAGGAGCCGCGGGACCGGCGAGCGCCAGAGCGCCCCCCGCAGCGTGCCACCATGCTTGGGGCAGCGAAATGGCTAGAGCTGCCCTGCCTGAGCCTCTGTCGTCGTTCCACCTGCCAATGGGCCCCAGCCCTCTCAGGTGTCAAAGGAGGGGTCATGTACCCAGGGTGCATTTGACACCAGGTTCTGCCTGCTGAGACTGATAGCACAGGGGCCTGGGGCTGGATTGTGAAATGTGGTTTGTGAAGAACTGGTTTGAGATCCTCCAACTCATTTCATGTGGGAGTCGTGGATTGGCACCTCCCACCAGGGCTGGATCAAAGCCAGTGTCCCCAGAGGGGAAAGGCCTCCCCTCCCATCCCCCCCAAAACCAGCCTGTCCCCGCTCTTTATTATTGGAGGGTCTCCCTACCACTCATGGCTGGTGAGTCTCTTGGAGATGCGGTAACCAACAAGCAGGAAGAAAATCCATCAGGCCATAGCTGATTCAGGCTCCACCTGTGGCTCGTCCCAGCCACGGACTCCCCCTTACCCACCCTCCCTGCCAGGGTTATGAGTTCAATCCTTGAGAGGACCATTTAGGGAACTGGGGTAAAAATCTGTCTGGGGATTGGTCCTGCTTTGAGCAGGGAGTTGGACTAGATGATCTCCTGAGGTCCCTTCCAACTCTGATAGTCTATGATTCTATGATGGCAGAGCTGGGTGTGGCATACAGAGTCCAACAGGGCTGGGCATGGTGCAGAGGGCAGGTCCACGTGACAGGAAATAGCGGTTGTCATGAGAACAAATCCCTCCTTGTGAATTATTGATGACCAGAGAGATGGGGAGGGGAGGGGAGGGGACAGAAGCGGAGGCAGGAGGGGGTATGAGTGCAGAGGCTGCCTCTTATGTTGGTGGGGTGAAGCAGCCTGAAATGCCCCAATTCCCTCTCTCCAAGCTCATAGGTGGGGGGTTGGTACCAGCAGGGGCTGGGCTGGGCTGCCACTGGGGGTGTGGGGGGGAATGAACAAATTGCCATTTGGCTGCTAGGATGTTGCAGCATCACTTGGCCTAGTGGTGCTTCCTGCAGCATTTAGCAGAACCATCCTTGTGGCCTAGGGTCAGCGAGTGCCATGCTGCGAAATTCTCCGAGGCCCCTCAGAGATCACCATACACACGCGCAATCCCCATTTGCTGCAAAGCCCTGACAGCCCCACACTCTGCAGTGGTGAGGGGACCAAAGGAAGTGGAGGGTGAGCTCCTGGGAGATTCAGTGCAATGGCCTCAGCTGACACAAAACAGCTGTACCTGGAACAGGAAGCTCAAGAGAGGCCTCAGGTCAGGAGCAGTTGCTGGCACCGGGGTGAGGCAGGGAATGTGACCTGCCTCCTGCTTTCCTTTGGGGAATGGGACCTGCATGCAGCAGCAGTGGTGATGTCTCTGTGCTTTGTCCCTTCTATCCCTGCAGTCCATTTCTCTGATGCCTGCCCATGTGTTGGGGCAAAGCCAAGCAACTCCCTGGACGCGACCCCGGCCTTTTGGCTGCTCTCCTCTTGATGCTGGGGAGCCTTTTGGCACAGCCCAGAAGCCTTCCTGACAGCGAGGCTGAGCCTTCAAGGGCATCATCTCCTTGACTCCGCATTGCTGAGACACTGGCTGACGGAGACCTGGCAGAGGTAAATCAGTCCTGCTGCCCCTGCCGAGCGCCAGTGACCCACAGAGCTACCATTCCATGTGATGTGAAATCCCAGAGAACAGCTCCCAGGGCCAGAGAAACGGGACAGACTCTACCTAGCCCAGAAATACAGGGCAGTTCCCTAAGACTGGATACTTTAGAACATTGTCCAGCGCCAAGGAGGAGTCAATTCCCAGCCAGGCCCATCTCCCTGTCCAGAGGTGATGGGGCTCTCAGCCCCGCATGGGAGATGATTCCCTGACTGGATCCATCTCACTGTCTGGGAATTCTTTTGTTACTTGCCCTCAACTTTCTCTCTCCTGATTCCATCCCATTTCTCCCAGCTGTGACCCCTTGTAGCAGCCTACACTCCCATCATGCCCTCCTAGTATCTGTGGACCCTGAAGCTGTCGCTCCCTTTAGCTGAGCTGCCCAGATCAGCCCCTTAATTGTCTTCCCATAAATTGGTCCCTCCGGTGCATGCCCATTTGGCTGATAACCTGCCTGCTCCAGTGACTGATAAGCTATTTTGCTGTTGGCAGGGAGTTTGAGCTGGGTGTTCGGAGCAACGTGCCTGTGGAGGCCTGTGACAAGCTGAGGAATCCAGGTGCTGCCAGCCAGCGCCATGCTGTCCCCAAAGAAAGGTCTGCTGTGCAACCTCAACCACATCCACCTGCAGCACATCTCCCTGGGGCTGCACCTCTCCCGTCGACCCGAGCTCCAGGAGGGCCCTGTCACAATGGCTCCGGGAGACCAGACAGGCTGCAACGACTGCCAGGAGAACTGTGGTGCCTTGGAGCAAGTCGATGCCAACTCCAACAACACCTCCATGCAGTGCCGGTGCTGCAAGTCTCACCCGCAACAGACCCCAACACTGGATCTTCGGAACCAGCCTCTCCTGGAAGATCTCCCTTCCCTGCACACTGAGGAGGAGGTGGCTTCCCCTTCAGACCCGGCTTCCTCCTCTGTCAGCAGCTGCTCTGATTTCAGTTTGAATGACACGCCAGTCTCTGTTTACTGCAAGGCATTCCCCAGTGAAGAGGCCCTATCTCCTGACAATCAGCCAAACATCGTCCCCCTGGAGGATGCCCACGATGCGCCCTCACTGACTGACAAAGGGGAACCATCTGATGGGAGAGATGCTAACCTCAACCTCCAGGTACAAGAGCGACCAGATCCTGGGGCCCGGGAGATGCCAGACAGCCTGTGCAGCAGCAGTTTGCTTGACTCCGCATCTGATGACGCTGACTCTCCCAGTGGGAGTGGGCAGGAGAACATGGCAGAACCACTCCCTACCAGCATCTGTGCTGAGTTGGACTCCAACTGCAATGCCCTGCCTGCCCTAAGAATCCAACCGTGTGGTCTGTTTGCGCTAGCACCAGGAAAGTGGGTCCCCAGTCTGAACAGTTCAGTGAGGGCTCCCCCCCCAGTGCCCCCGAGGGCTAAGAGGGGGCTGCAGGTGCTGAACAGGAGTGGAGTGGAGAGGCCTGCCCCAACAGAGGTGCCCCCTGGAGACCAGTGCAGAGATGCCACTTGGAAGAACATCACCTCATTCCATGAGTTGGCTCAGAAGCGGAAGAGGAACACGGCTGGGCCACCCACCCCACAGGCCAGGAAGGACCGAAGCGACTGGCTAATTGTATTCTCCCCTGACAAGGAGCTGCCACCCCCCAACGAGCTCACCTGCTGCAGCACCCTGTGCCCAGAGCCACTTGGGCACCAGCTGCAGCCCAACGAGCAGGCAAAGCCTCCCAGCTGCAGCCAGAGGGAGGTGACCACATTCAAGGAGCTCCGGTACCGCAGTGCCATCAACAAGCAGAAGGGCCAGCTGGCCTGGGAGCCAGGGGACAGAGCAGCATACCAGGAGCAGCCTGAGCCCCAGCAAGCAGCAATGGGCAGAGATGTCTCCAGTGGCAGCAGCAGGCTCCAGGGCCCCGGCGGGGTGCTGGCTCCACAGCTGGATGGGCACCTCCTGGCACTTACGGAAAGCCACCAGACGAGGAGGCAGTCTCGGCCTGGGCTGCAGCCCATCACAGAGGGGCTGCCGGGTGATGCAAAGGAAGGGGTGCGACCCCTGAAGGGCTACGTCCTGAGGAGAAAGATGCCTGGGTCTGGCTGTGATAAGGAGGCACTGGGCTGGAGGCTCGGGGGACCGGAGGGGGATCTCTGGGTGTCGGGGAAGGCCCAGAGAGGACACAGAGCCTGCAAGGAGGGTAAGAGCACCAGCTGCTATCAAGGCACTTCCCCCTCCTCTGCTGTAGGGGTTCCCCAGAACTGGACTGGGGTTGGGGACATTTCCCCATGTATGGAGGCCTGTGTTCCCTGGGGACAGAGCTGCAGAGTCCCCATGGGGTTAATACAGGGTTTCCTCCTCCTGATCCTGGCACACCCCCATCTCCATCACTAACCCCACCTCTCTCTCCACTTGCCTCATTCCTGGCGGGCTGCAGGGCTGGGGGATGTGGAACTGGCTTCGGCTTGGGGTGCAGGGTCCTGGCACAGGCAGACTGCGTTAGGTGTGCCTGAAATGGGTGTGTAGGGCTGAGCTGAGGCAGTGGGGCGGGGCTGGGATAGGTTTATGGGACAGATTGCCAGAGTGAAGTGGTGGTGAATGCATGTTGCATCTGTGCACTGAGCTGGCCAGTTCTTTGCTATGCTGTGCAGATGATTTCTGTGCAGCTCAGCTGCTTTGCAGAAGCCAGAGCCCCTTTACTGGGAGGAGGCATCCCACCCTTACCCTCCTTGTCCTAGCCTCTCCTCGCATACACTCCCTGCCCTCCCGGCTGCACTCTCCTTCCTCCATGGGTGTGCTGCAGCTCACCACTCCAGTGCAAACTCAGGCATAAGGGGCTTGGAGCCTGTTTGACTGCAGGGGGAGAGGGACGCACTGAGCCAGGTGGCAGACAGAACCCAAGGCCATGGGTTAAACAGCTGATCCATCTGCAGCTCCCTGTGTGTTGACTTGGGGAGACAGCCTGGCCCAGGTTCCCTCAGATAGAATGTGGTGCAGGCAGAAGTCCTCCCCTAGCCTAAGAGCTCTGGGATACCCTGAGCCTTGTGGGATCCCTGAGCAGCTTCTGCCCAGGGACCATCGGGGATGCACTTGGTTGCCTTATTGGGCACGAGGCTTTGCTGGGGTCGCACGCTGCTCTGGGCTGAGAGATGAAATGGGCTCTCAGTGGGGTGGGTGTTTCCAGCTGGGGGGCTGAAGGGGATTTTTTAGGGGCAGGTGATGGAGAATGGCTCAGGATGGGGGACAGAGCACTGCAGGGAATGCTGATAGCAGAGCTGGGCCCCGCTTCCAGCCAAGGTCCCCGAAAGCCCTTGGGTTGGCGGGCTCCTAGGGCTGTCCTCGGTGTCCGGGAATAGCTTCTTTCTCCTCCTGCGCCCTACCTGGGGTGGGTGGTTCCTGGTGCTCCGTTGGTTCCTGTGGGTTGGTAGGAGGAGCCCTTGGTTCAGTGGCTCCAGAGACCCTGAGCAAATCAAGTATCTCTAGGGAGAACAGTGGACATTGCTGGCCCACCGGGCTGCAGTGTTGTGCCTGAGTGGCCATGTCTTGGCACTGGAGGAATGTCTCTGTTAGTGGGGGACAGCACAGCCTTGGCTCCCTGCTCCTGAGAAGGGTGCTCCAGGACTCTGGGTCTGAGGGAGACCAGGACTGAATTTCCCTTTCTCTGAAGGCTGCCTCCATATTTTCATCATGCTCAGCCGCTTGGCCCTTAGCACCTCCCTCCCTCTGTCCTGTTCTCTTGGGGAAACCTCCCAGGGGCTGGGGCTGGGGCTGGGGCTGGGCTCCCACAGACCCTTTCCCGATGCAGGTTGGGGCCTGTGCAGTGACAGAGGGCACAGGCGTGTCCATGTGTCGTCATGGTTGTGAAGTTGCTGTGTGTGTGCTGTGACTCCTCTGAGCTAACTGTCTCTCCATCTTTCTCTCCTCCCCCTGCCACCCTGTCGCTGCTGCCCTGGGAATGGCTCACTCTGATTTATTGGGGGGTGTCCATTTTCTGTTCCATGCTTCCTGGTTTGTTTGATTTCCACCCCGTTGTTCTCCATGCCCACATATCTGCCTCTCTCCATTTCTCCCGCTGTGTTCTCCATGCCCCCATATTCCTCCCCACTGTGTTCTCCATACTCTCCTTTCCCCTGCTGAGTTCTCCATGCCCCCGTATTCCTCCCCCGCTGTGTTCTCCATACTCCCCTTTCCCCTGCTGAGTTCTCCATGCCCCCGTATTCCCCCCCGCTGTGTTCTCCATGCCCCCGTATTCCTCCCCACTGTGTTCTCCATACTCCCCTTTCCCCTGCTGTGTTCCCCATGCCCCCATCCATATTCCTCCCCCGCTGTGTTCTCCATGCTCCTGTATTCCCCCTTCCCCCCACTGTGTTCTCCATGCCCCCCTGGTTTTGGTTGCATTTCTTTGCAATGTTCCTGCCTGCAGTTGGCTCTCCCCTCTCTCGCTGCCCCAGGCCTCAGATGCTGCCGTTCCAGCCTCTGCTCTTCCATTTCTCGGCCGACGGGAAGCCTCTCTACTGCAGCGCAGACCCAGTGACACCTCCCCTGCCCTTGATCCCCTCCCTTAACTCCAGCTTGGAGAGCATTGAGCTGAAGTCTCCTGCCCTCTTCACCCCATCATTTCGCCCCACGCTGAAGACCTTGTCCTGTGATGAAGTCTGCCTCCTGGCCAGCAATAAGGGGAGAGTCTTGGGCACCTTCTCCCCAGAGGAACTGCTCCCCATCCGCCTGTCCCCCATAGGGGCCTACTCCCCCCCACACCGGGAAGTGCTGCCTTTCCTGGACAGCTCAGACCTGTCTGTGCTCTTCTCCCCGCTCTTCCCACGAAGCAGAACCTTCCCAACTATGGCCTTCCCCTCCCACCAGGTCCCAGAGCTGCCACTCGGCATGGAGGTGTCCAGAGCCTGCTGCCCCAGGGGAGAGGCATGTGCACATAGTCAGGCTGGAGCACGCTCTGGGGCAGCGTCTCCTGAGAGAAAGCAGAGCAGAGGGGCCAAGAATCCAAGACCTCCCAAGCAACGTAAGCCGCCCGTTTCCTTTCCTAGCTTGCAGTCTGAGCACCTGCTCTTCCTCTCTGCGCTGGGACCAGGCACCCAGGAAGCAGCTGTGTGTGGTGATTGGGAAGTTATGCCGGGAAGATGGGCAGAGAGGATGGGACAGTGCAGGAGAGCAGAGCATGGTAGATGGGAGCAGTGTATGGGGGCCAGCTTCCTGGAGACCCGCACACAAGGTTGTGTCTGGAAGGATTCTAGGGGCTGTGATGTAGGCAGGGCTGCTCCTCTGTGCCAGGAGCCAAGCACTCAGGGGAAGGCTGCAACAAAGACAGGCAGGATAGCTTGTGATTTGGGTCGGGCACTAGCCTGGGACTCTGGACACCTAGGTTTAATTTCCCTGTCACCTCGCCTGTCTGGGCCTTCGTTCCCATCGCGACAGTAACACTACACTGCCCTGTTACACAGGGGCACCTGATACCATCTTGCAGGCTCGTTCCAAGGGCTGGGGATGTTTCTGGGGTTCCCTGGCCCTCTCAGCTCTGCTCCTTTGTGCCCCACGCTGTTTATCTGAGAGTCAAACTCACCTGACAAGCTCTGGGATACCTAGCTAGCAAAGAGTAACTTGGTCAGGTTGTCGGTTGTTGTCCCCAGAGTGCGCCTCGGTGTGGAGCAGGGGAGCTCTCATCGGATACTGTGCTTCTAACGCCCCACTCCCCATCCTGGTTGGCTTGTGTGGTCACCACAGGGCTCAGACACACCGCACATTTCTTGTGTTACAAGCTCAGAAAGCCTGCGTGTGTGTGACTCGAGGTGTGTGTGCATGATGGGCTGGGAGCATGTGGCCCCCACTCCCCAGCTAACACTGAGGTTTCTCAGTGAGTACCCAAGGGGGGCTTGGAGCAGCAGGAAGGAGGCTTAGGCTGGGGGATCCTGCTAGACTTTGTGCCAAGGGACCCAGCACACCTGCCTTTTGGGGTCTGGACAGGGTGCTGTGCTCGCTCACTGTCCCCTCCATCTCTCTGTCCATCTGTCTGTCCTTCTGCCCCATTCCCTCTCTCCCACTGTCCTTTGCCCTGTCACTCTCCCAGACCTGCCTGGCGGAGCCCAGAGCCATGTGCACCCCCCCAACCCCAGCACTGGTGCAGATGCCCCGTGACTGTGCCCCTCCCAACCCCAGCACTGGGGCAGGGGCAGGTGCCCTGTGGCTGTGCCCCCCTAACCCCTAGCACTGGGGCAGGGGCAGGTGCCCCATGGCTGTGTCCCCCCAAATCTCCAGCACTGGGGCAGGGGCAGGTGCCCCGTGGCTGTGTCCCCCCAAACCTCCAGCACTGGGACAGGGGCAGGTGCCCTGTGGCTGTACCCCCCCACCCCAACCCCAGCATTGGGGCCCTGCTGCCTCCCGATTGGAGAGCCGCAGTCAGCTGGGCACTGACATCCTGCCCCCATAGCGGCCTCTCGCATCTGCTGCTGTCACACTGTCCCTGCCCAGGCTGGGGGGCGCCTGTAGGTGAGTCCCATACCCAGCGGGAGCCTCTCCCCTTGGCTGCCCCCTTCCCTGGCCCCTGCCTTCCAGCCTCCTCCCCCCGGAGCTGCTGCTGAGGCTGGGCAGTCACTTCCTGGTGCATGGGGCCTGGCAGGTGGGGAGCTGTGCTGTGCCCAGGTGCCTCCGGATCAGCCGGTACCTGCCAGCTCAGCACCCCAGACCCCCAGCCCTGGGACCGGTTCCCTCCAGCTGTGCCTCCCTCCAAACCCTCAGTCCTGGGGCAGGCTCCCTCCAGCTGTGCCCCCCTCCATACCGCCAGCCCTGGGGCAGGTTCCCTCCAGCTGTGCCTCCCTCCGAACCCTCAGTCCTGGGGCAGGTTCCCTCCAGCTGTGCCTCCCTCCGAACCCTCAGTCCTGGGGCAGGTTCTCTCCAGCTGTGCACCCCTCCATACCCCCAGCCCTGGGGCTGGTTCCCTCCAGCTGTGCCTCCCTCCGAACCCTCAGTCCTGGGGCTGGTTCCTTCCAGCTGTGCCTCCCTCCAAACCCTCAGTCCTGGGGCAGGTTCCCTCCAGCTGTGCCCCCCTCCATACCGCCAGCCCTGGGGCAGGTTCCCTCCAGCTGTGCCTCCCTCCGAACCCTCAGTCCTGGGGCAGGTTCCCTCCAGCTGTGCCTCCCTCCGAACCCTCAGTCCTGGGGCAGGTTCTCTCCAGCTGTGCACCCCTCCATACCCCCAGCCCTGGGGCTGGTTCCCTCCAGCTGTGCCTCCCTCTGAACCCTCAGTCCTGGGGCAGGTTCCCTCCAGCTGTGCCCCCCTCTGAACCCTCAGTCCTGGGGCAGGCTCCCTCCAGCTATGCCCCCCTCCATACCCCCAGCCCTGGGGCTGGTTCCCTCCAGCCGTGCCTCCCTCCGAACCCTCAGTCCTGGGGCAGGTTCCCTCCAGCTGTGCCCCCCTCCATACCCCCAGTCCTGGGGCTGGTTCCCTCCAGCTGTGCCTCCCTCCAAACCCTCAGTCCTGGGGCAAGTTCCCTCCAGCTGTGCCTCTCTCCGAACCCTCAGTCCTGGGGCAGGTTCCCTCCAGCTGTGCCCCCCTCCATACCCCCAGCCCTGGGGCTGGTTCCCTCCAGCTGTCCCTCCCTCCAAACCCTCAGTCCTGGGGCAGGTTCCCTCCAGCTGTGCCCCCCTCCATACCCCCAGCCCTGGGGCTGGTTCCCTCCAGCTGTGCCTCCCTCCGAACCCTCAGTCCTGGGGCAGGTTCCCTCCAGCTGTGCCTCCCTCCGAACCCTCAGTCCTGGGGCAGGTTCCCTCCAGCTGTGCCCCCCTCCATACCCCCAGCCCTGGGGCTGGTTCCCTCCAGCTGTGCCCCCGTCCATACCCCCAGCCCTGGGGCTGGTTCCCTCCAGCTGTGCCTCCCTCCGAACCCTCAGTCCTGGGGCAGGTTGCTTCCGGCTATGCTGCTCTCCGAGCCCTCAACCCTGAGGCAGGTTCCCTCCAGCTGTGCTCCCCTCCGAGTCCCTCAGCCCTGGGACTGGTTCCCTCCAGCTGTGCTCCTCTCCGAACCCCCAGCCCTGGGGCTGGTTCCCTCCAGCTGTGCTCCCCTCCGAGCCCCCAGCCCTGGGGCTGGTTCCCTCCATCTGTGCCCCCTTCCGAACCCCCAGCCCTGGGGCAGGTTCCCTCCAGCCGTGCTCCCCTCCGAGCCCCCAGCCCTGGGCCAGGCCTGGGTACCGCATGACTGTGACCCCCAAGCGTCCTGCGCTGCGGCAGAGATGGATACCCACTCTGGGTCACCACAGCACTAGAGCCAGGGTGCGGGCTCCGTGGGGAGCAGAGTGGGAGTTAGTTCTTTGCCATCCCAGACCCTGCCGCCTCCTAGGTCTCCCTCTGGTCTCTCTTGCCTGGGTTTGTGGGATGCCCTTGGAGGGAGCAGTGACCTGCTGGAAGAGCAGCAAACGCCCCTGCCTCTCTGGGAGCTGGGCTTGAACTCCAACTCCTCTCACACAGGGACAGCTGCTTACCAGGGGTCTGTATATGAGTGACTCACTTACAGGGCCTGTTACAGGCTCCCAGGGAGGGCTGTATCCCTGGGCAGCTGTCCTGGTCTCCCCACTCTCGGGAGAAAGTGTTCCTAGCTTGGAGGGAGGCTGTGGCCATAGAGGAATTAATTCGGCAAGCCCCATGTCCACAGCAGCTCAGGGATTCTGGCTTGTAAGGGCCAGCGCTAGGGGCCATGCCGGGGCCAGCGTCAGGGGCTGTGCCAGGGCCAGAGTTAGGGGCCGGGCCGGGGGCTGTGCCAGAGCCTGCACCAGGGGATGTGCCAGATCTAGGGCCAGTGCCAGGGCCCAGTGCCAGAGGCCGTTCTGTGGCCAGTGCCTGGGGCCAGTGCCAGGGCCAGGGGCTGAGCTGGGACAAGTTTCCTTTGCTGGGGATGTTTCCATCTTTGTCCACCCTGGGAAATCTCTTCTGAGCAGCTTCCCCTCATCTCCAGCTGCCGAGCCCTTTGCTCTGGCCTGGGAATTGGGGTCTGGACGCTGCACATACCCATTCAGGGCTGAGCTCCCTGAGCCACTGGCTAGTAACCTGGAACATACTGTGCAGGCTTCTCCATTGCTCTCCCCCCCCTCATCCCAGCCCTGACACTGACCTGGCCTCATTTCCCTACGCTCTGGCTAAGGACACCCAGGAGTCCATGAGAAGGGGGAGGTGAGACTGAGGTGAATGAGGGACCGTCTCCCTTCCCAGGGATGGATGCAGCCCCGCTAGCAGGAATGTGCTGCACTGGCTGGCTCATAGAAAGGCCTATGAGGAAGGACCCTGCCAGCCCCCAGTGACTGTGGCCGTGGTGCTGTTTGCTCCCGGACAGGGCGTGCTGGGCCCGGCCCCTGTGGTGCCTGTGTCACATAGCCCCTGCCAACTGACTGACCAGGTTTTCTTTCTCTCTCTAGTCAGACATTCTCAGTCCTTTGCTGGTGTTCCAGGGGCAGGCCAGCACTGGATGGCAAATACAGACAGAGCCTATGACCATCTGAGAGAGCAAAAGAAAGGTAACCGTTGCCCACCCTGAAATCTGTGCAGGGGGAGCCCTTCCTTGCTCTTGGAATCCAGATGGGTGGGAAAGTCCTGTTCTTGAGGGGGTCTCGTTTAATTTCTGAATCAGCTTTGCAAAGGCACAAGCAGGCCCAGCCCCCTGGGACATCAGAGCCCAGGTGACTGCCTCAGACGTGGAGTTTTTCACTGTCCATGCCATCTGGAACGCCTCTCCAGAACTGTAACAAGGAATTTTTGCACCCGAGACAAGGGCTGGCTCCAGGCTCTTTGGCAGCAATTTGGTGGCGGGTCCCTGAGTCTGTGTTGGAGGGAAGGACCTACTGCCTAATTGTTGCTGCCACTTCATTCATTCCTTGGCGGCAATTTTGTGGCGGGTCCCGGAGTCCCTCTCGGAGAGAAGGACCTGCCGGTGAATTGCCATCGAAGAATGAATGAAGCGGTGGCGGCAATTTGGCAGCAGGTTCTTCCCTCCGACACAGACTCAGGGAGCCGCCACCGAATTGCTGCCGCCGAAGCGCCGCCGATCGCCATAGAGCTGCGCCCCTCCTCTTTGCACACCCGAGGCAAGTGCCTCACTCGTTTGGCCCTTGTTATGGCCGGCACTGCTCCTCTCCTACCACAGGGTGATACTTTTGTTATAGACGCATCGATTTTAAGGCCGGTAGGAGCTATTCACTTAAGAAATAAATTGGTAAAGTCCAGGTGGGGAACAGTCAAATGAAACAGAATCCTATTTAAATCTAACATATGAAGGCAAAGAACTAAATATTGACAAAATGTACAAGTGCTTACATACAAATACTAGAAGTCTAAATACTAAAGTGGGTGAACCAGAATACTTGGCATTACAGGATGATGTCCGTATAACAGGCGTCATGGAAACCTGATGGAATGAAGATAATCCATGGAACATGGAAATACAGGGTATAAAATATGTAGGAATGACCGAGTAAGTCACACTGCTGGGGAAGTGGCACCATACATTAAAGAAAGCATAAATCTTACATGAAATAAATGGTACTATGGAATCTCTTCGGTTAGAAATTCCATGTTTGACTAAAGAGAGTATAGTGGTAGGACCATACTATTCATCATCTGGCCAGGAAAGTGATAGTTCTTGTGAAAAGCTAAGAGAAGTTAGAGAAGCCACAAAAGCAGGAAGTGCAATAACACTGGGTGACTTCAACGATCCTCATATTGACTCATGGCATGATGCAGAGAGAACATTTCTAGACACCATAAATGACTGGTTCTTGGAGCAGCTAGTCCTGGAAGCCACAAGGGCAGAGCCAATTCTTGATTTAGTCCTAAGTAGACCACAGGATCTGGTCCAAGAGGTAACTATAGATGAAGTACTCGGTAATAGTGACCATAATGTAATTAAATTCCACATCCTTGTAGGGAGATAATACCAAAGAACACCCCTCACAGGAACATTTAACTTTACAGAGGGGAACTACACAAGAATGAGGATATGCTTGTTAGACTTAAATTGAAAAGGAGCTGTCCCAAGTCGTAAATGCCTGCAAGCATCCTGGGGACTAGTTAAAAGAGAGTAAGGGGACCTAATGAATGCCACTCTGAGTAAACAGCAGAGTAATGAAGGCTGTTGGCGGCAAAAAGGCATTGTGTAAAATTTAGAAGTCAAATCCTATGGAGGCTAATAGTGTGATGTATAAACTCTGACAGATTAGTGTAACAGTATATTAAGGCAGGCCAAGAAAGATTTGAGAAGCTACTTGCTAAAGACTCAGAAAGTAACAGTAAGAGTTTTGTAAAGTACCTCAGAAACATAAAACTTGCCAAACAGGCAATGGGCCAGTAGATGACCAAGATTTTAAAGCTGGTGTCTCACCAAAATATTTGGGTCCAATAAAAGATACTACTTTATAGCATATCAGGGTTGGAAGGGACCTCAAGATGTATCTAGTCCAACCCCCTGCTCAAAGCAGGGCCAATCCCTAGACATAATTTAACCCTGGTTCCTTAAATGGCCTCCTCAAGAATTGAACTCATAACCCTGGGTTTAGTAGACTAATGTCCAAACCACTGAGTTATCGCCCCCTCACCTTGTCCTGCCAAGGCATTCAAAGAGCACTCAAGGAAGACACAGCCATTGCAGCGAAGCTACATGAGTTCTTTGCATTGGTCTTCACATAAGAATGGCCACACTGGGTCAGACCAATGGTCCATCTAGCTTAGCATCCTGTTCTCCGACAATGACCAATGACAAATGCTTCAAAGGGAATGAACAGAACAGGGCAATTACTGAGTGATCCATCCCCTGTTGTCCAGTCCCAGCTTCTGGCAGCCAGAAGTTTAAGGACACCCAGAGCATGGGGTTGTGCCCCTGACCATCTTGGCTAACAGCCATTGATGGACCTATCCTCAAGGAACTTAGCTAATTCCTTTTGAACGCAGTTATACTTTTGGCCTTCACAATGTCCCCTGGAAATGAGTTCCACAGTTTGACTGTGTGTTGTGTGAAGTACTTCCTTTTATGTGTGTTTTAAACCTTCTGCCTATTAATTTCATTGGGTGACCCTGGTTCTTGTGTTATGCAAAAGGGTAAATAACATTTATTCACTTTCCTCACACCTTTCATGATTTCATAGACCTCTATCATATCCCGCCTTAGTTGTCTCTTTTCCAAGCTGAACCTCCCCCCAGTCTTTTAAATCTCTCCTCATGCGGAAGCTGTTCCTAATCATTTTGGTTGCCCTTCTCTGCACCTTTTCTAATTCTAATATATCTTTTTTGAGATAGGCGAACCAGAACCGCAGGCACTATTCGAAGTGCGAGTGTCCCATGGATTTATATAGTGCCATTAGGACATTTTCTGTCTTATTATCTATCCCTTTCCTAATCATTCCTAACATTCAGGGCCTGCTCCAGGCACCAGCAAAGGAAGCAGGTGCCTCGGGTGGCCAATAGAAAGGGGTGGCACTTCGTCCGCTGTTGGGGCAGCATGTTCAGGTCTCCAGCGGCAATTTGGCGGCGAGTCCGTCCCTCGCTTGCCCTTCGGCAGCAACTCCATCGCTCCGCTTCAGTCTTCAGTGGCACTTCTGCGGCAGCTCAATCAGGTTTTAATTTTTTTTTTCTTGTCCACTTGGGGCGGCAAAAAAGCCGGAGCCGGCCCTGCTAACATTCTGTTCGCTTTTTTGGCTGCTGCTGCAGTTGAACAGATGTTTTCGGAGAACTATCCACAATGACTCCACGATCTCTTTCTTGAGAGGTGACAGCTAATTTAGACCCCATCATTTTGAATGTATAGTTGGGATTATTTTTTCCAATGTGCATCGCTCTGCACTTATTAATGTTGTATTTCATCTGCCATTTTGTTCCCCAGTCTCCCAGCTTTGTGAGAGGCCTTTTGAACTCTTCACAGGCAGCTTTGGACTTAACTATATTGAGTAATTTAGTATTGTCTGCAAACATTGTCACCTCACTGTTTACCCCCTTTTCCAGATCGTCAATGAACATGTTGAAGAGCACAGGTCCCAGTACAGAGCACTGGGGGACCCTGCTATTTACCACTTTCCATTGTGAAAACTGGCTTTTATTCCCTACCCTTTTTGTTTCCTCTCTTTCAACCCATAACTGATCCATGAGAGGTCCTTCCCTCTCCCCCATGACTGCCTACTTGGCTTAAGAGCCTTTGGTGAGGGACTTTGTCAAAGGTTTCTGGAAGTCCAAGTACACTGTGTTGACTGGATCACCCTTGTTCATCTGCTTGTTGACGCTATCGAAGAATTCTAGTAGATTGGTGAGGTGATTCCCCTTAAAAGACTTGTTGACTCTTCCACACCCTATTGTGTTAATCTTTGTGTCTGATAATTCCGCTCTCTGCTATAGTTTCAATCAATTTGCCTGGTACTGAAGTGCCAGAATTGCATCTGGAGCCTTTTAAAAACATCAGCATTATGTTAGCTACCCTCCAGCCGTCTGGTACAGAGGCTGATGTAAGTGATAGGTTACATACCACTGTTAGGAGTTCTGCAGTTTCATATTGGAATTCCTTCAGAATCTTGGATGAATACCATCTGGTCCCGGTGACTTATTACTGTTTTCTATCAGAGGGGTAGCTGTGTTAGTCTGGATCTGTAAAAAGCAGCAAAGAATCCTGTGGCACCTTATAGACTAACAGACATATTGGAGCATGAGCTTTCATGGGTGAATACCCACTCTGTCAGACTTTGTCACCCATGAAAGCTCGTGCTCCAATACGTCTGTTAGTCTATAAGGTTCCACAGGACTCTTTGTCACTTATTACTGTTTAGTTTATCAGTTTGTTACACAACCTCCTCTACTGACACCTCAATCTGGGACAGTTTGTCACCTGAGATGTGGGAATCTTCTTCACATCCTCTGCAGTGACGACCGACTGATGTAGAGAATTCATTTAGCTTCTCTGCAACAGCTTTGTCTTCCTTGAGTGCTCATTTAGCAACTTAGGCCATGTCTACATCTAAAATTTAGCAGCGCTGGTTGTTACAGCTGTATTAGTACAGCTGTATAGGGCCAGCGCTGCAGAGTGGCCACACTTACAGCAACCAGCGCTGCAAGTGGTGTTAGATGTGGCCACACTGCAGCGCTGTTGGGCGGTTTCAAGGGGGGTACGGGGAACGCGAGAGCAAACCGGGGAAGGAGACCAGCTTCGCCGCGTTTTGCTCTCGCGTTCCCCGAACCACCCTGCAAACCGCAGGGAAGGAGACCTGCTTGCTCGGGGTTGCGGGAACGAGAGAGCAAACCGGGGAAGGAGACCAGCTTCGCCGCGGTTTGCTCTCCCGTTCCCGGAGCCACCCAGCAAACAGCAGGGAAGGAGACCTGCTTGCTCGGGGTTCCGGGACCGAGAGAGCAAACCGGGGAAGGAGACCAGCTTCGCCGCGGTTTGCTCTCCCGTTCCCGGAGCCACCCAGCAAACAGCAGGGAAGGAGACCTGCTTGCTCGGGGTTCCGGGACCAAGAGAGCAAACCGGGGAAGGAGACCACCTTCGCCGCGGTTTGCTCTTGCATTCCCCGAACCACCCTGCAAACCGCAGGGAAGGAGACCTGCTTGCTCGGGGGTTCGGGGAACGAGAGAGCAAACCGGGGAAGGAGACCAGCTTCGCCGCGGTTTGCTCTCGCGTTCCCCGAACCACCCTGCAAACCGCAGGGAAGGAGACCTGCTTGCTCGGGGTTCGGGGAACGCGAGAGCAAGCTGGGGAAGGAGACCAGCTTGATTACCAGAGGCTTCCTCAGGTATGCTGGGATACCTGCTTATTCCACGGAGGTCAAGAAAAGCGCTGGTAAGTGTCTATACTTGATTACCAGTGCTGGATCACCAGTGCTGGATCCTCTACACCCGAGACAAAACGGGAGTACGGCCAGCGCTGCAAACAGGGAGTTGCAGCGCTGGTGGTGCCCTGCAGATGTGTACACCTCCTAAGTTGCAGCGCTGTAACTCCCTCACCAGCGCTGCAACTTTCTGATGTAGACAAGCCCTTAATCATCCAGTGCTCAGCTGACTGTTTGGCAGGCTTCCTGCTTCTGATGTACTTAAAAAAGTGTTCACTCTCTTCCAGTTCTTGTTTGGCTTTCCTAATTATACTTTGACACTTGACTTGCTGGAGTTTATGCTTCTTTCTATTTTCCTTAGTAGGATTTGACTTCCGTTTTAAAGGATTCCTTTATGTCTCTAACCGCTTCTTTTACTCTGCTGTTTAGCTATAGTTAGGGTGACCAGACAGCAAGTGCAAAAAAAATCAGGGTGGGGGTAATAGCCTGTATAAGAAAAGACCCCAAAATCAGGGCTGTCCCTGGTCACCCTAGCTATGGTGGCATTTTTTTGGTCTTCTTACTGTGTTTTTTGTTTGGTTGTTTGGATATACATTTAGTTTAAGCCTCTATGGTGGTTTTTAAAGTTTCCATGCAGCCTGCAGGCATTTCATCCTTGTGACTGTTCCTTTTAATTTCTGTTTAACTAGCTTTCTCATTTTTGTGTAGTTCCCTTCTTTGAAGTTCAGTGTCACTGTGGTGATTTTCTTTGATATTTCCTTCCACTCCCACAACAAGGATGTTCAATTTAATTGCATCCTGGTCACAGTTACTGAGCAGCTCACCTATATTCCCTCTTGAACCAGATCTTGTGCTCCATTTAGGATTAAATCAAGAATTGCCTCTCCCCTTGTCGGTTCAAGGACTAGCTGCTTCAAGAAGCCGGCATTAATGGGGTGCAGAAATTTTATCTCTGCATCCTGTCCTGAGGTGACAGGTACCCAGTTAATATGGGGTCACTTGAAATCCCCCATTATTATTGGGTTTTCTGTTTTTGTAGCCTCTCTAATCTCCCTGAGCATTTCACATTCACTGTCACCAGCCTGGTCAGATGGTCGGTAGTATATTCCCACTGCAATACTCTATCCATAGAGATTCCATGGTACAGTTTGGATCATTTAAGATTCTTATGATATTTGACTCTTTGCTTTCTTTCACATATATGCCACTCCCACACCATTTAATATCAGGCACTCAAGTTCACCCATCTTAGTATTTAGACTTCTTGCATTTATATATGAACACTTATAATATTTGTCAATAGTTAGGTGTCTGCCTTCATGCGGTGTAGTTAAATGGGGCTCTTTTTCATTTGACCTTTTTCTCTTTAGTTCCTTCCAGTGCTTTATTAACCTCCAGCCTTTCCTCTTTATTAGGATATAGAGTGAGCATTGGCCTGCTAAACCCAGGGTTGTGACTTCAATCCTTGAGGGGGCCATTTAGGGATCTGGGGCAAAAATTGGTCCTGTTAGTGAAGGCAGGGGGCTGGACTTGATGACCTTTCAAGGTCCCTTCCAGTTCTAGGAGATTGGTATATCTCCAATTATCATTATTTTTTATTTATTTATCCTCTCCTAAGGGACATCTTTGTCCAAATCATGTGCTCCTCTGGAACTGTCAGCTTTCCCCAGCCCTCAGTTTAAAAACACCTCTACAGCCCAAAGGAACTATTAGGAAATTATAGAAAATAGGACAGAAAATATCATAATACCACTGTATAAACCCATCGCATACCTGCACTTTGAACACCGTGTCCCAGTCTGGTCGCCCAGGCTCAGAAAGAATGTAGTGGGCCTGGTAAAAGTTCAGAGAAGGGCAGAAAGATGATCAAGGCTTTGGAACCATCCATAGTAAGAGAGACTAAAAAGACAAGGGCTGTTCAGCTTGGAAAAAAGATGATGAAGGGGGGGCTATGATAGTGGTCTGTAAAATCATGACTGCCATTTACAAAAATGACTATAGAACTATTATTTATCCTTTTTCACAAGACAAAAAACAGGGGTTACCCAATGAAATTAATAGGCAGCAGGTTTAATACAAAAAGAGGAAGTACTTTTCACACAATGCACAATTAACCCGTGGAACTCATTGCCAACGGATGTTGTGATCGCCAAAAGTATAACTGAGGTTTTGCAAAGAACTAGATAAGTTCATGGAGGATAGATCCATCAAATGGCTATTAGCCAAGATGACCAGAAATGCAGCCTCATGCTCAGGACCACCTTAAACCTCTGTCCACTGGAAACCAGGCGAGAAGATGGGTGGATATGTCGAATTGCCCTGTTCAGTACGCGCCCCATGAAACTCTGGCTTTGGTCACTGTTGGAGACACGATACTGGCCTAGATGCACCACTATTCTGACCCAGTGTGACAGTTCTTAGGTTCTTATTCTGCTCCTTCAGCCAATCTCCTGCATGACAGGACAGATAATTCCACTCAGCAATTCCTGCATCCAGCCAGTAATGTGGGTTAGCAAGAGCGTATCTTTGAGAAACCCCCAATTTTGACCCAAAGGCTCCAGGTGCATCCCAGAGAACCCGCTGCCCCTAGGAGATGTTGCCCTGTGCAATCAGCCTTGCCCTTACAAATTTGTACCTTATCTGCAGTTTCAGTTTGTCTAACTTGGCCTTCCAGCGGCAGGCTTCACTCTCCTTTTGGCTGGGAGATTAGCGGGCTGGGGGTTTATGGACTAACATCCCACCCTCTTGGTACCTTTTTTGGCTGATGCATTCTTGTTTGTGACCTGGAGTTGTGGCTGTGGGGAGCTCCTGGAGACTAGTCTTTGGGGAATCATGCTCCCAGTCTTTTCCAGCAGGTGGAGCTGTTGAGCCTGAAAACTTGGAGCCCCAGGTGAGTAGACTGGTGGGAGTGGCCCTGGATTCTACAAACACCTTTAATCTTCTGTAGCAAACATTTGCATCTTTGACTTGTGTCAGGGTAACTGCCAGTTTCCATTGCACCTTTATTCTTAGACTCCAAAGAATTGCTAAATAGATGATGGTTCCCATGGCAATGCCCTGGGTTCCCCAGCAACTCTGGTGCATCTACACAGAGCTCAGCAGTCAGCCTGCCCACCAAGGGTGACAGACTTGGGATTGCAGGGCTGGCACTAATGCTCTGAAAATAGCTGTGTGGAAGCTGCAGCTTGGGTTGGAGCTGGAGGAGGCGCACTGCCAAGGGCTGAGTAGACTTACCCAGAGGCTGGAGCCACCCCGAGGGGCCCAGGTTCTGTGGCTCGATTCAGTCCCAGCCAACAGGGGGCACTGAAGGGAATGGGGAGAGAGTTTCACAGGGGAGAGGGGCCGAGCCCTGTCCCAGCCAGCGGGGGTGCTGCAGGGAACAGTCTGGTAGAGATTGCAGGGGACAGGCGCTATCCCTGTCCCAGCCAGCAGGGGGTGGTGCTGCAGGGAACAGTCCAGCGGAGATTGCAAGAGACAGGCACTGTCTCTGTCCCAGCCAGCAGGGGGCGGTGCTGCAGGGTAAAGTCCAGCAGAAATTGCAGGGGACAGGCGCTATCCCTGCCTTAGCCAGCAGGGGGCGGTGCTGCAGGGGACAGTCCGGCAGAGTTTGCTGGGGACAGGCACTATCCCTGCCTTAGCCAGCAGGGGGCGGTGCTGCAGGGGACAGTCCGGCAGAGTTTGCCGGGGACAGGCACTATCCCTGCCTTAGCCAGCAGGGGGGAGGTGCTGCAGGGGACAGTCTGGCAGAGTTTGCCGGGGACAGGCACTATCCCTGCCTTAGCCAGCAAGGGGCGGCGCTGCAGAGTATAGTCCAGCAGAAATTGCAGGGGACAGGCGCTATCCCTGCCTTAGCCAGCAGGGGGCGGTGCTGCAGGGGACAGTCCGGCAGAGTTTGCCAGGGACAGGCACTATCCCTGCCTTAGCCAGCAAGGGGCGGCGCTGCAGGGTATAGTCCAGCAGAGATTGCAGGGGACAGGCGCTATCCCTGCCTTAGCCAGCAAGGGGCGGCACTGCAGGGTATAGTCCAGCAGAGATTGCAGGGGACAGGCACTATCCCTGCCTTAGCCAGCAAGGGGCGGCGCTGCAGGGTATAGTCCAGCAGAGATTGCAGGGGACAGGCGCTATCCCTGTCCCAGCCAGCAGGGGCTGCTGTGGGGAATGGGGGAGGTTCACAGAGGAGAGGGGATGCTCCTTGCCTTAGCCAGCAGGGGGTGGTGCTGCAGGGAACAGTCCAGCAGAGATTGCAGGGGACAGGCGCTATCCCTGTCCCAGCCAACAGGGGGCACTGTAGGGAATGGGGAGGGAATGTCACAGGGGAGAGGGGCCGAGCCCTGTCCCAGCCAGCGGGGGTGCTGCAGGGAACAGTCCAGCAGAGATTGCAGGGGACAGGCGCTATCCCTGTCCCAGCCAGCAGGGGGCGGTGCTGCAGGGAACAGTCCAGCGGAGATTGCAGGAGACAGGCGCTGTCTCTGTCCCAGCCAGCAGGGGGCGGTGCTGCAGGGTACAGTCCAGCAGAAATTGCAGGGGACAGGCACTATCCCTGCCTTAGCCAGCAGGGGGCGGTGCTGCAGGGGACAGTCCGGCAGAGATTGCAGGGGACAGGCACTATCCCTGCCTTAGCCAGCAAGGGGCGGCGCTTCAGGGTATAGTCCAGCAGAGATTGCAGGGGACAGGCGCTATCCCTGCCTTAGCCAGCAGGGGGTGGTGCTGCAGAGAACAGTCCGGCAGAGATTGCAGGGGACAGGCGCTATCCCTGCCTTAGCCAGCAGGGGGGCGGTGCTGCAGGGTACAGTCCAGCGGAGATTGCAGGGGACAGGCGCTATCCCTGCCTTAGCCAGCAGGGGGGCGGTGCTGCAGGGTACAGTCCAGCGGAGATTGCAGGGGACAGGCGCTATCCCTGCCTTAGCCAGCAGGGGGTGGTGCTGCAGAGAACAGTCCGGCAGAGATTGCAGGGGACAGGCGCTATCCCTGCCTTAGCCAGCAGGGGGCGGTGCTGCAGGGTACAGTCCAGCGGAGATTGCAGGGGACAGGCGCTATCCCTGCCTTAGCCAGCAGGGGGGCGGTGCTGCAGGGTACAGTCCAGCGGAGATTGCAGGGGACAGGCGCTGTCTCTGTCCCAGACAGCAGGGGGTGTTGCGTGGCAGGGACCAGTGTATGAAGTGATGCTGTCCAGCCCTAGCTATTCAGGGCTCCCTTTCCATGGTCGTGGGCTAGGGTGACCCGATGTCCCGATTTTATAGGGACAGTGCCGATTTTTGGGTCTTTCTTATATAGGGTCCTATTACCCCCCACCCCCTGTCCTGCTTTTTCACACTTGCTGTCTGGTCAACCTATCGTGGGCTCACATGCAGCTTTTGTGGGGTTACATGGTTGGACCTGGTGTAGGGACTCAGCACAGGCCTGACTTGTCCCTTCTCTGTCCGTCCCAGCCCTGCTGGTTGGCATCAGCGCCTCCGTGGAGAAGCTCATTGCTCACTTCAGCATGGCAAGGAGCCTGGTGCAGAAGGTAAAACGCTGGGCAGGGGTGGGGTCTCTGGCCGGGGCCGTGGATCTGGTGGAAGAGGCTCAGCTGCTGCCTTGACTATTAGCTAGGTCTTGTCCCCTCCCTGCTGGCTGGCTGGGTGGGTGGGGCTATGTGGGCATCGTGGGCACCCTGTTCCCTGGCCTGTGTCTCATATGCCATGAATGGCGGGAGCTGGAAGCAACATGGCGGGCTGTCCCAGGCAAAGGGAACTCACCATCCCTGTCCTGCCTGTTCTGGGGGGGGGGGAGGGGAGGGGACACGACTCCTGTCTCCCCACCACTCCAAACCATCACCTGCACCTCTCCTTACCCAGACACAGCTGGGCGACAGCTGGCTAAGCCCAGATGTGAGCTACCTGCTGCTCAACTCCCTGTGCCCGGCACTCTATGCCCTGGTGGCAGATGGGTTGAAGCCCTTCCAGAAGGACATCATCACGGGCCAGAGGAGGAGCTCGCCCTGGAGCATGGTGGAGGCCTCAGTCAAGCAGGGTAGGTTGGGGGGGATGTTGCTGGAGGGGGCTTAGTCTGGCTCCAGAAGACACCATCGGTTTCCCCTGGTCGAATAGCGAGATAAAGCGCAGGGGGTGTGTGGGAAGGGCCAGCCAGGTGCCTCCAGCTCCAACGCACCAATACATTGGGATGCAGGTGACTGGGGCCATGTCCCCAATGCCTCTCATTGGCCTGATGCAGCTGTGGCTGTTGGCTGCTCTCTGAGCAGGGCTCCCAACTCCACGCCAAGCTTCCAGGAGGGAGAGGAGCCAAACTCAGGGGAGACCGCTGTTGAGTGGCTCTGTGCTGTGTGTTCTACAGGCCCCGGCACTCGGCCCCTGCACTCGCTGTACAGGCAGGTGTCCCAGCTGGCTCACCTCCGCAGCAGCAGGCAGAGGTTCCACGCCTTCATACTCGGCCTTCTGAAGTAAGTACCAGGCTTGGGCACTGCTTTGCCTCCCTAGGAGAGACTGGGAGAGCCTCTGGGCTCCCCAGGCAGGATGGTCCCTGCCAGGGGAGTGCTGGGCTTGGGAAGGGGGTGGTTCTGGTGTCTCGGAGCCCTTCTCCGTGCCTCAGCCTGCAGCTGCTGGACTTACTTGTGGGTGTGGGTGTGCACACTCTTGTGCTTGTTCTCATCCTCCTGCTCACGGGTGCTCCCGTGTGTGGGCGTGTGCACTCTCTCGTGCTTGCTCTCATCCTCCTGCTCACAGGTGCTCCCGTGTGTGCTGTCTCTCAGTTTCTGCCATTCTCTCGCTCGCTCACACTCATGGCCATGGCCTCACTCATGTTTACGGTCCTACATTTGTTCTCAGCTGAACACTGGGACTTATTCAGGGTGAGATGGGACGCCTCAACCCAGGGGAGAGGAGCTGGGGTGCAGGCAGATGGGGGAAGGAGCTGATGCTGGCTCCTGCTGTATGAAGCACCCAGGTTCAGTCTCAGGCCTGGTTCAGGGCGCAATGGCGCCAGAAGCTTCGCTCTGGTATGACACTGGCACAAATGAGCAGAACTTGGCTGGGGACACCCTCGTGTCTGCTACCTTCAGACGGGGATCCCCCTGTGCCTCTTGCACACTCCAGGAGCTGGACCCTTGGTAAAAGACGGTTACTCACCTTTGTAACTGTTGTTCTTCGAGATGTGTTGCTCACATTCATTCCAGTTAGGTGTGCGCGCCGCGCGTGCACGCTCGTCGGAAACTTTTTACCCTAGCAACTCCAGTGGGCCGGCAGGTCGCCCCCTAGAGTGGCGCCGCCATGGCGCTCCATATATACCCCTGCCGGCCCACCCGCTCCTCAGTTCCTTCTTGCCGGCTACTCCGACAGTGGGGAAGGAGGGCGGGTGTGGAATGGATATGAGCAACACATCTCGAAGAACAACAGTTACAAAGGTGAGTAACCGTCTTTTCTTCTTCGAGTGATTGCTCACATCCATTCCAGTTAGGTGACTCCCAAGCCATACCTAGGCGGTGGGGTCGGAGTGAGAAGTTGCGGCATGGAGCACTGCAGATCCGAAGGCCGCATCCTCTCTTGACTGCTGGACCAGGGCGTAGTGAGAAGCAAAGGTGTGGACCGATAACCAGGTCGCTGCCCGACAGATTTCCTGGATGGGCACACGGGCGAGGAAAGCCAGCGACGACGCCTGCGCCCTGGTAGAATGCGCAGTCACACGGCCCGTAGGAACGTGGGCCAGCTCATAGCAGGTCCTGATACAGGATGTTACCCATGAGGATAACCTCTGAGAGGAAATGGGAAGCCCCTTCATGCGGTCCGCTACTGCCACGAAAAGCTGGGGGGATTTGCGGAACGGTTTGGTCCTCTCCACATAGAACGCGAGAGCCCTACGTACATCAAGCGAGTGGAGTTGTTGCTCCCTGCCCGAAGAATGAGGTTTCGGGAAAAAAACCGGGAGGAATATCTCTTGGTTGACGTGGAAGGCTGAGATCACCTTGGGGAGAAAGGCAGGGTGTGGCCTCAGCTGCACCTTATCTTTATGGAAGACTGTATACGGGGGGTCTACCGTGAGAGCCCGGAGTTCTGACACCCGTCTAGCTGAGGTAATAGCTACTAGAAAGGCAGTCTTCCAAGAAAGATAGAGTAGGGAGCAAGTAGCTAACGGCTCGAAGGGGGGCCCCATGAGCCGAGACAACACCAAGTTAAGATCCCAGGTCGGGGCAGAGAGTCGGACGTTAGGGTATAGACGTTCCAGCCCCTTCAGGAATCTAGTCGCCGTCGGGTGAGAAAAAAACAGAGCGGCCATCCCCACCCGGGTGAAAGGTGGAGATAGCCGCCAGGTGGACCCGCAGGGACGATATCGCCAGGCCCTGTTGTTTGAGGGACCAAATATAGTCCAGAATATTGGCCACCGAAACTTCCCTCGGGAGGAGACCTTTCTCCACGCACCAACAGGAGAAACGCTTCCACTTGGCCGAGTATGTCGCTCTAGTGGAAGGCTTCCTGCTGCCCAAGAGTACCTCACGTACCGGGGTGGAGCAGCGCAACTCAGAACTGGTCAGCCATGCAGGAGCCACGCTGCTAGGTGCAGCGACTGGAGGTCCGGGTGACAGAGAGTCCCGTGGTCCTGGGTGATCAGGTCCGGGTGAAGGGGCAGGGGAACAGGGTCGGCTATGGCCAGGTCCAGCAACATGGGGTACCAATGCTGTCTGGGCCACGCCGGGGCTACCATGATCACGCAGGCCCTGTCCCTGCGCACCTTCAGAAGGACCCTGTGGACCAGCGGGAACGGGGGGAACGCGTAGAACAAGTGGGTCGTCCACGGAATAAGGAAGGCGTCCGCTATAGACCCGGGTTCCCGGCCCTGAAAAGAGCAGAATGCCTGGCATTTCCTGTTCCCCCCGGACGCGAAGAGGTCCACATGGGGACAACCCCACCTCTGGAAGATCGAGAGGGCAACGTCCGGGCGAAGGGACCACTCATGCGAGAGGAAGGATCTGCTCAGGCGATCCGCCAGCGTGTTCCGTACTCCGGGGAGGAAGGAAGCCATGAGGTGAATGGAGTGGGCTATGCAAAAGCCCCAGAGTCGCATCGCCTCGTGACATAGGGGAGAGGATCTGGTGCCGCCCTGCTTGTTGATATAGTACATGGTCGTCGTGTTGTCGGTAAATACCGCGACACAACGACCCTGAAGCTGGTGACGGAACGTTTGACAAGCAAGGCGGACCGCTCTCAACTCCCGCATGTTGATGTGCAGCTTCACCTCCTGTGGGAACCACAGGCCCTGTGTTCTCAGGGTTCCCAGGTGGGCCCCCCAGCCGAGATCTGAGGCATCCGTCGTTAGGGACACCGAGGGCTGGGGCGGGTGGAATGGGAGCCCCGCACACACTACGGACTGGTCTAGCCACCAGCTGAGAGAATCCAACACCCCTTGGGGGATTGTGATCAGCATGTCCAGTGGTTGCCTTGCCGGCCGGTAATGTACGATGAGCCACGACTGGAGGGGCCTCATGTGGAGCCGAGTGTATCCGGTCACAAATGTGCATGCTGCCATATGGCCTAACAGGGTTAGACATGTCCGTATCGATGTCAAGGGGGCTGCCCGCAAGCGCTGAACGATCGCCGACAACGCCTGGAACCTTGGCAACGGCAGAAGGGCCCTGGCCACGGTGGAGTCCAGGACGGCCCCAATGAACTCCACCCTCTGCGAGGGGAGCAGGGTGGACTTGTCCATGTTGATCATGAGGCCCAAGGTAGCAAACAGGCCGGTGATCCTGCGTACGTGGCTGCAAACCTGTAGCTCCGACGTGCCCCGAATTAACCAATCGTCTAGGTAAGGGAACACGTGGATACGACTGCGCCGAAGATGTGCCACAACGACGGCCATGCATTTTGTGAATACCCTCGGAGCCGTAGAAAGGCCAAATGGGAGGACTGCAAATTGGTAGTGAAGGCGGCCCACCACGAATCGAAGGAATCGTCTGTGGTGTGGCCATATGGCAATATGAAAATAAGCGTCCTGCATGTCGAGGGCGGCATACCAGTCTCCCGGATCCAGGGATGGAATAATGGTCCCCAGGGATACCATGCGGAACTTCAACTTCGCTAGGTACTTGTTGAGCTCTCGCAGGTCGAGGATAGGCCTGAGGCCTCCCTTGGCCTTGGGGATCAGAAAGTAGCGGGAATAAAACCCCTTGCCTTTCTCGTTTTCCGGGACCGCCTCTATAGCTCCTTTGTTGAGGAGCATCTGTACCTCCTGCCAAAGGAATTGCTCGTGAGAGGGGTCCCTGAAGAGGGACGAGGAAGGGGGGGCGGGAGGGAGGAAATAATACAAACTGCAGGCGGTATCCCGTCTGCACCGTGCGTAAGACCCAGCGATCGGATGTTATTTGGGTCCACGCCTGGAGGAAAAACGAAAGGCGGTTGGAAAACGGAGGGGAAGGATCCATGGGGGAAACTGGTACTGCGCCCTCGGGCGCACCTTCAAAACGAAGGTTTGGGCCCAGGCGGGGGCTTGGAGGAGCTTTGATTGTGCCCCCCTTGGTTCCCCGACTGTCTGCGCCTTCCATTCCTGCCGCGGCGCCTATTAAGGTCCTGCTGCTGGCGGAACTGGGGGTATGGCCGACGCTGCTGCTGTTGTTGCGGCCGGAAGGGTCTGCGCTGCGTCCCAGGCGTGTGCATCCCAAGGGAGCGCATAATGACCCGATTGTCCTTAAGACTTTTCAGTCTGGGGTCTGTCTTTTCTGAGAACAGGCCCTGGCCTTCGAACGGGAGGTCCTGGATGGTGTATTGGAGCTCCGGTGGAAGGCCAGAAACCTGAAGCCAGGAGATGCGGCGCATCGTTACCCCCGAGGCGAGGGTACGGGCAGCCGAGTCTGCAGCGTCCAAAGAGGCCTGCAACGAGGTTCGTGCAACCTTCTTGCCCTCGTCAAGAATCGCCGCGAATTCCTGACGAGCCTCTTGTGGCAGCAGCTCTTTAAACTTGTCTGTTGCCACCCATGAGTTAAAAGCGTAGCGTCTAAGAAGGGCTTGCTGATTGGAAACCCTGAGCTGAAGGGCCCCAGCCGAGTAGACCTTGCGGCCGAGGAGGTCCATATGCCTGGCCTCCTTGGATTTGGGGGCTGGGGCTTCCTGTTCGTGACGCTCCCTCTCGTTCACCGACTGCACCACCAGGGAACATGGTGCCGGGTGAATGTGGAGGTACTCATAGCCCTTGGAGGGGGCCATGTACTTCCTTTCGACGCCCCTCGCCATAGGGGGGATGGAGGCCGGTGACTGCCAGATTGTATTGGCGTTGGCCTGGATCGTCCTAATGAAGGGGAGGGCGACCCTGGTGGGAGCATCGGAGGAGAGGATGCTGACGACGGGGTCCTCAATCTCAGAGACCTCCTCGGCTTGCAGGCTCAGATTCTGTGCTACGCGCCTGAGGAGGTCCTGATGTGCCCTGAGATCTAGCGGAGGAGGGCTATTGGAGGAAGTGCCAGCCACCGCTTCGTCAGGAGAGGAGGATGAGGAGACCCCTGGCAAGAAAGTGTCCAGTGGGGGGTCCGCCTCAGCCCTCGCCTCTGGCTCAGGAGGAAGACCAGGGTCTTGCTGCTTCGATCCTTCCTCCCCATCCGGGGAGGGAGGGGGGCGGGACAACGACGCCTCCGGCACCCTGTGCTCCGCCGTTGCAGGCCTAGGAGGAAGCTGTTGGGGGCCCTGGGCTTGATGGTACGCCCAGGGTGTCCAGAACCCCCACTGCTGCGGACCTTGGTCTTGTTGCGGAGGGTCCTGGAAGAGACCTGCTTGTCTGTCGGTGCCCAGCGCATATACGCTGTCCGCCTGTGATGACACTGACGGCTGTCTGGAAGGCCATGGCGGGGCTGACCGCGGCTGGTAAGAGTCTCCGCGGTCCGGCACCGAAGATGTTCTCGGTGCCGGGGACCGGTACCGGGAGTCATACCGGCGCCGGGATCGGGACCGGGTTCTGTCTCGGTGCCGGGATCTGGACCGGTACCGGCCGCTGCTTCGGTGCCGGGATCGGGACTGGGACCTGCCACCGACGCGGTGCCGGGAGGTCGACCGGGACCGGGACCTGCCACCAGCTCGGTGCCGAGAGGTCGACCGGTGCGCTGAACGACGGCGAGACTGGCTCCTAGAGTCCCGGTGCCGGTATCGGCGGCTGGAACCAGACCGTGACCGTCTGGAGGCTGATCGGTGCCGCGAGTACGACCGGTACCGCCGAGGGGAGCGGTGCCGGGACTGTGAGCGGCGGCGGGATCTCGAGTGACCGTGGCGTCGGGACCTCGATCGCGAGCGTGAGTCCCGAGACGGCGCCGTCATCATGGGTTTGCCCCTGGACGCTACCCGCACCGGAGGTACCAGGGGTGGCGGCTGAGTTGACTCAGTCAGGGCAATAAGGTCCCGTGCCGAGGCGAAGGTCTCTGGAGTGGATGGGACCAATAGCTCAACCCCAGATCTTATGGGGGAGCTTGGCAGGACCGGACTCAACGGACCCACCGGGCCCGGAGTTGACGGTGCCGGTGGTGCCGCGGCAGATGTCGATGCTGGGCGCTCCACTCGAGTCTGCCTGGCTGGAGTCGCAGACTTCGATGGTCTTGTTTCTGCACCCGGTGCCGGGGAAGGTCGGTGCCGGGGAGTCTTTCCGGTGCCGGTGCGATCCGGTGCCGGTGTAGAGAGCACGGTCTGCGAAGCTGCTGGGTCAAGTGCCACTTCCATTAGGAGAGTCCTGAGTCTCTGGGCTCTCTCCTTCTCTGTTCTGGGCTTAAAAGCCTTGCAAATGCGGCACTTGTCCGACCTGTGCGATTCCCCCAGGCACTTTAGACACGCGTCGTGAGGGTCGCTGGTCGGCATCGGCTTCTTACAGGCCGCACATTGCTTGAAGCCTGGCGAACCAGGCATGAGCCCGGTGCCGGGCGCCGGGAAGGGCTGCGGCCCAAACCAGCTAACAACTATGTACAATATTATTTACACTATAAACTAAATAACTAACTATACTTAACCATTAACTAACAACGGTAGAAACAACGGTAGTAACAAGGAGAGCTAGGTACGTGGAGGACAGCAATGCCGCGCTCCACAGTTCCAACGACCGACACGGCGGTAAGAAGGAACTGAGGAGCGGGTGGGCCGGCAAGGGTATATATTGGGTGCCATGGCGGCGCCACTCCAGGGGGCGACCTGCCGGCCCACTGGAGTTGCTAGGGTAAAAAGTTTCCGACGAGCGTGCACGCGCGGCGCGCACACCTAACTGGAATGGATGTGAGCAATCACTCGAAGAAGAAGCCTTGTGTTCATCTAAGTGAACCCAGAGACCCAGCTGGGTGGGAGGAGCACTAGGATGTTGCTGCCCCTAGGCAGACGTCAGCAGATGTGGGCCCTGGACTCCTGGGCCTGCTCCAGCTAGGGCGGCCCCCGAGTCAGGCAGTTTAGTGCTGTTGGCACGGCCCAGTCTGGGGCTGTCGTTATGAACAGTTGTAACTTGGACCTTTTCCGTCTCATTCAGCATAAAGCAGCTGGAACTGTGGCTCTCCCACCTGCAGAAGAGCTCAGGTAGGGAGCAGTGGGCTCTGTGAGCCCCCCAGGGCAGTGCCTATCTGGGGCTCCTTTAATGGGACACAGGAGTCCTTTCCCACCACCATGCCTCAGCTGAGGATCCCGGGCAGCCTGGTTGCTGAAGTACAGATGGAAACTCTCCCCCTGTACAGGCTGCTAGTGACAGACCCAGAAGAGACAAGCTGGTGTCCCAGGGTGGAGGGGTGGGATGCGGGGGACTTGGTGGGGTGGTTCTGTGAGGTGGGGGGAGTCTGGGGGTTAGTTATGTGGGAGGGAGCTCAGTGGCGTGGGGTGGCTCTGAAGAGTGGTTCCATGGGGGAGCTCTGTGAGATGGGGGTCTTGGTAGGATGGGAGGTTTCTGTGCGTTGGTTCTGTGGGATGGGAGGGCTCTGTGGGGTGGTTCTGTGGGATGGGAGGGCTCTGGGTAGGGTGGTGCCATCTCACCCTGCCTGTGTCTCTTAGATGTCATCTCTGTCTTCTACCTGCCCACGGCCTTCTTCTCTCTGAGCCACGGCCCCTGCCCGCACTTGGCCCGTGAGCTGTTGCTCCTCGTCCAGCCCCTCTCTGTGCTGACCTTTCACCTCGACCTGCTCTTCGAGCATCACCACCTGCCCATGGATGTGCGGCCCCTGCCCCGCAGGCCGGACTCTCCCCACAGCCACCCTCTTGGCCCTGCCCTGGTGGCTGCTCCCGCACAGGGCCGGGACCCTAGTGACCAGGCCGAGGGGGCTGAAGGTGGTGCTAGCCCAGAGCACCAGCTGCCCACCAGTGGCCCCAGGAAGGCAGCCCTGGTGGGCTCAGAGGAAAGTGCTAGATCCCAGTACAGTGCAGCAATCATCAAATCACCTCCCAGCCTCCCGGCAGGCGTCGCCCTGAAGCAGACATTCCAGCAGGTGCTGCAGTGGGGGGAGCAGATCACCCAGACGCTTCTGGGACCTGAGTGTCCTGCCGAGCCTGAGAAACGGCAGCAGCCTGTCCCACAGGACACAGGAGAGAGGCGGGGCAGCTGGTGGGAGCAGCTAAGCCAGACCTCCGAGGTCTACACCACGGCCATGAAGGAAAGGTTTCCCTTCGCCTGCTGGACAAAACTGCGGGTGGCTGCAGGGGACACCAGCTCCAGCCTCGCTGCTCCTCCCCACGGATCCAGCCAGGCTTCCGCGAATGAGTTCGGTGCTCGGGGAGGGGAGGGGGCCAGCGGCACAGACCTGCAGCTCCTCAAGCCCAGAGCTGGGGAAGGTGGTGCTGAGGCTCCAGGTCCAACATCCTTCAGCGAGGCAGGAAGCTTGGAGGCTCCTCGTGCTGAAGAGCTGCCGCCGCAGGCCAGGAGCAAGGGATGCGCAGGCCCCAGGGAGACTGAGCCATTGGAGCCCTCTGCCAGCAAGCCATGCCTGCCCCCGTCCAAGGACCCAGCCCCTGATGGGAGCCCGTTGGCCACGCCCAACCTGAACATGGGCGGCTCCCCCATCCGCCCTACCTGGCTGGGCCGACTCTTTGGGGCCACGTGTCCGCCTGCCAGAGCCTTCCCCGCCGACTCTGACACCAGTGTAGCCAAGTCCAGGTCAGTGCCGGGCGGGGCGGGGCAGGGTGAGCCCTTGCAGGGCTTCCTCCTTTTTCAGGGCAGTGGCATGGCCCATGCCCCGCAACTGTGTCCAGCGAACAGCCTGCAGCATGGGGCGTTAGCAGCTTCTCAGTTACAGGCTCTTGGGTGCTATTGCATCTAATGGTACCTGCCCCCCAGGGGAGGGGCTGCGGGCTGCTCTGTGCGGGGCCCAGTGGAGGAGCAGGTTCTGGTCCGTTTCCCCGATAGACATTCAGGCCTTTTGCTCAGCCTTTGGCATCACTTGCCCAATTCCAAACTCACGTGGGATGTTGCTGCAGGAGAAGAAATGCCCAATACTGTTGGGTCAGTAACACCTCTCCCTCTCGCCCCCGGCGCTTGCACCCAGCTTCGCCCATGGGTCCAGGACGGTTTATACCGGACCTGGTGGGAATGTTATGGGGGGGGGGGGAGATTCCAAATTTTGGACACAGTCTTTGAAAATGTGACTCTTTCTTGCAGTGTTTTAGTTGAGGGGCCACACTTGGGGACCTGGGGATCTTGTCCCTCCTTCTTTGCCCTTGGAGATCTGTGAGCCTTTCTCTGTCCCATCGAGGTGTTTCTCAGACTTTCTGGTGACTACCTCTGCTCTCTGGCAGGAGACCTTCCAGCTGGCTGCCCCCCAGTGTGAACGTTCTCGCCCTGGTTCTGAAGGGAGGGCCCTCTGAGAAGGGCTGGCCTCAGGAACAGCAAGAGAAGAAAGTGTCTGACTCGCCCCAGCTGCACAGGTGTCCGGGGGGCTTCCAGTGTTTGGGATTGGGTGGGTTGAAGACTTTGATGGATTTCTGAGTTCGCAAAAGCACTGGGTTGGTGCCAGGTTCCATGTTCTTCTTCCTCACTGTCCTTCAAGTCTGCAGCCCCTGCTAGCCCAGCCCTGGTCTGCCTCCACATGCGCAGCCTTGTCAATGTGTCCCAATCCCAATCTGCAGTCCCCTTCTATTCCAGGTCTCTGAACTGCACAGTGGCTTTGTGAGGGGGATTCTTGACTGAATTTGTCTAATTGACCTTGGGAGCCATCTGGACTAAAGGCCCTGGTGTTTCCTCTCTGGGACTCCTGGCTCGAGTACGACAGGGCATCGGATGTCTCAGGTCACTCCACAATGTCTGGTCATGGGTCAGCACCTGTTACCTCAGTCTTGTTGGAACCTTTTTCTTGGCTTGTGGACTGCAGGTTACTCACCCTTTATGTATCCCGGTTTGTGGATTGCCAGCCACGATCCCTCTGTGGAACCCCATCAGAGTCTGGCATAGGGTTGCCAACCTTCCAGGATTGGCCTGGAGTCTCCAGGAATTAAAGATTAATCTTTAATTAAAGACGCTATCATGGGATGAAATCTCCAGGAATACATCCAACCAAAATTGGCAACCCTCAACCATGCCCCTGCCCTATAGGCCTCCTCCCGTGGGTCTAGCCCCTAATTGAGCCCTTGTTTGTTGTGCAGGGTTGTGCGGGCGCTGTGTGACCACACCGGGGCTGGAGACGATCACCTGAGCTTCAGTAGAGGGGACGTCCTGCAGCTCCTAGCCACAGTGGATGAGGACTGGATCCGCTGTTGCCATGGAAACAACACCGGCCTAGTTCCTGTTGGCTACACGTCCCTGATTTTATGAGAGGGAATCCCGCGTGGAGCATCTGCCAACCCCAGGGCAATGGCCGTGACCCTGTGATTTCCCTAAGCAGCTTTGGGGGGCTAGTTCCAGGACACGCGTACAAAGGGTTCTCTATTGTCATTTCTCTGCAGTTTAGCAGCACCAAGCCGCAGGCTCTAGCCAAGAGGTGCATCCTCACAGCAGTGCCAGATGGCTCCCTGCCACCCATGCTTCTCTGCAGCAGTACACAGTTAACTTAGCGCCCGCTCTGAGCCCTGCCCCTGCATCGCAATAGTCCTTCTGTGTCTTGTCTCAACTGTTGTCCCTCTGCTCCTGTGCAGTAATTACACTTGAGTGTGTATCTTCCTGCTGCCTCCTGTCAGCCCAGCATGCCCGAGTGCTGCGCCCCCGCCTCCCAACCCCAGCTGGGTTATGCAGCACGCAGGCCCAGGCTGCAGCAGGGCAGTGGTTGGGGCCTTGGCTGGTGGGGGGCTTAGCCCCAGCACCATGTAAATACTAGTGATCATGGGAACAAAAAAACACTGGGCACGAATGGGGCAGAAATAAAAGGTGTAACTGAAACACAACCACCTGTCGCTGGCTCATTGCAAACCTGGTGCTGTGCACAGACCGCAGGCAGGCCCCCAGAGCGCCTGTCACAACGCCCCTCCCCGCTGAACCTGTGCATCAGCTGTCCCTCCCGATTTTATAGGGACAGGCCTGATAGTTGAGGCTTTTTCTTACACAGATGCCTATTACCCTGCACCCTCTGTCCCAATTTTTCACACTTTCTATCTGGTCACCCAGCTGCAACTCAGAGCTCCAGGGCCCAGGCTTCCACTTTCCTGGGCACGAGCATCTCTAGGGCTGTGCTGCCATTTCTGGGCAGCAGGTGGTAAAAGGTGCAGCAGGTGCAGGCCAGTGTGTTACCTGCACCCACAAGGGCTAATTGGGATCCCCACGGAGGGAGGGAGGGCGAGGGTGTGGGGGGTGTGGGTCATGGAGGGAAGTGAGGAGTAGTGTGCGGCGAGTCACAGGGAGCGGGGGCTGGGTTGTGGTAAGAGCAGTGTAGGGGAGTACACAGCTGGCGTGTGGTGGCTAATGGCGGTACATGGAAGGGGTTGGGGGGGTGGCTATTGGGGATGGAGGAAGGTCTTGAGGAGCAGGGCTTGAGTGCTGGCTGGGATGCGCAGTTGCCGCTTGGCCAAGAATTGCTCTGTATTCCCCAGCCTGCAGCTTTTCCCAGCTGTTGCTCAGGTCTAGTGAACCCACAGAGCAAGGTCAGAGCAATGGAAATTCCTCGTGGTTCTGAAATGAAGCCAGCGAGGCCCTTGCACGGGGCGACAGCGCTGCCTCGCCCGCCCCCACAGGCCCCAGCTCCAGACACCCCAGGGAATCAGGGGTGCTGCGTTGGGCAGTTGCGTTTTTTTTTTTTCCCTAGGCAGTTAGTCCCATCTCAAGCTAAATCCTGCTGGGTCTGTGCTGCTTGTAAGGGGCTCACAGTTAGTCCCTGCTGGACTCTGGCCCAGCAGGCTGCACAGTAAGGAATCGACCAGAGTGCTGCGTGCGGAGCAGGAGCTGTTTACAGCTTTTATCCCCAGGCCCAGATGGAATCGCTTTCCCTAATGCAAGCCACGTTGTTTGTCTATTCTTGGCTGTGAGGGATGTGACCTCAAGTAACCTTTCTGGGGCTGGGCTGAGGCACCTGGGCTATAAGAGACTGTGAGAGGATTGCTGTGTGGGTTTGCTGCCCTTGTCTTGTCACCAGCTGATGACTGCACCTGATGTGGTCAAGGGGGTGCCAGTTACTGCACAGGCTGCATAGTGTCAGGGAGGTGGGTTAAACCTCCGAAAGCAGGGATGTGCTTGTACAGCGATACCTCAGGGAAAGATACACCACAAACTATGGCCATGAAATCCTACAAAGGAATGAGCTGAAGGGGGTGAAGCCCAAAGGTTGAAGGCAGCAGGAGGGAGGTGCGGGCTGCTCCAAGAGTGTGGATCTAGGCTCAAGGGAAAATATAACAGGCATAACTGTGACATGTTTCCCTAATGGCTTGGGGTATGCAGAATGACACAGGCTGGTTGCTGGACAAGCCCTGACCCAGCCACGAAATAAGCCACCTAAAGCCTGTTGTTTCCTGGTGCAGCTATTCCACCTATTGAGCTTGCTCCCAGGAGACTGGAGTGAATTGCACTAAGACACAATTGAGCCATCACAGTGAGCTGAGCAGGTTGGCTGTGGCCAAACATGGTGCATGGGCACAAGCCTGCTGAGGGGGCTGTAGGGTTCATGTTCCCTCCTCTCAACACAATGCAACTGCTGGTGACTGCTCGGAAGTCAAAGCTGGCCTCGTCTGGCAAAACAGTAGTCTAATGTGAGTCTGTGCTTTGAGCCAGTGGGATCCAGAATTTGGATTCTTTTTTAAATCTTTTCTTCCTAGCCTCTGCACTGCTGGGCGTATACTGATCCATTCATACTGCCATCCCTTAGGTGGTGAGGGTTGTCCCCGTGCTTGGCTCTATCACCTGTTAAGACTAGCTTCTGCTACTTGAACACAAGTGCAGCCCTGACCCAATATGGTGTGGGGAGGAGTTCAGGAAGCCTGGACAAAATATGTCCCCCTCCAGCCCTGTCACACCCATGGGAGGGACTGATGTCGGGAGACTATGCTAAGTGAGGCTGCTCCCAGACTCATGCCAGCTGGTTTTTAGCAGAATGTCACAGCAATCCTGCTAGGGTGCCAGCAGCATGGGCAGCCTACATGACACTAGAGGACCAGCATGTGAAAGGGCTGATGGGTTTTCTTTTGTGCGGGGTGAAGGGAAGTTGCCTTTGTGTGCTTGAACATGACCAACACATGCAGCTTCACAACTGACCATTCCAGAAAAGGCCTGAAGTGTCTCTGAGCTGCCCTCCCCCGTGCCTCCTGCATTGCCAGTGAGCTCTTATTTAAGTCTGGAAGGGGCAGCGGTGCAGCGTCGGCTCCCCATGCACAGAAATGAGCAGGGCTCATGTCCTAGCAGCGGATGCTGACTTCAATGAGGCACAGCACATTGTCTCTTCATGCTGTTTGTCAGTCCCTGTGTCTCAACTTCTTGGTGGCTGGAGGAACATTTGAGTTTCTCATATGCGAGTCAAGTACCAGAAATAAAGTGTGCTGGAGCCTGCCCAAAGGAGACACAGGTCTCCAGGCACACATGCTGTGAGCCCATGCTAAAAGTCCCACACCCTGCAGTGTGTCTAGTCTACACATTTGGTGTCTGCCTCTGCTCCTCACCCCACACCTCCTCCCATGTCACCTTGATTTATCTTCAGTCCCTATTTACCCACTCATTCCTGCTCTTAGTTTTTAGTGGGCACAGCTGCAGAGGCCCCAGTGTATTGGGTGATGCTTACTGCCCCCCCACCCCCCAAGACACACCCTGCTCCAAAGTGCTTACAGGCTAAACGAACCAGTTAGACAAAAGGTGGGCACCCAAAAGCAGCAATAGTCCCATTTTACAGATGGGAGTCTGAAGTATACAGACATTAAGTGACTTGCCCAAAGTCATACAAAGAGTCAGTAGCAGAGCTGGGCATTGAACCATGATCACCAGAGTTCCAGCCCAATCTCTTAACCCAACCCTGGCTTCCTCAACAAACTAGTTGTTGATTGCCATGATCATGCAAGAGGGAGGAGCAAGCAGACCCATCTCTTTTATATGTATCCTCAATATCTCCCCAGATCCAGTCTCCTGGATTCTTATGCTCTTGCCTTTATTTCCCTCGTCTCTTCATTCCAAGATGTCTCTTTATTACTCCCTGCACCAAGGCACTGCTCCCACAGCAGCAGCTATGGGATACACTTTCCCCATATTCCCTGTGGCAGCATCTCTCCCTGTCCCAGGGATAGGGGACACTGGACTTCCCTGCTGGGCTGATAGGGTGCTTGCCTCTTTTTGAGAAGGGACAAGTTCACTGAGGGCATCCATAATGCGGATAGCTTGGGGCCAGGCAGCCACCCCCCCTTCCATTCCTGCTTGCTCTGTCATGCTGGCTTGCTAGCAAATGTCTTTCCTGAATGGACTGGGCTTCATCCATTTGTCTCCTGCAGGGGAAGAAGTCTATGGTTGACTGGTGATACCGTCATGAATGGGATGGAGGAGGTGGGGGCATGTAGGGTACTGCAGTTCAGATCCTCCCCCACAACAAGTGTATTTCCGCTCCACCTTATAACAGCTCTACATCCCTTGGGAAAAGCAGTGATGTGCTTGTGACATGGAGGTTGACACAATCAACAGGCAACACACTAGCCCTGCTGAGTGATTGAGTTTCCCATTTACGAAGGACACTGCATTCTTGACATGCTCTGAGACCACTGTACATGTGCCTGGGAACCTGGTTGTCTGCAGCATGCTTTGTGCCTCGGAAAGAAGGTGACCTCAGAGTACCTACCATAGCAGATGTGCAAGCAAGAGCCAGGCAGGGCCCATGGGCTGCATAACAAGCTACTCTCAAAACTGGTGCGGGGGCAACAGGCCAGTGTGTGGAAGTGCCTTACTCCCACATTAATTAATTTACCCTCTCACACACAAGGAGTGAGTCAGTGTCAGAGCCAGGAATAGAGTTCAGGAATTCCTGGTTCCTAGTACTCTCTCTGTTGACAGGGCCTAGGCTCGCTCTTCATCTTGCCCTTGTGGAGGCTGTAGTAGGAGATAGTCCTGGGCCTGACACTCAGCTGTTGACCATTTGTATTTATCAGCAAATTGATTAAACATACACATTTACTGAGAGCCAGTGTCTCACCAGTGGTACCTGCCCCACAGGACTATGAGCATTTCCAATAGTTTATTTGCAGGACGAATATTGTACATGCTGCGAAGAGTTAGAAGAGACACCCCAAGTCACTGGACATCTGTCTCAGTGTTTGGGATTTGAGCGCTGGCACATGAACCAATTGCCAGTGAGGGCCTGTGTACCCTCCCTTCCCACTCTACGGAAATGTGATTAAAAGTTGGTTGCATGCCAGTATAAATGAGTGGTTTACTCCTAATTGTGAAGTTGGAGTTGGTGCCTGTGGAAAGTCTGCTTCAAGGTGGCATCTCATAGAAAAACAAAGCACAATTAATCTGGGATTCTTTCAGTCAACTGACCACAGAAGAAAGTAGTTTTCCCCAGTAAGAAATTTCCATAGCTCTCTCCATGGCTTAACTAGTTTCTTAGTGAGCACCCCTAGGCAAGCCAGAAATGACCTCAGAAAGGCTGAGTCATCTATCCTGCTCTGCTACAAACTAACACAGATGGTGTGTGGGGGCACTCAAAGTCTTTGGTTCCTCTAATGATCACAAATATTACATGTACAATTACTGTGTGTGGCACCTGCACTGACCAGGTCTATGAACTTTGGCAGAATAATAGAGTTGGACTGAATGGTGCCTGAGTTGATAGCCTTTTCCATCTCCAGTGCCCATGATTAGGCACATATTCTTTGTTTCACGGTTTTCAATTGTTTTAGGCCTAATCAAGGTTTCAATTTGTTTCAAATGGAATAACTGGGCATAGGAATTACTGTCCCTCAGAGTTCAACCCCAAGGAGATCCTGACCCATAGCTGCTGGTGAAAGATTTTCTTCAGTTCTATGTCAGGTAGCATTTAAGTGGGTTCCATCTGAAATATATAACTCCTATTGCCAAAATATCACTTGCCAGTTGGAGCTGGAAATTTGCTTGTCTAGTCCTGGCATCTACCCTGCCTTTTCCTGCTGTTGGGGTGTGAGATGAGTCTAGCCCCCTCGAGCTCTGCCTTGTACAGAAGTATCCTCATGTCCAGGAGACCAAAGCCAGGTATTGTTACAGTAATGGAAATGGTGTAACCTTAAAGCAATGCTATTTGCTTATTCCTTTTCTTGGTATGTTCAGCACTGGAAACTTAACTGGCTTTGCATTTCCCATCATTGCTATGGATGCAATACAGAATGCACACTATCCCAGTTTCTGACTTGAAAAGTTGATAGCCGCTATTCTTAGGACCCAGCTTTCCTGCCACTGGGTTTCTGAATGACCACCTAGGCCAGAGAGACTTTTAAACCCTTTAAATGAGATTTTAATAGCATGAGTCAATATTTTGGTAACTGGTCGTTGTTCTATATGACAGGATAAAGGGCTTATTTTATTCTGGTCTTACTTCCAGCTCTCTGTGTAATTCTTAGCCTTAGACAAGGGACACTGCATCTTAATTGGAATGTTATTTTGCTTGCATGTGCTGTGTATATGTATGACTGAATTCCACAGCTGTCTCTGGACTCTGAAATGGGGTCAGCCTGGCAGGAGATGAATCCGGGTGCTTTTCAGTTATTTGTTTAATAATACAGTCTTTGAGATGATATCTGCAGCATGGAGGGAACAAATGCAAGTGTATGGGTCAGATGAAGCATTTTAATAGTAATACAGAGAGTCAGCCTGGGGCTGGGCTCCCATATCAGTATGCTTATTTTTCTGTATGTTACATTACAGCAGTTGGCAAGAAACCATTCTGTCCTCAGCGACCAATACAAATAGACAGCAAAATGTTCCTGGTGACTGCTCCATTTTCCTGTGAAATACAGGAATTCCTTAATATATGGGAACTCTGGAGGCCATTAAATTAACAGAGCAGGATAGTGACCTGAGTCTCATTGTCACCTCCTCCATGTGCAGCAGAGTACAGGCTAAGCACTTCAAAGGATTCAGAACAGCCTTCTTGGAAGGTCATGGTCCCAACCTCAGAGGGAAGAGCTGAGTGGACTGACTCCAGGTGAACTTCTGAGAAATGGTGTGACAAGGGACCTAGTGCAGTTTTTGGGAAGCCAGAACCAGGGATCAGGTTATTAGAAATGACCCAAAAAATGTGATTTCTAAGGGTTTTTGGTGTTGTCTCCTACATGCATTCCACTCACAATGTGTCCGACAATGCAACTAGACTCTCCTGAGGAGAGTCAAAAGGCCCATAAGGGGATGGTAATACTTGGCCAGGCTGAATTCTTCAAGGGACTCCAACTGTCCCTTATTCTTTCCTAGATCACCTTTTTGTTTTTTTGGCTATTTCCTTTTATATGGGACATGGTTAGCTGTTACAATGTCAATGTATTTATCTGGCACGCCCTCTGATCTAATATTAGTGGCAGTGAATATGCAGGATATGGTGCCACTTTGAGATTAGTTTGTGGTTATTGGCATTGATGCAGACAATTTAGCAGGAATTGGGGCAGTGATCTGAGTTCCTCTTGATTTTGGATATGGGCATCATATTTATAGGTTTAATGACTCATACACCAACCTGCCAACATGTGCAATCAAGGTTATACATCCCTCTGCTTAGTAATACTGGATGCCTGGGCCTTGTGCTGCAGCTCCATTTAGGCTCCTTACACCTCCACTGCGATTCATATCAAGGTGTATTCAGTGCCTGCACACATGGCTGTCAGCATCCTTTCTACGACGGGCTGTACAGCAGCAGGAAAAACAACAGCACCCAACTATATCTGCTCAGTATGCCAACAGTGATCAGGCAATGTGATATTAAAAGGAGATGGGGCAGCCATACAACTTAAAAAAAGGCTGTAAGAAGCTCTGAACACATCACAGGAACTGTTGGGACAAAGAAGCAAAAAAGTGAAATCAAGAACATGTGAAAGAAAAAAACCCACAAGTCATTAATAGGAAAAGTTTTTCCATTTAATACTAGACTCTCTCAGGATTGAGATGCAGGCTTTTTATGCAATTACATCCAATGTTAAAATTGGTAATACATAATTTACAAAGATTAACATCAAAACAATGATCTATTTAGATATGCTTTTGTAAAAAGGAAATATATTAGCAGCATTTATTTTCAGCAATCACACAGCCTACACCCATGCAGACTAAGAGTTCATATCTATTTGCAATAATGTAGTGCTTCCTGGTCTTAAAACAGCGATCCTGGTGACACACTGGTCTTCTCATTATTATAAAATAACCAAAAAATAAAAAAAGTCATTAATTTCTACACCAGTAAGAAAAACAATTCTTTGCACTTACCTAACATTTGATTGTCTAAAAAACATTTTGTTTAGTCTTTCAACAAAAGAAAGATAAAATGACAGAGCTAGTGTCTTGCTTCTGTACGCACTTTATTTTTTAAAAAGTTTTTAGTGTTTAACACCGTTTGAGACAATGATTTCTGTTATTAACTAAATGAGACAACCCAAAATTTTGGACATGCGATATTCCTACTACACGCATGAGTATTTTATACTCAGGGTTCCTGGTACTGTACAGTGCTTCTCTACAGTAAGAAAATATTTCAAACTATTTTCTTATTTCTTTTTTTTTTTTAATAAAATATTTTTTTCCTCAAAGGGTTTTTTCCTTTCTTTTTTTTTCTTTTTAAATCAACACATAAAAGTTAATGGAATGAGTCATGTTCCACTAAGAGTAAAATAATAATTATAATAACAACAAGAATGTACATTAGGACAAGCTTGGTCCATTAAAAAGGAACATGTAACTACCGTATTGCTTTACATCCACGCAGCAGATATATACAACTTGGCACATTAAAAACTGGTTTCTCTTATAAGAACATCTAAAACAGGACTGTATATGCATATGTACGTCTGAAAGACAAAAAAGCAAAGCTATTTTAAAGGGGCAGTGTATGCCTACTGCCCCCTCCCTTTGCCACTAGCAGGGCCTGACCCAGAGACAGATGACAGCTTCATGGCACTGGCTATAGGGGAAGGTTACATGTTGAAATACAGGGGATCCCAGTACAGCACTAGTTTATGGCAAACTATGGCAATCACAATATCATGCAGTGAAAAGTTAACGCCTTGGCTGTAGCCTTTGGGAGCAACACTTTCATAACGGCAGAGAGAGGGAGTGGTAAAATACACTATCTCTTTAAGAGACAGACGCTTTAAGCTGTACAGTTAGAACACAAGAATAGTGTTATTAGTTGATATATTCTACAGTTCACAACAAATACTCGCTCTGAATACTGCTTGACGGTTCATGTAGTGAAGGTTTCTTTTTTTATCTTCTTTTAACAGATTTTCATTTGCACAACACATTGGACACACAAGAACCACAGCTTATCAAAAAACCAACAGCAATGGTGTCGTCAGGATTCGACTCGCTTTATAAAATTTCTCTGCAGAAAAAATGTGAAAAATTACACACCCCCATTTCAGGATGTGGAACAACAAGTGCTTCGAACAACCAACTCTTGTTTCACTCTGAGCTGACTGGGGGCTTTTCCTCTCTACCGATCAAAGGAGCATCTGGGCACTGGCCGTTTCACGGTGAACCTTTTATACATCCTGGAACATTTCCTTCCTCTCTGAACTTGTGCAAAACTGAGGCCGCTCCTTTAGGACAGCCTTTATTTTAATCCACTGGGCCTTCACTCTCCCTATGGACTTCATACATTGGTACATGCCACTGGCAGTGCCAACGGTATCTTGTACAATCATAGGACAACTGGTCTGTATGGGGCATATTTTCATCAGAGTAAATCAGTCCTCATCCTTCTATTTACCCCCTCTTTTTCCCGCCAAGTGGGGACATTAAGCAAAAATAAATTAAATCTGACCATCTTGGACAAATAATCACAAGGTTTTCTCAGTACCTAACATCAATACAAGGCACGGCCAACAACACACACACCATAAGAGCACTGCAGAGCAAGGCAGGGCCACCTGCCTGTCCAGACTTCTAAGTGCTAACTGTATTTATGTCAGTTTTCTTCTACCCATCTCTCCTTGGTTGTACAGGAAGGAGGGAGCTTCCCCATCAGTCTCTAGCAGACCTGGTAGTGGACTCCAGATCACAGTCTGCTGCTGGGACATCACTTCCGGAAGCTGCTCTCCAGGATGGTGAGAGTACGCCTCCTCAATTTTCTTCCTGATCCTTCCTCCAGCAGGTAAGTGACATCAATAGCTGCAACAGACCACAGGGTTCTTAGTAAGGAGCTGATACAGTATTACTCATTGTACCTGATGCTCTAGTATTAATCCCTGTAACATGACAGAGAAGTGTGGTCTACTGGTGTGAGCACAGAAACTCCTAGGCTCTAATTCTGATGTTACATTAAACTCTTTCTAAGGCATAGGGCAAGTCTTTAAAGAACTGATCCAAAGCCCACTGAAGTCAATAAGAGTCTTTTAATTCACTTCAGTGGGTTTTGGATAAAGCCCTCAATCTCTTGTGCCTTTCTCTCAATCTTCTCATCTGTAAACCAGAGACAATAATAATTAAACTATCTATCTCATTGGAGGGAGGGAGTGAATAATTAGTAATGACAATGCAAATTCAAAAAGTCCTATATAAATGCCTGTTTCACTATTAACAGGAGATTTCACTCATCTATTTAGTGGGAATTGCAAATGCTTCTTATATAAGGCCTAGCAAATTCTTGGTCTATTTTGATCAATTTCATGGTCATAGGATTTCAAAAATCATACATTTAATGATTTCAGTTATTTAAATCTGAAATTTCACAGAGTTTTAATTGTAGGAGTCTTAACCCAAAAAGGACTTGTGTGGGATGGGGGTCGCAAGATTACTGTATGGGAGGTGTGGTCAGGGCCGGCTCCAGGCACCAGCTGAGGAAGCTGGAGCTTGGCGTGGCGTATTCTATGGGGCGGCATTCCGCCCAAACCTAGGGCAGCACGGTCGTTTTTTTTGTTTTTGTTTTGCTGGTCCAGCCGCCCTGTAGGGGTGGCAGTGCGAAGGAGGGAGTGCCCTGCAGCAAACTGGGCAGGGCAGCCCCTGTTCTTCCCTCTCCACTGACTGGAGTGGCGCGGAGCCCTCCCTGCAGGCGGCACAGTGGTCGGGACCACGGGACAAGAGCCCCGCTGAAGCCTTGGCCGTCCCCCTGCTCTCTCTCTCCCCCGCTCCCTTCCCTTCCTCCCTGCTAGACTGGGTGCGCACTCTGCTGCACATCTGCAGCACAGGGAGTCCCCCTGCACCCTGGCTCCGGCTGCCCAGTAGGCGTTTTTTGGTTATTTTTTTCCCCCAGCTTTGCCGCTCTGGCCATGCTATAGGTCCCTCCTCCCCGCTGCTCCGGCCGCGCTGCAGGTTTTTTGTTTGGTTTTTTTCCCTCCTGCTTTGCCGCTCCGGCCATGCCACAAGTTTTTTTGTTCTGTTTTCTTTGCCGCTCCGGCCGGCGCTGCAGTTGTTCCCCCCACAACTTTGCTGCTCTGGCCGCGCCAGAGGTTTTTTAATTTTGTTTTGTTTTTTTCCCCTCCTGCTTTGCTGCTCTGATCCCCCGCCCCCCGCGTTTTTGTTTTTATTTTTTTTTGCTTGGGGCGGCAAAAAAGCCAGAGCCGGCCCTGGTTGTGGTACTGCTACCCTTATGTCTGTGCTGCGGCTGGCGGCGGCACTGCCTTCAGAGCTGGTCAGGTGGAGAGAGGTGGCTGCTGGCCAGAAGTCCAGTTCTGAAGGCAGAGTCACCGCCACCGGCAGGCAGCACAGAAGTAAAGATGACAGACACGGTATTGTCACCTTTACTTCTGCGCTGCTCCCTGCAGAGCTGGGCCCTCCGTCAGCAGCTCCCACTTTCCAGCCACCCAGCTCTGAAGGCAGCAGTGCAGAAGTAAGGGTGGCACGGTATGGTATTGCCACACTTACTTCTGCACTGCTACTGGTGGGGCATCCCCTTCAGAGCTGGCCACCTGGTCAACAGCTGCCACTCTCCAGCTACCAGCTCTGAAGGCAGTGCAAGAAGTAAGGGTGGCAATACCACAACTCTCCCTAAAATAACCTTGCGTTCCCCCTGCAACTCCCTTTTGGGTCAGGATGCCCCAATTCTCACCTGTGAAATCAGCACAGTATAGGGTAAAAGCACCTAAAAGACAAGATTTCATGGAGGAAGACCAGATTTCATGGTCTGTGATGTGTTTTTCATGGCTGTGAATTTGGTAGGCCCCTATTCATAAGAATGGCCTACTGGGTCTGACCAAGGGTCCATCTAGCCCAATATCCTGTCTTCCAACAGTGGCCAGTGCCAGGTGCCCCAGAGGTAGTGAACAGAACAGGGAATCATCAAGTGATCCATCCTCTGTTGCTCATTCCCAGAAAACAGAGGCTAGGGACACCATTCCTGCCCATCCTGGCTAACAGGAAACGTTTGTTAGGAGAATTCTGGACACAAATCGTGTCCAGTAGCAATGAGTTCAGTTAAAAGCATTTGCTTTACTAATATGCCATGCATGACTCCAAAAACAAACCTAGAGAGGAAATCATTGTATTGCAGTGTATTGAGGGAACGGGTGTTTGCTCACCATTTTTCCCTGGGATTTTCTCTAAGAGGTTGAGCAGGATTTGATTAAGTCTCTCTCTCTGAATATGCCGCCTTTCCTCTGGAGTGCACAGTTGCCTTGTGACAGAGTTACTTTCCTCCACCTTTTTATCATTCTCACAGCCCTCACTAGAGACTGCCTCTCTCTCTGGCTCTTCCAGGCTGCGCATCTCATTTGAAGCTTGTTCTTGGCTTGCTAGCACATCCTCAATGAGTGGAAGAGGATCTTCTTCTTGGTTCAGGTCTTTGATCTGTGGCTTTGAGCGGTCTGTCTTCCAGGATGATCTAGCAGGGAGAGAGAGGTTTAAAGATCATAGTTTTGGAGACACTTGACAGAAAGGTCTATTGTCAGTGAGTCAGTAATCCCAACTGTGGAGGGTCTTATGAATTTTCTGTGGTTTGGAGCCAATCACACAGTAGAATCCATGAAGGGGAAATCTGCAGCCAGACACAGTAATTATAAAGCATGAGAGGCAATGCCCATAGCATCAGTTTACCTTGCAAAGCTGCAAATGTTATTGCACATTTCCTGGGTTACTTCTGCATATTTAAAAAATAAAACATAATTCTCCTACTACCCTGAAAAAATATTTTTTTCCCAAGTGCCTAACCTCAGGATCCACTGAGAACTTTCTCTCTAATCTTCAACAGTCTTGACTAGGTGTTTCTAACCCCCTAAATGGCATAAGACTGTGGGATCTCTTTGAGCCTCATCCTGTTGTCAATCTGCACCACCCTCTGTTTAGGAATCTTTAGTGGCTATTCTGCCTTTGCAGTGGTGGGCCCTAGGGCTCCCATGACACGTCTTAAACTGCTTCTGCCCACTTTCAAGAGCACCTAACCCCACTGTCTTTCTGCAAATGTGTTTTAGGAGGATTGCTGCTGGCTCCATATTTATTACCGTTCCCTCATGTTCCCTATCACTCGGATCTGTTTGAATTTTGAGTGGGTTGTTTTTAATTACTTGGCTTTACTGTTTTTACAGCATCTCAAGGGTACTGATAGGGCATGGGTCCTTTACAAATAAAAACAACTATCCCACCTCTTTCACTAAAGAACAACTCAGTAGGTAGGACTCACCTGCCTCCATTTCTCTTGTAGTTGTCTGGTACATAATGAGGCTACAACAATAATAAAGGTCACAGTTAAACAAAGCACTAAGAGCTCAGCATTGGACAGTATAAAAATATCACAAATTAAATCCAATGTAGAAGGAAGAGATGGCGTGCCTCATGCATTGGAATTTAGTGGCTTAGGAAAAGGGATTGAGACCCATCATGATAAATACAGGGTGAAGGCAGAGAACTAATCACCCTTTAGCACCAGTCCTTATTACTCATCTCTTAACACCGCAGCCCTCTAGGTTTCCTGGGTAAGCTTCAAAACCAGTGGGATATTTTGCTATAAAACACTCCTATTCAGAGAGCCTGATTTTCCCTCTGCAGGAATATGGATAGAACCTCTAGATCAACTACAACAGCTTGTTGCTCCTGAGGAGGAGAAACAAGCTCAGCTCTGAAAGCTCTGCCAAGGGTGCTTCTGAGCTTGGGGACTAAGCTGCTGACACTGCTAGGGGAAGGGGTGTGTACAGGAAGCAGCTCGTACTTCCAGGGTATGGTGTGGTGAATGAGAGAGACAGGGAAATGTGAAGGTATCAATGCTTGAGATAGAGAGGGGCACTGCACTTCATGGTCTGGTAGCCTATCTGGAGTTCTCTTCTTGATAACAGACATGTCATTTTCAGTGCTGAAGGTCAATGATATGCAATTTGATGGAGCTGAGAGAAAAAAATTGAAATTGCTCCTGTTCTATTGAGAACTGTTGTTTAGGGTTGGCTGCTCAAAACAACTTTTAGCAGAGCCCGGACTTGGGATAGTTAGACACAGAATGTGAGATGCGCTTACACTGTAAGCAGCTTGGGACAGGGAGCAAGTCTCTAAATAAATTAATGTTAATAGTGTTACTATTAATATTAATGCCCAGGAGTACAAAGCCAGCACAGACAGGGTCACTGTGGGGCTATTTTCTGTGAAGTTCACTGAAATATGAAAATGTGCTGTGACTGCTGAATTGTTGCTTGAGTCAGGGTTCAAGTTTTCTCCAGCCAGGAATGTCCTTGGTGAAAGCAGCACTGGGGTTTCTGTTGGAAACCAGGATGTTTTCGGCCGTACACATCTCCATTCATTCTAAGTGCATTTTCCTGAGAATTGGCAATGGTCTGACTGCAATCAATTTTCTTTTCAGATTATTTTCTGATCAACTTTCTATCCAGTCTGAGTGTAGTGTTAACATGTCAGTTCTCCTTGGTTTACCAGGCTTCATTCAGAAGCAGGGAGGCAAGAGTTTTCCAAGACTGTGTTCTGTCTTACATTAAGAAACTGAAAGGTCATTAGAAGAGACACTTACTGAGAAGTCTCTCTTGGGTGTGAGTTTCTTGGGGAAGTGGTCAAAGGCATACGGCTTGGTGCAGGCAGGATAGTGATTCCGGTGGATTTTATAGAAGAGGTGGGCTGATTTATCAAGGCGGTAATCACAGATATACACATCCGGCTCCTTCACTCCTTTTGGCCTCCCTGCAGTTACAGCAAAAACCAAAGTACATATAGCATTCCAGGACAAGAACAAACAGCATACACTATGGTATAGCGATTTATTGTGAGCACTTACACTGAAGTCCCAGCTACTCTTGTTCTATTCAATTCAGATTCATAACAAACAGGGGAATCTTTAATTCAATTTAAGAAAGAAACTTCCTTGCTCTAATCCCACTATGCACCCATCCCCACGTACAATATATTAAAAAAAACTAATGAGAAGGAAAATGCAAGGAGGTGGGGCTGAGGAGAGCTGATGTGAAAGGTAAAAGAGGAAGAAGGGAGCATTCTCTACTGTAAGTGTTTATTTTCTCACCGAGTAAAGCCTGCTTACCTTTACAGTAGGTGTAGAGGTCCAGCACACAGCAAGTCCCCACCACAGCCTCTAAGGGGATAATCTCATACAGTGGCACCCGGAACAGCTCATTGTGATAAAATCTTCGGGAAGGCGAATGGTGGGTTTCATGTGGACGGAAATAATGATGACCAAACGCAAACCGCTCCTCTCTGTTAAAAGGTGTGAGAGACAATTTCCCTTGAGCTGTGGTTTTGACTTCACTTCATGCCCTACATTCACCACGCTTTTTGAGTTATCTATATTGCCCTTTTAGCATTGGTTATGACCACAGACAAGGTCACATCAATGTGCCCTGTGTTTTCTTGTTTACCCCTTCAGCAAATACCAATTCCAGTCTGATCTCTAGACCTTGTGTCATAAAAAAACCAACTTTTCTTTACACTATTTAAAGAAGACTATTGCAAGTTATTCTATTTTTGGCAGATACCCAAAATGTCTTGAGTGCAGAAAGTGCCTTGAACATACTTTTCATTTTTCCAAAGTTTTTCTATGCGGAAGATATCAAGTTTCTCCCTGTTAATGTGTGATAGCAGCCGGTAGGACTGCCGGACAGGATGCCCATCTGGAGTTCTTCGGCTGTCTCTCATCAGATATACGCAGTCACCTGGCAATAGGCACAAGAGACACATCCTGTAAAGAACGTCTCGTGTGACACAGCGGCCAAAAAACAAAGAAGAGGCAGGTTTAGTTAAAACAATAACATGACACAGCTGCCCCATATTTAACTCTGGAAGAGTAAAATACAAGTAATGCAGAGCAAGCGAACAAGGGTCAGATTGCCCTGATTTCCTTCATGACACATTCTACTAGCAGAGAATGAAACATAACGTGAATTTTATGTCCCCAGCCAGAAATGATGATACAGATTCATTGATTCCAAGGCCAGAAGTGGTTTGACCTCTTGTATAACACAAGCATAGAACTTGCCCAAAGTAATTCGTAGAGTATATCTTTTAGAAAAACATCCACTCTTGATTTCAAAATTGTGAGTGATAAAGAATCAACCATGACCCTTGGTAAATGGTTCTAATGGTTAATTACCCTCACTGTCAAACAGTTATCCTTACACCCAGTCTGAAATTGTCTAGTTTCAACTTCCAGCCATTCGATCATGTCATACTTTTTTCTGCTAGACTGAAGAGCCTATTTGTTTTCCATATAGATACTTACAGACTTTACTCAGGTCACCCCTTAATTATCTTTTTGTTAAACTAAACAGACTGAGCTCCTTGAATCTCTCACTGTAAGGCAGGTTTTCTAATCCTTTAATCATTCTTATGGCTCTTCTCTGAACCCTCTCTAATTTATTAACATCCTTCTTGAATTATGGGCACAAGGAATGGACACAGTACTCCAGCAATGGTCACACCAATGCCAAATACAGAGGTAAAATAACCTTTCCAGTCCTACTCGAGATTCCCTGATTTATTTTTCCAAGGATCATATTAGCCTTTTTGGTCAGTGTCGTACTGGGAGATCATGTTCAGCTGATTACCCATCATGACCCCCAAATCTTTTTCAGTCACTACTTCCAAGGATAGAGTCCCCCATCCTGTAAATATGGCCTACATTTTTTGTTCCTAGATGTACACATTTAGCAGTATTAAAACACATATTTTGTCTGGCACCCAGTTTACCAAGAGATACATGGTGCTCTGAATCAGCAACCTGTCCTCTTTATTATTTACAACTCCCCCAATTTTGATGTTATCTGCAAACTTTATAGTGAGGATTTTATGTTTTCTACCAAGCCATTGATAAAAGCATAGGGCCAAGAACAAATCCTTGCAGGATCCTACTGGAAACACGTGACTGATGAAGATTCCCTGTTTAAAATTATATTTTGAGACTTATTGGTTAGTCAGTTTTTAATCCACTTAATGTGCACCATGTTAATTTTATATTCTAGTCTTTTAATCAAAATGTTATGTGGTACCAACTCAAATGCCTTACAGAAGTCTAAGTATATTATGTCAACGCTATCATTTATCAACTAAATGTGTAAACTTATCAAAAAGATATCAAGTTAGTTTGACAGAATCTATTTTCCATACACTCATGATGATTTCCATTATTCTCTTTAAATTATTTTTTAATTGCGCCCTGTATCAGGCACTTTATCGTCTTGCCAGGGATTGATGTCAGGGTGATGGGCCTATAATTACCTGGGTCATCCCGTTTATCCTTTTTAAAAACAGATACAGCATTAGCTTTTATCCAGTCTTCTGGAACTTTCCTCATGCTCCAAGGCTTATTGAAAAATCAACATTAATGGTCCAGTGAGCTCCTCAGCCAGCTCTGTTAAAATACTTGGATGCAAGTTATCTGGACCTTCTGATTTTAAAATGTATAACTGTAGTAGCTTCTGTTTGATGATGATGTGCTAGCACCACATGATAAGACTATATCATGTTTTTTCCCCAAATACAGAACAGAAATATTTATTGAAAACTTCTGCACTTTTGCATTATTAGTGATGATTCTACCATTTCTATCTAGTAATAGATCAATACCTTTGTCAGTATTCTTTTTGTTCCTATATATTAAAAAAAACCCTTCTCATCATCCTTAACTCTGCTGGCCATAGATTTCTCTATGTGTCCCTTTGCTTCCCTTATCATTTTTCTACAATTCCGAACTTCTGATTTATTTTCATTACAATGAATTTCCCCTTTCTTCCAATTTTGTTTTATTTTTATATATATGATGATGATGTTCGTCCATCGTGGTCGATGAAGACCTCAACAACTCATTTGTTCGATGACCGGGCTCTGTGCGTCCGAAGATGACTGATCAGTCCGGGCAGACATGTGATGGCACTGTCAATGATGTCACATGTCGGGCAGCCCTGGACTTGCGTAACTCACGCTTTCTTTCAGCCTCAGCAGTACGCCTCGCCTCAGAGATATTACTGCCTGTGTGAATGAGGCTGCGCCATGCTGGACGGTTCAGTGCGAGGGTTTCCCATGTGGCAGTGTTGATCTTGAGGGACTTCAGAGAAGTCTTCAGCGTGTCCTTGAACCGCTTCTATTGTCCTCCATGGGAGCGCTTTCCCTGGGTGAGTTCTCCATAGAAGAGCTGTTTAGGAATGTGCTCGTTTGATATTCTCATGACATGTCCGGCCCATCTGGTCTGGGCTCCCATCAGCAGTGTGTGAACTGACGGCAGACTGGCTCTGGTAAGGACTTCAGTATTGGGCACTTTGTCCTGCCATCTGATTTTTAGAAGCTTTCGCAGACAGGAAATGTGGAAGTGATTGAGCCTTTGTGCATGACTCCGATAGACAGTCCACGTCTCGCAGGCGTACAGCAGAGTTGGAAGCACTACTGCTTGGTAGACTTTCAGCTTCGTTGGTAGGCTGATCCCTCGACGTTCCCAGACGTTGCAGTGCAATCGGCCAAATGCAGAGCTGGCTTTAGCAATTTGGCAGTTTACTTCATCATCAATTGACACTGTTCGGGAAAGGGTACTGCCCAGGTACGTGAAATGGTCCACTGCCTGAAGTCTCTGTCCATTTACAGTGATGGACAGTTCTGAGTACGGAGCGTGGGGAGCTGGCTGGTGCATGACCTCAGTCTTCTTGATGTTAATGGTGAGACCGAAGTTGTTGCATGCAGATGAAAACTTGTCCATACTGGCTTGCATTTCTGGCTCTGTACTAGCATTCAGAGCACAATCATCGGCAAAGAGAAAGTCTCGAAGTACAGTTTCCTTCACCTTGGTGATGGCACGCAGTTGCCTCAGATTGAATAGTTTCCCGTCAGTTCTGTACTTCAGGCCTACTTCTTCAGTGCAGTGTTGAAAGACATCAGTCAGAGTGGCAGAGAATATCATGCTGAACAAAGTGGGTGCTAAAACACACCCTTGCTTGACACCGTTGGTGACTGGGAAGGCCTCAGATGTTTCACCATCATCCAGGACACGGGCCATCATACCGTGATGAAACTGACGTACCATTCGTATGAATCTGTCTGGACAGCTGAATTTCGACATGATCCTCCTCAGGCCCTGGCAACTGACAGAGTCAAACGCTTTCGTGAGGTCCACAAAAGTTATGTAGAGTTCACGATTCTGTTCTTGACATTTCTCCTGTCGCTGACGCGCAGCGAAGAACATGTCAATAGTCCCACGTCCCTTGCGAAAGCCGCACTGTGATTCTGGTAGTAAGCCCTGCTCCAGGTGAGTGATCAATCGTTTCAACAGAACCTGTGCAAGAACTTTCCCCACTGTAGAGAGCAGCGAGATTCCACGGTGATTGTCGCATACCTGGCGATTGCCCTTCCTCTTATAGAGGTGCACGATGGACGCGTCTCTAAATTCCTGTGAAATGGATCCCTGCTTCCAGAAGGACTGAAACAGCTCAGTGAGTTTCCGTAGCAGCACAGGTCCACCGACTTTGTACACCTCTACTGGTATGGCATCTGACCCTGGGGCTTTGCCACTTGACAGCTGGTTGATGGCTTTCTTTACTTCGTCCTCTTCTGGTGAAGCGTGCGCACGCACGCACGCACACACCCCCTCCCCCGGGTTTAAAACAAATAAAAGGAAGTTCTTCATGCAGCACACAGTCAACTTGTGGAACTCCTTACCTGAGGAAGTTGTGCAGGCTAGGACTATAACAGCGTTTAAAAGAGAACTGGATAAATTCATGGTGGTTAAGTCCATAAATGGCTATTAGCCAGGTTAGGTAAGGAGTGGTGTCCCTAGCCTCTGTTTGTCAGAGGGTGGAGATGGATGGCAGGAGAGTGATCACTTGATCATTGCCTTTTAGGGCCACTGGATACTGGACTAGATGGACCTTTGGTCTGACCTGGTACGGCCGTTCTTATGTAACCAGCACAGCCCTATTCCTCAATTGTGGCTAGTAAGGAATTCTTAAATGATTCCCAATTATCAATCACATTTTTCTGATTAAATTCTTCCTCTCAGCTGATTGAGCTCATAATTGTTTTCAGCTTTGTGAAATTCGCCCTATTAAAGCACCAAGTGAATATATATATAAATAACTTGTGCATTTTATTCTGCTTGCACATTATACATGCAAAGCAGCAAAGAATCCTGTGGCACCTTATAGACTAACAGACGTTTTGGAGCATGAGCTTTCGTGGGTGAATACCCACTTCTTCAGATGCATGTTTTCCACCCACGAAAGCTCATGCTCCAAAACGTCTGTTAGTCTATAAGGTGCCACAGGATTCTTTGCTGCTTTTACAGATCCAGATTAACACGGCTACCCCTCTGATACTATACATGCAAAGAAGTCATAGTCATGTGCCCCCAAGTTACTATTAATTATTAGCTCAGTTATCAGTTCTTCTTTATCTGTTAGGATAAGGTCTAATAAAGAATTCCTCCCTGTTGTCTACAACATATGAGAAAATAAAAATAAATTATCAAAGGGGTTAGGACTGACAGCAAAAGAGGATTTGGCTAGTAAAACATGTTATTCAAATTTGTAATCGTAACTGTACTGTTCTCCAGGCTAGCCAGAGAACAAGTCATTGATGGGAAAGAAGATAATTGATCAAAAAAGCACTAAACCTCTGACTACTCTCACAGAACTCTAACAGGAGTAAAGCTCCTGAGAGATACATGCAGCTCAGAGGAAATAGATTAAAGAGGGCCGAGCAAAGAGATCATTCTTCAGAACTGTGGCTCTTTGCTCAGTGTAATCATGGGACAATTCCATGAACTTCTGCTTGTTCTTTACCAATGAAAGGAAGAAATAGCAGGGAAGTGAGTGTGGCCCAGAACTCAGAGCAAGCGAGAATGCTAGAGAAATGCACAGTGTCGTTTAAAATGCCACAGGATTTAATGTGCAATATTTTAAGATATTTCCAACTACATTTGAATCCATTCACAATGAATGAAAAGCTGTGAAGGCCCCAGGACAGCAAGTTCTTCAGCTCAAGACAGTTAGTAGTTCTGTGTAGGGCCCTGCGAAGCTGAGTCCTTTTTACATGCAGACAGAAACTGGTGTTTGTTTGCAAAACCCACTATCCATTTGTATTCTCCTCACAGACTGATATCATCTGGGAAGGGGAAAAAAAATAGCCTTTTCAACTAACTTCTCCCACTTCAGTTCAGAGTAGGTTCAGTCTGTGCCTTGGTTACTTCCAAAACTTCACACAAGAGATGCCAGGCCACCGGGGCTGCAGTCTTCAGAAGTCAAGTTCCATGAAGACCTGAAAGGTCTCATGATTCCTGGGCCTTTTCAGTCAATTTTTGGATTAAAGTTGGAAAAAAAAAAAAAAAAGTTAAATAGATCATTTGTCAAATTTGCACATATTAAAAAGGAGCTCTGAGACTCTTCCCCTCAAATCTATTTCAGGGATTTACACTGCTGCCCATCACCAAAGTAACTGAGATATATATACTGCAATATGTCAAGAAATGATAGACATAAAAATGAAAGCTCTTTTTTCCTATTTAGCCTTAACACGTACCCTGCTGCCATAGGCCTCTCTTTAAACCCTTTGGCACACGGAGTTAAGGGCTTTTCTTCAGGAAACACTTCCTTTTCCTATTAAAAGGGCTGTAAGGCAAATCTTCCATGCTGAGATAGACTGCTGGCCACTCAGCTGAACACCAGGAAGCAAATCAGTATTTTTAAAATCTTTGACTTATTAAATGAATAAAGTTTCAGTTTTTAAAAACAGAGAAGCAACTTTAGACCCCTCTGCCACCCACAGGGAGACAGCAGAACAACTCCAGTATCCACTGTACATGACTCTCACCTTTTACAGCATCCTGAAGTAGAAACATGGCCAGATCGGTGAGGGGGAGAGTTGTGGCTCAAATGCATTTCGTCATTGACTGCTGGACACAGGGAGAGCCTGTTCGCAAAGCCAGGGCTCAGATGACTAAGTTCTAAGCATATTTTCATTTGGAAATTTACTCAAAAATTACTCATAGGTGAAACAGGAATAACTCCCCCTTGGCCCTGAAAGGCAGTTTGCAGCTGTGAGAGTGCCTCTGTGCCACTGTTCCTGCTCCCTAAGGTGTCCCAAGAGCTGTGCAAATCTCAGGCCACAGGTGAATTTACGGTATGGAAGTTCCTGTTTATTCTACAGAGTACAACTCCAATTGCAGAGTTTCCTAGCTCTGTATGTTGGAAAATCTGCGCTGCCCTGTTATTCTGACAGGTCTGTATTGAATGGGTGGTTCAAAATTGACCTCAGTAGATTAATAATACTTTGGGTGTCTCAAAAAAACCAAACAAAACAACAACAACAGAAAAACCTAGCTGAAACAGAGGAATTAGACGAAAGAGAAGGAACAAACCTAGAAGCCCAACATCCCCCCAGTCAGCAACCCAATGACAGAAACCAAAACATAAAGAGGAAACCAAATGTCTTTGATGTGGCCAAGATGGTTGCCGCAGAAGGATTCTAAGAAAGGTTGAGGAAATGAGCATCCTAGAGTCCCACACAAATGATGGAGAAGGCACTGCTCCTGGTCTCATTTTTAGTTACTCTCTCCTCTCCTGAAAAGTCTCCCATCCCCCCACACCCCTTAATAAGCATACCAACTGGTTTAACTCAATCTTGATCAGTTCTTTTTATACTGTATGAATCTCTTTCTAACCTTGTCTGTATCTGTGGGATGAAATTAAGAAAAAGAAAAATTCAGGTTCAATATCACGAAAAGTCTCCTGACAGAGACCTCTACGAGAGCTGACTCCTACAGGGCTTGGGGCTTTGAAACAATGACTAGAAGTATACACTGTGAGGAGCAGAGGAAGGGATGGATGATCTAATAGGTCTTTTCCACGTCCAGCTTGTATGATCCTATGATCTATTCAGCTTGGTACCAAAGTGCGGCTGAAGCCCATGCCTTCCTTCTTTGACTTGCTCTTTCCTGTTAACTCCCAGCAGCTGTCTCAGCTTTCTCTCTTTGGTCAGAAGGAAGCCTGTGCCTCTGCTAAAGAAACATAATGCCCACCCATCAATCAATATGTATCATCTCAACCTCCTCACTATGTGTCACCTGCATAATAGCTAAGAGCACAATTTCATATTCATATGAAAGATGCATGTGCTTGAATCAAGGTCAAACCAGAGAGCTCTTTGTATCTCCCTTTCTGATGGAAATCACAGCAGTCACCAGAGAATGCACACACCTTGGCGCAGCAACAGGTCATCCCGTAACAGACAGATGAAATAAACACAGCCAGGCTGGGCATAATGGGGACGAGGAATCATGGGGACCTCCTGGCAAAAGAAAGAAATGAACTGGTGAGCTGGGGTGACCCTTTCATTACATCATTTACAATCTTTCCAGCACTGGGGCAGAGGTCAACCATATATGCTGCCCTTTTGGAAATGCTCAATAGAGCTGGACACGGAATAAGAATTAATATTTAACAGAATTAAAGAGGACTCAAGAAGATTGTAATGTAAAGCTGGAGCACCTCAGATGCGCATTTTCTGTCATGTTTGAGCTGCCAAAAGCTCTGGGCCTCATAATTCTATACTGGCCTAACCAGACTCTTCTGCCTTGGAAAGAGGGGAAATGCTTCTGTGCAGTTTCTCTTTTCCTGGGATAGGAGATGTAGGATTCTGACTATTAACTTGCTGCCAACTTGATTAATGTTGCAGCTGCTAAAATCTGGCACGGGTTGCTTCAGAAGCTTGCTTTCTACCTTTGCTAGCCCAAGAGAGAGAACTGTGAACTGATCCCACACTACTTGCAGGCCAGCACAAAGCTGAGAGCAATAAGAGTTCATTCTTCACTAATTTCATAGATTAGTTACACTCTGACTAACTGGCACATGCAATAATATAAATGCAAGAAGTATTACAGTTTATGATTGTTACATCAGAGCAAAAGCAACTGAAAATAGTTTACCCTGTCCACAGATCGAGGGTCACACTGTTCACACAAGTAGTGTTCAACATCAGAATTCACACCCATGCAATCGCAGTGCTGCCAAACCTAAAAAGAAATCCCAATTAGGAAGACATGGGTTATAATTTGTAAATAAAACACACCTCCTCATGAGACAGATTAAGAGAGCATAAGAACAAGCAACCAAAAGGAAATGCAGAGCTTCCTGTGAAATATTTCAGATATTGTCAGATGAAAGACAATAAGATCCGTATGCTGTTGGCTTTTATTCATCATTGCTGAAGTTTTGACTTCTCTATATAAAGGTATTGCTGGCTGTTTCATGAGTGTTAGCTCCTATCCCTAGTGATTTATTTGCATTTCCTGTGTGGAAAAAGCGGTGCTAAATTCTCTTAGGGAGTCTGCCCTATCAGCTGTGTGGAAGCTGTGGGTATAGGAACTATTCACTATGGGGAAGGTGAAGCTGGGCACTCCCACTCCCTTTTGTTTCCCCTTACCATGCACTTGTCACACTGGATCATGAGTCCTTCATCTTTGTAAAGGCCACAGATGCAGCGGATTACATCCTCATCTTTCTCATGCCCATTCTCCTTCTCACAGATGGACGTCTCACTGCTGTCGGCTTCGCTTGCTGTCTCCCCCACAATTTCGTCGATCTGGGCAGAAGCCTCATGGCGAGCATTGTAATATGCCTTCCGTAGTCGGCACACGTCACGTCCAATCGGAGACTTCCTGCCATAGTATTTCTGAATACAAACAAAAGAAGCAACTCAGTCTTCTGAACATCCCCTACTTTGGGCACATTCAACCACTCTGCCCACTTCAGTGTGCATCCTTGGAAGATGACTTGCTTTGTGCGCCTCATGTACCTCTGGGTAGGTGTGTTCACTCTACCCACTGCCATGTTTATGGGTCAGATGTCCCTACCTGGCCAGCTGTTGTGTATCTCTGGGGCCTGCCCCATATGTCTTAGAGGCAAGTGCGTGTGTCCTGGCTATCCCTGTATGACCCTGAAATACAATTTAGTTCCTTTGAGAAGCACCATGGTCTCTTCAGGCTGGAAAGATGCACACTATTCACAAGTCTTTACTTTGTTGCCACCATATAGCTGGAGCAAGTTGAGAGATCAGGCTGAAGTGAACAAGTTACTAGTATCATCTCTCTGCTCTCACTTAGCTTGTCAGAGGACAGTTATCTGAATCTCTCTCTCTGTTGCAAGAATCTCTGTTGCCATGACCATTAATTCAGGTCACATCCACATTGCCTGTGCAGTAGCTTTATGCCTTGGCAACCTCACCTCAGCATTCCGGAAGACCTTCAGCATGTCCCCATCAAAAGCTTCCACGGTTTTATAATACCCAGTCAAGATCTGCTTCTCAATGGTGGCAAGGTCCAAGGGATCAGAGATCTTCTCATAGTAATCTGCATTTCTAAAAGAGGAGGGAATCTATAGTGTTATTTTCACCAACCCTTCAAAGATGCACAAACCTGTTAGAATAAAATTACAGACTGATTTGAAAAGCAAGAACTTACTTTTTCTTAGGAGGAAGGTTCAGCAGTGGAGCTGCGAGAGCCTGCCTGGAAGAGTCTGTAAAGGAAGCACAGAGTTGAACAGTGCTTTGCCATATCAGAATTAAACACGAGATGTAAACAGTGAACTCAGTCTAAAGAGAGCCCCCTTTTCACCCTCAGACACAGGAAACAGGAATTGTTGGGTATTTTAAGGAACTGGCTATTGGGCACTCTTCACATGTACAGCATTGGAGATCAGTTCACACTGCAGCAGCATCTTGCACACTGAATCATAGAGCTAAATCTATGCAAAATAACTTTTGTAGGACAGCCCCACCTGTGGTAGCAGGAGAAAAAATTGTGGGAAATGGAGGGTGGAGCTGGGGGTAGGATAAGGGGCAATGGAGAAGGGGTTGTTTGAAGTCCTGAAATAAATTTATTCTTCTTTAATACGATATGCTCTGAAGACCCTCATCCCTGTGTTCTGAAGAGTGATAAGGTCTCAATGCAGGCTGATAGCAGAGTGTCTGCTTCACCTTTGTAGGAGATGATGCTATCACAGATCTCCTTGAAGATTTGTGCAAGGCGTGCAGCACGAGCCACTTCAATGTTCTCTTCAGCTGCAGCCAAGCGCCGTGTTCGCACAGAACGGGAGGTTTGGAGGGCTGAGAACTGTGTCATGAAGACATCTGAAAGAAGGGACAAATACAAACCTTTATATAGAAGTTCTACCTCAAGAGGAACTAATGTCCTCTTCTCAAATTGAATACTTAAGATGACACCAGATGGTGTCTCCTCTCCCACACCACTGACACTGATTTGGGTTACAATTAAAAGTAATGGGTCAGATTCACTTGTATTTTCTGGCTATTTTGTGCTGCTCTAGCCAGCTAAGCTGGATTTATGGCTATGTTGTGTTGCTACAGTGGAAAAAAGGAACCAGAACAAACTAGGGAATGTGAACCAAGGCATGTGGGTCCCAATTTCTCACTTAGCTGCCAGAGGGGAGCCAAATGCTGGAATGGGGTTGCAGGGGTATAACTGAGGGCAGTATTTGATCTTCTGAATGGAGCAGCATTTTGGAGTGGGGCTTGTAACTTTCCTGTGGCAGTCATGTCCCATCCCCATAACAGATGGCAAGCCAGAAAACCTTGTTTCCCAAAGGCCTAAACTCAGAGATGCTCACTGTTATGAGGATAATGAGAACTCTCAAAGTTAGTGTGGATTGCTGCTGCAGGTGCTGAGCAGCTCTTTTCTCATTAAGGACCAATCCTGCCCTGCATTATTTATGCTGTTATGCCAATTCCCTAAAATGTCCACATCAGGTTTCTCCTTCTCTGAAAAATCACCTGTGGGAAGAAGGGACAGGAATTCCAAACGAACAATAGCATTTCCAGTGGGAGCTGTGAGCCTTCAGGATCCAGCAGAGGAACACAGGAATTTCTGTACTGAATAGACCAGTGGTCTATCCAGTCCAGTCCCTAGTTCTGACAATGGCAAAGGCAAATACCAGATGCTTCAGAGGAAAGTGTCAAACCTCATAACAAATAATATTAAAATAATATGCCTACAGAGGGATTTTCTTCCTCACTTAGGGTGACAGTGAAAACAGATCTGTATATAAACACCCCGATCAGTATTTGAAAAGCTATTTGGACTTGGCAGCAACTTTCTATTGGATCTGAGAACTAATTTGAATTATCCATCTGTAAACTTTCACACCAATGTGATTTGACTAGGTCCCACAGAAGAAAGAGGTAACAGCAGGAGACTGTGCAGGCCTCACCAGATTTGATGTTGCCGTCATCGCGGCAGATTCCATTCCAGCGATTATATAATGATGCGGAGTGGATGTTGTCACTGACATGTTTCACTTCCTCTTGTTTTTGCCTAATCTTCTCCCAATTCCGTACCAGAAAAACATGACGTTTTAGCACAAAATTCCTGCAAAAATTAAAAACATTCATTTTCACATCACCTCAGTCTTAATGTTGGCTATGGGAAGGAGAAGAAAGAAGACAACAGCTTAGATATTCCCCCATCTATTTGGAAGTACTGTTGGGATACCACATGCCATCTATTATGCAGCACGCCAGAACTCAATTTGGAGGTATTGATGGGAGCCCTTTGTTTCAAATGGGTTCATGACAGTCTAAGGCTTGTTTTCTTGGTGACTTTTGAAATTGGTTGATCATGTGTTATTGAAATGGTAACTAAGTGGTGACGACGGTGTGTCTGGAACTGCCCTCCAGTAGTGTGGTTCTTATTAGTGACAATGATAATGATAGGTAAATGCATGTCCAGCAACGAAGAGTTTGAAATGTTGCATCTCTCAAGTTTCTGTTCTGTCACCTCTGTAATACCTTTTGGAGAGATAATTCCTAAATATATCAGTTTGCTGATAACACAGTTATAGATCCGTAGATTCTAAGGCCAGAAAGGACCATTGTGATCAACTTGTCTGACCTCCTATATAACGCAGGCCAGAAAACTTCCCCAAACTAATTCCTAGAGCAGATCTTTTAGAAAAACAACTGCTCTTAATTTAAAAATTGACAGTGATGGAGAATACACCATGGCCCTTGGTAAGTTGCTTCAATGGTTGATTACTCTCAGTGTTAAAAATTTACAGTTCATTTCCAGTCTGAATTTGTCTAGCTTCAACTTCCAGCCATTGGATAGTATTATATCCGTCTCTGCTAGACTGAAGAGCTCATGATTAAATATTTGTTCCCCCTGTAGGTACTTTTAGACTGCAATCAAGGTGACCCTTAATCTTCTCTTTGTTACACTAAACAGATAGACTCAAGGAGCTCAATCACTAGAAGATATGTTTTCTAATCCTTTAATCATTCTTGTGGCTCTTCTCTAAACTCTCTCAACTTTATTAATATTCTTCTTGAATTCTGGATACCAGAACTGGACACGGTATTCCAGAGCAGTCACACCAATGCCAAACCCAGAGGTAAAATAACTTCTCCACTTTTACTCAAGATTTATGTAGCCAAAGATGACTTAGCCCTTTTGGTGACAGGTCATGTTCAGCTGATAATCCCTAAATCTGCTTCAGAGTTACTGATAGAATCTCTCATCCTACAAGTATGGCCTACACTCTTTGTTCCTAGATGTATACATCTACATTTAGCCATATTAGACCACATATTGCTTATTTGCACCCAGCTTACCAAATGATCTAGATTGATCTGTATCAGTGTCCTGTCCTCTTTATTATTTCGCACTACCCCAATTTTTGTGTCATCCGCAAACTTTATCAATGATGACCATGTTTCTTTCCAGGTCATTAAAAAAAAAATTAAATGGCATAGGACCAAGAACCGACCGCTGCAGGACCCTGCTAGAAACACACCCTTTTAGTGACTGCCCCCGTTAACAATTACATAGACTATTAGGGTTAGAAGGGACCTCAGGAGGTCATCTAGTCCAACCCCTTGCTCCAAGCAGGACCATCCCCAGATTTTTACCCCAGTTCCCTTAATGGCCCCCTCAGGGATTGAACTCACAACCCTGGGTTTAGTAGGCCAATGCTCAAACCCCTGAGCTATCCCTCCCCCCCATGTTAAGACCTATCAGTTTAGCTGGTTTTTAATCCATTTAATATGTGCCATGTTAATTTTACAGCTTTCTATTTTTTAATCAAAATGTCATGCGATACCAAGTTAAATGCCTTACAAAAGTCTAAGTATATTACATCAACCCTACTATATTTATCACCAAACTTGTAATCTCATAAAAAAAGGTGTGAGATTAATTTGATGGGATCTATTTTCCATAAACCCATGATGATTGACATTAATTATAATATCCTCCTTTAATTCTTTATTATTTGAGTCCTGCATCAGTCACTCAATTATCTTGCTTTGTGAATCCTGATAGCTGGGCCTCTTTTGGAGGGACTACCTTAAAGACAGAATTCTAGCTTCTGGGTAGGGAGCATCAGTATGAGGAGGGTCTCTTTTCCTTTGTGTCCCCACTCATGATGGGGTATCTTTGGAGGTTGTGAAGTAGGTTTCATTATTTTCAGTCACATTCTTTCCATGAAAAGGAAGGCTATTTACATTATGTAGCTTTGATTTTCAGCAGCATAATTTGCACAGGCTGTGTACTTACCGGTATTTACCCTCTGATAACTTTACCAAAGAAACACACATATTCCCAGCAAGGGGCCATTATTTTCCTTTTCATTTACTAGGGACCACTTGTAGCTGCTGCAGATTACAGCAACTAACTGCCCAAAAGGTCTAAGAGCTGCCATCACATCATGCCTGCCACCCTGCGTTATTTATGCTGGCTGCCTGAGGAAGTAGTTGACTGAGTTTAAAGTGGATCTGGACAAACTGTAAGGGACTAGGGCACAGGCAGTTTGGCCTAGTGATCACAGCTGGGTTGGGGTCCACACATCAGGGACATGAGCAAGGGTCGGAGGAATCACTAGAGCCAGGTTCAATAAGCATGAGTCAGGATCAACCTCAGGCCAGGGTCAGAGACCAGAGATAGTAGCAGGCTGAAGTCAGAGTCAAAACCAAGCTGGAGTCTGAGTCCCGAGACCAGAGGTAGTACCAAGCTGGAGTCAGTAGGCAAGGGTCAGGGTCAGAGCCATGCTGGGATCAGAGGCCAGAGATCAGGAGCTGAGGTAAGGTGTGGAATTGCAGCAGGCCCAAAGTCAGACAGCTTCCTGGGGCATCCTCCAGGGTTAAATAGGGCACTTGGCAGAGGGTGGTAGGGTACTGTCACTCTGGGTCCCTTGGGCTGTACTTACTGCAGCATCTAGTCTCCACAGTGCTCCCTGGTCATGGCTCTCAACGGCCCCCTGGTGGCACTGTGGGAATGTCAGCTATCTCAGGCTCTTCAGACCCAGGTTCTAGTCCATGGATCCTTACAGCCTCATCCTGATGGTAATCTGGGCCCTGACAGTTCCACCACTGTATTGGTGAGCAATGCTAAGGTGTTGAACTTGCTCTTCTGGCACATCTCTCCCCACTTTTAATATATGCTGCATAAAAAACATTACACATTATCTCCCTACTATTTGCCTTTCTAAAGAGGTCTTAATAAATGCATCAGGCCAAACTGCTGCCTGCCCTGTTCTACTCATTGCCAGCCATGCTAATGCAATGAATTTTGTTAGTTGCACAGGAAAAACCTTTGTGTGGTTGGTTCCACTCAAACTAGTACTTCATGTTGATTGGTTCTGCTTCGCTAAGAGCGGATTTCCTGCCAGAACAGCAGCAGAGGGCAGGCTGAGGCATTCTACACTGGACTGAACAGGTGTGCCTGATTCCAGCAGTAACATAGTAACACATTACCCAGGAACAATGTGAACACTGATGAAGTGTGCGCATTCTCCACCCCACTAGTAATGACCCATTCTAAAACAGTGATTGGAAAGGCCATCCTAATACTAATGCCGCAATTTCAGATTGAGGACAATGGATCCTATCTGATCCACAACAGATCTTAATATTTAATCTACTTAACACAGATCCCAGCACCCCTTCTTCTTCAACTGGACATTCTGTGATGCCTTTTTTAATGGAGAAAAGATTCATTTTGATTTTATAGCAACCCTGCATTGCTGGGGAGAATAACAACACTGAAATCCTTCATTACCTTTCTCTGTTGGACATGGGCTTCATCTGAAGCTGTGGGGTTAGCCTATTTGGCGTGTTCACACTTTCACTATTCTCCTCTGGAATGTGGCCCCTCTGTAAAACAGATAATTCTGGTGAGAGAAACCAAGGACAAATGGTACAACAATTCATTTGAGCAACAATCTCTGAACATCGTTTCTTCAGTTTTCTATGCACATACGTAACAAATATATTTCACCTTGGTCTGGTTGAAACAAACTGACTTCCCAGTAACCTGTTTATGAGAGAAGAGTTGGCTTCAGTACTCACCCCCTTCTTTAGTTTGTGCTTTGACTTTCTCTTCTCTTTCGATCGTCCAGGCCTTCTGTGTGTGGTGACAGGCTGGGTGGTTTTGCCTGAGAGTCCATTCATTCGCTGACTCTTGCCCCCAATTATTCCTCTGCATTTGTCAAAACCACACTTGCAGAGTTGCTTTGAAGTAAAGAGAATAAATTATTTTTTAATAAAATCACAACAATGGAAAAATCTGTCAATATTACCAAATACAAGCTCACTCACATATAACACAGTGTGGCATTGTTAATAACCCCTAATCTGCACAGAATTGTTCATCTTTTGTGAGACTCATCGAGGTTTAGTAGTGTGAGCCTCACCTGTTTTTCAACATTAAATGAGTGAAAATTGTAGTCGTAAGTCAGTTCAGTACCAGCAGGCATGTCCTTAAGTGCGTACAGCCCAATCCGGTAGACACCATTAACAGACCTGTAAAGAAAATACAATGAAAATGTCCTGGCTTTTATGATCACGCAGGGATCGCAAAGTCTGGAGGTGGTCGCTTAAAGAATTGGTGGTGGAGCGAAATTAGGCTTGTCCATAAGAACATAATCACAAATCACATTAGGCACCACAAATTAAAGAATCGCATGCCAGCACCAAAATTCACTTATTTTCAGGGCTTTATTCTGAACCAGAAACTAACACTTGACCTCACATTATCATTGAATATATCTATTAATTCTATTACTTTCCATAATTGTTTTTGTGTTGAGTTTTCCTGTTCATATAAAGGAAAAACTAATTAGCACTGGGTAAAGCCACACTAGGTACAGACAAGCAGGGCAAGCTTCCACACCATGCTATCCTTATTATAAATCCTATTATGCTCACCCAACATTCCAGTGTAAAGCCACCCCTGCAAATCTCTGCTAATACACTCACTCCCTACCTGCTGTATTTCCTGCTATCCTAACACTAGGGTCTTTCCTAAGTAGACAATAGTGGTAACAGATAGTGGTAAATTCTGACTATTTTACTATTATCCTAACTCAAATACATTTGAACTGTCAGAGGGGAAGAGCATATGGATTTATCTTATTGAACCATCTAGTCTTAATGATTTATAATATCGAAGCAATATGACATACATAATGTAGGAGCTTCCATACCAGAACAGACTATTTAGATCCATGCAGGACAGCAGCCTGCCTCAGAGATGACATTTACCTGACAGCAATATGGTACAAGTCTTGCACAATACAAGATCCTTTGTCAATATTTTGATGTTGTTTCAATCTCTGCCCAACTCACCTCTTCCCTATTTCGATACCAACTTCTCTAAGGGTACGTCTACACTACAGGATTATTCCAATTTTACATAAACCGGTTTTATAAAACAGATTGTATAAAGTCGAGTGCACGCGGCCACACTAAGCACATTAATTCGGCGGTGTGCGTCCATGGTCCGAGGCTAGCGTCGATTTCCGGAGCGTTGCACTGTGGGTAGCTATTCTGTAGCTATCCCATAGTTCCCGCAGTCTCCCCTGCCCCTTGGAATTCTGGGTTGAGATCCCAGTGCCTGATGGGGAAAAAATCATTATCATGGGTGGTTCTGGGTAAATGTCGTCACTCATTCCTTCCTCCGGGAAAACAATGGCAGACAATCATTTCGCGCCCTTTTTCCCTGGATTGCCCTGGCAGACGCCATAGCATGGCAACCATGGAGCCTGTTCAACTTTTTTTTTACTGTCACTGAATGTGTACTGGATGCCGCTAACAGAGGCATTACTGCAGCGCTACACAGCAGCATTCGTTTGCTTTTGCATGATAGCAGAGACTGTTATCAGTCGTTCTGTACCGTCTGCTGCTATTCTAAATTGGCAATAAGATGATGGTTATCTGTTGTTCTGTACTGTCTGCTGCTATCATGGGTGCCCCTGGCTGAGGTCGGCCGGGGGCGCAAAGGCAAAACTGGGAATGACTCCCCAAGTCAATCCCTCCTTTACCGTTTCTAAAAATAGAGTTAGTCCTGCCTAGAATATGGGGCAAGTGTGCTAGAGAACCAGTGTATCAGAGAGCACAGCTGCTCCATGTCAGATCCCGCAGAAATGATGAGCTACATGCCATTCATGGGGGGTGCCCCTGCAACAACCCCACCCGTTGCTTCCCTCCTCCCCCAACCTTCCTGGGCTACCGTGGCAGTGTCCCCTCATTTGTGTCATGAAGTTATAAAGAATGCAGGAATAAGAAACGGTGACTTGTTAGTGAGATAAAATGAGGGGGAGGCAGCCTCCCGGTGCTATGACAGTCCAGGCAGGACATTAAGCGGTGTGGAGGAGAGGAGTCCAGCATCCCGCTGCTATGATAGTCCAGGCAGTACAGAATCTTTCCTTTACACAGGAAAGGGAGGGGGCTGATGGCGCTCAGCCCCGAGTTGCTATGATGAGGACGATTACCAGCCGTTCTATACCATCTACTGGGAATGACCAGGAATCATTCCTATTTTTACCCAGGCGCCCCCGGCCGACCTCACCTGAGGCCAGCCAGGAGCACTTACGGGGCTGATGGTGACGACGGATATCAGTCATATTGTATCGTCTGCCACCAGGGAGGGGAGAGGAGTGGATACTGCTCTTCACTGCTACAGCATCGCATCTACCAGCAGCATTCAGTAGACATAGGGTGACACTGAAAAAAGTCAAGAAACGATTTCTTTCCCTTTTCTTTCACGTGGTGGGGGGAGGGAGTAAATTGACGAGCTATTCCCTGAACCACGCTGGACAATGTGTTTGAACCTACAGGCACTGGGAACTCAGCCAAGAATGCAAATAGTTTTCGGAGACTCCTGTGGACTGTGGGATAGCTGGAGTCCTCAGTACCCCCTCCCTCCCTCCGTGAGCGACCATTTGATTCTTTGGCTTTCCGTTACGCTTGTCCCGCAGCACTGTGTAGCCTGGAGATTTTTTTCAAACGCTTTGGCATTTCGTCTTCTGTAACGGAGCTCTGATAGAACAGATTTGTCTCCCCATACAGCAATCAGATCCAGTATCTCCCATACGATCCATGCTGGAGCTCTTTTTGGATTTGGGACTGCATTGCCACCTGTGCTGATCAGAACTCCACGCTAGGCAAACAGGAAATGTAATTCAAAAGTTCGCGGGGCTTTTCCTGTTTACCTGGCCACTGCATCCGAGTTCAGATTGCTGTCCAGAGCCGTCACAATGGTGCACTGTGGGATACCGCCTGGAGGCCAATACCATCGATTTGCGGCCACACTAACCCTAATCCGATATGGTAATACCGATTTTAGCGCTACTCCTCTCGTTGGGGAGGAGTATAGAAACCGATTTAAAGAGCCCTTTATATCGATATAAAGGGCCTCGTAGTGTGGACGGGTGCGCCGTTAAATCAGTTTAATGCTGCTAAAATTGGTTTAAACGTGTAGTGTAGACCAGGCCTAAGATGCTCATCCTATCTACATTTTAATCACGGGTATAGCCAGAGCTCCAGCATGTACAGTATTTGTTTCTTACCATTTCTGCATCTCGCAGTTAGGATTACAGCTGTGGTTGATAAATCGAGCCTCATTGCCCATGCGATAGCTGTCAATCACCATCCCACTGTCTAAGTTCAGGCAATAATGATCACTGTGATTATGGTACTGTTCAATCATCCGGTTCCTAGAAAGCAACACAGGAAAGTTCTTGTGATTTCAACTGTCAAAGCAAAGCACACACATAGAAACAGAATGTGCAGAAACTCTGGGAGGTGGCTTTAGAGAGACAACTGAAACACTTTGCATTTACATCCAGAGATAGGGGATAAGCATTGTCATCTCTGTTTTTACAGATAAGGTAACTGAGGCACAGACAAGGGCAATGATTTGACCAAGGTCACTGAAAGAGCTGGGATTAGAATTTGGGAGCTGTTCCCTCCAGACCATGCTACCTCTTGTTATGCAAATTAATTGTACAGATTTCATTTTGGTCACATGCACATGGCAGTGGACTGTGCAAGTACAAGGCTGTCTGGTTTGTGTGCATGTATGAACAATTGGTATATATTCTCCAAAATTATCACTTCTCTTCATCTTGGTTTTCTGAGTATGACGTTACACCCCATAATGCTTTACAGAAATATACTTATGAGTGCAAATATGACATAACTGCAATATGTTTTACATTAGATATGCCATGTAACATATCTTTGCAAAGGTTATGATCTACTGAGTGTGTTCATCCTATTGTATGAATGTATAATTCTTGTATCTGAAACTAGGAATATAAAATATAACTCTGAGGTCCTATTGTAGTTATGCAAAGTGTGGGCCATTAATGGTGATTTGGAATCTTGATGGCTCCCATTAACCAGGACAATTGGTTGTAATTGGCTCTGTTTACTTGTAAGTCTTCCTGTATGTGTGTGTGCTGGCAAGTGGGTAATTAAGTCTTATAGTGACATGTGATTATGTCATCTGAACTGGAATCCATCTTTAACCTGGTGCTTTTCCATTTAGAAAGATGGGCGGTAACCCAGAGAGGGACAAAGGATTCCCGCCTTGAGCCAAAGATATATAAGGGGGTGGAACAGAAGAAAGGGGGCTGCAATCATGAGAAATCCCCTAGCTACAACCTGAGCTGGAACAAGGAATGTACTGGGGGAAGGCTTGGGCCCAGACTAGAAAGGAGTCGAGTCTGTGAAAGAAGCTTATTGGAACATCTCTGAGGGTCAGGTTTTATCTGTAATCAGTTTCTTACGTATTAGGCTTAGACTTATGTATTTTTGTTTTATTTTGCTTGGTAATTTACTCTGGTCTGTCTGTTATTACTTAGAACCACTTAAATTCTACTTTTTATATTTAATAAAATCACTTTTTGCTTATTAATTAACTCAGAGCAAGTAATTAATACCTGGGGGAGCAAACAGTGGTGCATCTCTCTCTATCAGTGTTATAGAGGGAGAACAATTTATGAGTTTACCCTGTATAAGCTTTATACAGAGTAGAACGGATTTATTTGGAGTTTGGATACCACTGGGAATTGGATATCTGGGTGCTAGAGACAGCAGCACTTCTTAAGTTGTTTCAGTTAAGTCTGTAGCTTTTGGGGGACGTAGTTCAGACCTGGGTCTGTGTTTGCAGCCATAGGCACTGACTTCCCCTCTTTCCCATGGGTGCTCAATCCCCCTCTGCCCCCTGCCTGCCCCCACTCCATCCCTCCTATGAGGCCCCTCCCCTGCTCCATCTCTTCCCAACCCTGCCCCACCCCTATTCCAACCCCTTCCCCAAAGTCCCTGCCCCAACTCTGCCCCCCCGCCCCTATTCTAACTCCTTCCCCAAATCCCTGCCCTGACCCTGTCTCTTCCCCTGAACATGCCACATTCCCACTCCTTCCCCTCCCTCCCATAGCATGCTAACACTGCCAAACATCTGTTTGGCAGCGGCTGGGCGGGAAGCGCTCGGAGGTAGGCGAAGGAGCGGGGACACAGCATGCTCAGGGGAGGAGGAGGAGGAGGAGGAGATGGGGTGGCGGGTGAGGGGAGCTTTCCCCATGGGTGCTCCAGCTCTGGAGTGCCAACGGAGTTGGCGCCTATGTTTGCAGCAGGCTAGCATGTCTGGCTCAACAAGACAGGGTACTGAAATCTCAAGGTGCCAGGGAAAATGGGCTCAGAGCTAGTCTCAGCACATCACGTGGCAGTCCTGAGGGTTTTTTTGTGACCCAGCCCATCACACCGGGGTTGGATAGTGTCCTGGGGTAAGAGCTACTCCTCCTTAGCAGTGCAGAAATGGGTTCAGCCATGTCAGTAGCTCACTCTTCACGTAAACATTATATCTATCTCCTGACTGAACCCTGACAGTAGTTGGTAGGTAGTTAACACGACTAGGGATTTATTCCTTTCAACAAGTATTAACCATCCCACCTGTTGTTCTTTGTCTCTATATTTGCTTGTAAAGGCTCATTTCTTTTCCTAAGCAATGCTGCTTGCTGATTGTCTTGTACAATTGGAATCCTGTACAGAGCTTGTTTCTGTATCAAATTCATATTCACTTGTGGCATTGGACATTTACAGAACAGATGTTGCAGGCACTATGTTGCAGAGGCTAATAACCTTTCTCAACTTGACTGAAGAAAAGTTTATTGATTAAAATGATAAATTCTATGCGTTCTACCTGGTGCTAGTGGACAGAAAAATATTGCCCCTTCCGTCCCTCCTCATACTTAGTAACTAATTCCCTACAGGGGATAATATGTTCTCAAAGCTACTTAGTGAGTCTGCCATTTGAAACAGTAATGGTAAGTTTCTACCTGAATTCTTGTTCACTAACAACTTCTCCCAAATATTCGATGATAAACTGTCCTGCTTTCAGTGGCTCTTTAGTGCGAATACCCCATCCTTTTTCTTCAGCACGGAATCTTTCCAGACACTGCACCCACTCATGTCTCTGAATCCTCTGGTTACAACATTGTTCACCACAAGGGCAAGTGTTAGGGGAACACTCGGCAAAGATCATTCTAAAATCAAAGACAAACAATCTAAAGAAAGATGGTAAACATACATGGAGAGCTGATGTTCAAGCAAAACACACTGTAAATCTTTTTAAAGGTGTCACTTTTCCCCAAATCTCTGATGACAATGGGATGCCCTTTCCTTCCTCTGTCACAAAACTGATACTATCTCAGTTCCAGTTCCTATCTCAGAAGTAGCAATGCAATGAGCTGTCTATCACATGGAAATTTGTCGGTCTACACATCCAAGTGAAGATGCAGAGCCAAAAAACCCTCTAATTAGAGCTGACTGGGAATTTTTGACACAGCTTTTTTTGGTAGTAAAATGGCAATTTGTCAAAACAGAAATTCTTCGTGGGAAAGGATTGGTTTCGGTAAATTTCTCAGTTCAAAAATTTTTTTGAAACAAGTTTAGAAATTGTTGAAATATCTCATTTCAATATTTTCAAAATAAAAACTTATGGTTATAGGTTCAAAATGCCTTTTTGTTTCAAAAGTTAAACTAATTATAATACAATTGTCCTTTTTAAATAAGAAGGTCAAAACTGAAATTAAACATTTTGATTGATCTGAAATGATTTTTTTCCTATTAATTTGTAAATATTTTTGAGATTTGAATTTTGAGTCCTGATTGGGGATGAATTTTTTGAGATTTTGAAAAATCTTCCCAGGATCAGAAAAGCATTTCCTGCCCTGCTCTACCGTTACTATGCTTCTTACAGGGGATTGTGGCATAATTTATGTATAGCATTTCAACAGTCTCCAGTCCTGATTCTCCACTCTTTTATGTCAGTTTAGCTGCTCTGCAATTTCAACAAAGTCACACCGTGGTGAAGAGAATCAGGCTCAATATCTCTCGCATTTTAATTGCTAGTAAAAGGTATAGAAATCCTTTACACTAATCTCTGGATATCTATTCTACATTTGTGCAACCTGTTTTTTTCAGAGTCCCCTGTGGATTGGCTCTGCTTCTGGGATGATGAACAACAACATTTTTGGTACAGTGTTCCATTTTAATTCTTCCAGTTATGCTGTAATACAGGCCTGAATTGGAAAGGGCAGTGGACTCTATGGCAATGTGTTCCAAGGAGGATGAGTAAACTGCAGATGCTTCATTTGAGGGACATGTTATGCTGAACAGGAAAACCTGATCTTTTCATACCTTCTGGGATAAAAGATTAGAAAATTTAAATAAATTCTTAGAAAAATCACATTTTTTCTGATGCCACTTTGCTGAATGGCAGGAGAGCTTTGAGGGACAGGAACACTGGGGAGATAGGGTGTTGTTTAGATTCAGGAACAATGGGAAATTAATGAAATTATCATTTTTTAAAAATGTAACCTCTCCGGTAAACTAAATTATGAAGACTAGAGCTGAGCTTAGCATGCAAGATCTGAAGAACTTTCATAAGCAAAGTTGATTTAATCATAATAAAATGGCAAATTAGTCTAAGATGTTATTACTAGTCCCTAATATTGAAGAAATGTCATGCTCTTCCCCACAGAGAACTGTTCTGGTAGTCATGAATGGAATCGAAAATCCCTATAATGTGTCTCTGTTCATACTTTCTTCCTGGCTCTCCTCTTTGTGATAATGACTGCATTCTGTTTCTCTCCTCCTCATGGGAGTCCTGCTCTTTCTTCATACCTTCCCTTCCCTCCTGAGTCATCCATTTCCAGCTCCATCAGCAACTGCTCTTTTCTGAACATAGATCTGACCTCTGAATAACTGAGAGATTCCTTCCTGCCCTCAAACTAAAGTTCTTCAAAAGGAAACATCAAAACAATGGCTTCTACTATTGTCCATAGAGTAAAATGGGTCTTTGAAAGCTTCAAGCACAGCCCAATAGACTGCTTTCCTGTCTGAGGAGGGGAAAGAAATAGCATGCTCTCTTATTATTAAAGCGGTAGCCAGTAAAGGAAACTATGCTATATGCTTCTGTATCCACACTTCGTTGTACTGGGATCATTTCAGACTGACGAGCTTCAGATCACACACATCACATCTCTTTAATTTTCAAATAGTATTAGTTTATGGCGATAAGCCTGTTCAGGGGAATTCCCCTATTCTCGTTAGTGAGCACATTTCCTACCTGTTAAGACAGTCATCTAAACAGCCCTTTCCATTGCTATCATCTGGTTTCTTACAATTGCAGGTGGTGGCCTCATAGCCAGAAAGAGGCTTAACATCTACATAGACATCTGGAAAAAGAAAAAAGGAAAATAAATCATTTTTCCAGATTAAAACAGCTATTTGAAATGCTTTCACCCCAATGACAGAAAGCTGAGAAGAAGATGGACAGCCAGTCCTTTGTGGAACACAGGGTGGTGGAAGAGTGGAAGTCATGTCAACGTTCCATAGTTACACTGCTTAGTGTAAGGCACATGTATAACGACACCCTATATTAAGTAATAAATAAAATAAATAAATAATAAATAATAATAATAAATAAAGTTACTTACTAGAACGGATTTTTTTATAAAGTGGGACATCTGGCTTTTTGTACAACTAAAAGGAAGAAAAAGAAAGTTCTTACTTAATACATTGCGCAACTGCAACCGCCATTCAGAAGTGTCAGGAAAATGATGGGCACACTGTGTTCATATGTATATGTTTATGTTAATTACTGGATAAAATATATGCATAAAGCTTTCTCTTCATTAGTTCAGGCTATTTCTCTGTGTGCAGACATCAGAAGAGAGATTAAAAATGTATCTGAATAAAAAATACCTAAGTTTAGAGTGCTCATTGAACACAAGTTCCAATATGGTTTATTCCTCCATATTGTCTGACCATAGCAAGCAGGAAAAGTCAAACAGAGTATCTATGCAAACAGACATAGCTCTTTGGGGTACTAATATTTCCCTCAGCATTACAGTGAAAAATACTTATTTAAAATAACTTTGAGTAGGGGCACCCGCTCTTGTGGAAATGCAGTACACTTATACTCAGTACAGTGGGAAGGAGGGGGAAATCAGAATTCAAGACCAAGATCTCTGGGTTGGAACCAAGGGAAATGCAGATCCTTTCGTCAGAATAATTTGCTATATATAAGGAGAGGACAGGAGACAAAAGGGAGTTCCCACTGTTATATATTTACTATACAAGCTATTACAGAACTAGATTTCAGCTAATAATTCAATATAAAGTAAAAGACGGTTACTCACCTTTGTAACTGTTGTTCTTCGAGATGTGTTGCTCATATCCATTCCAATTAGGTGTGTGCGCGCCACGTGCACGTTTGTCGGAAGATTTTTACCCTAGCAACACTCAGTGGGTCAGCTGGGCGCCCCCTGGAGTGGTGCAGTTATGGTGCTGGATATATACGCCTGCCAACCCAACAGCTCTTCAGTTCCTACTTGCCGGCTACTCTGACAGAGGGGAAGGACGGTGGGTTTGGAATGGATATGAGCAACACATCTCGAAGAACAACAGTTACAAAGGTGAGTAACCGTCTTTTCTTCTTCGAGTGCTTGCTCATATTGATTACAATTAGGTGATTCCCAAGCCTTACCTAGGCGATGGGGTCGGAGTGAGATGTTGCAGAACGCAAAACTGCTGAGCCAAATGCTGCATCATCTCTGGACTGTTGAACTAATGCGTAATGTGCGGCAAAGGTGTGAATCGATGACCAGGTAGCTGCCCGACATATTTCCTGGATGGGGACATGGGCCAGGAAGGCAGCAGATGAAGCTTGTGCCCGAGTAGAATGGGCAGTGAGGTGGCTAGCCGGAATGTGAGCCAATTCATAGCATGTGCGGATGCAGGATGTTACCCAAGATGAAATCCGTTGGGAAGAGACCGGTAGGCCTACAAAGAGCTGACGTGACCTTCGGGTTTGGTTCTCTCGATATAAAAGGCGAGAGCCCTGCGGACATCCAGGGTGTGTAGCTGTTGTTCCCGAAGCGATGGGTGCGGCTTCGGGAAGAAGACTGTGAGGAAGATGTCTTGGTTGACATGAAAGGCGGACACCGCCTTAGGGAGGAAAGAGGGGTGTGGTCGCAGCTGTACCTCGTCCTTATGGAATACTGTGAGTGGGGAATCTGCTGTCAAAGCCTGAAGCTCAGATATTCGTCTCACCAAAGAAATAGTGACGAGGAAGACTGTCTTCCAAGAAAGGTACAGCAGCAAGCAGGTAGCCAGTGGTTCGAAAGAAGCACCCATAAGCTTGGCTAGCACCAGGTTTAGATCCCAGGTAGGGGTCGGGCATCTAACTTGAGGATACAAACGTTCCAATCCTTTGAGGAACCTTGAAACTATAGGGTGCGAGAAGATTGATCGGTCATTTTCCCCTGGATGGAAGGCGGAAATGGCTGCCAGATGCACCTTTATGGAAGAGACCGCTAGGCCCTGCTCTTTTAGGGACCAGAGGTAGTCCAGGACAGTGGGAACGGACACCTGTCTGGGGACTAAGTTACGCTGAGCGCACCAACAGGAGAAACGCTTCCACTTGGCGAGATATGTCATCCTAGTGGAAGGCTTCCTACTGCCCAAGAGCACCTGCTGGACCGAGGCAGAGCAATGCAATTCAGATTGGCTCAACCACTCAGCAATCATGCTGTGAGATGAAGGGACTGCAGGTCCGGATGGTGAAGCCTGCCGAAGTCCTGAGTTATGAGGTCCGGCCAGAGTGGCAGGGGAATCGGGTCTGCCACTGAGAGGTTAAACAACGTGGTGTACCAGTGCTGCCTCGGCCACACTGGAGCAATCAGGATCAGGTGGGCGCTGTCCCTGCAGAGCTTCATTAGAACTCTGTGGACGAGTGGAAACAGTGGGAAGGCATTAAGTAGGTGCCTGTTCCACAGGATCAGAAATGCGTCTGAGAGGGAGCCCGGGGAGTGTCCCTGGAAGGAGGAGAACACCTGGAATTTCCTGTTCTCTTGGGAGGCAAAGAGATCTATGTGGGAAAAGCCCCACTTCCGGAAAACAGAAGGGATGACGTCCGGACGAATTGACCACTCGTGAGACAGGAAGGATCTGCTGAGGTGATCCGCCAGAGTGTTCTGGACTCCTGGGAGAAAAGACGCTACCAATTCGATTGAGTGGGCTACGCAAAAGTTCCAAAGGTGGACGGCTTCTTGACAAAGGAGGGAGGAGTGTGCTCCGCCCTGCTTGTTTATGTAAAACATGGCCGTTGTGTTGTCCGTGAACACTGACACACAACGGCCTTGGAGATGGTCTCGAAACACTTGGCATGCTAGACAGACTGCTCTCAGCTCCCGCACATTGATGTGTAAGGCCAGTTCTTGGGGCGACCAGAGGCCTTGAGTGCGAAGGCCCCCAAGGTGGGCACCCCAACCCAGAGATGACGCGTCCATGGTTAGAGCCATCGAGGGTTGTGGTGGGTGGAATGGCATCCCTGCACAGACTAGAGTGGGGTCTAGCCACCAAGATTAGGGAGCCCAGAACCTTCCTGGGGATAGTGAGCACTGAGTCCAAGCTGTCTCTGCGTGGTTGGTATACTGAAGCAAGCCAGGCTTGGAAGAGACGGAGGCGTAGCCTGGCGTGCTTGGTCACGAAGGTGCAGGAGGCTATGTGACCTACTAGGCTGAGGCAGGTGCACACCGACGTTGTCGGGAAGGTTTGAAGACTTTGGATTATTTAAGCCATTGCCTGAAAATGTGACTGCGGGAGGCAGGCTCTGGCCAGATTGGAGTCCAGAACCACTCCAATGAAGTCTATTCTCTTCGTGGGTGTGAGAGTAGACTTTTCTGTGTTGATCATGAGGCCTAGGCTCCTGAAGAGGTCTCTGACCATGTGTAGGTGCTGTGATACTTGCCACTGCGAAGTCCCTCGAATGAGCCAATTGTCGAGATACGGGTAGACGTGTACTCAACGACACTGGAGGGAGGCAGCGACTACAGCCATGCATTTTGTGAAGACACGCGGAGCTGCAGAAAGGCCAAACAGAAGTACAGTGAACTGAAAGTGTTGGTGGTTGACCACAAAACGGAGGTACCATCTGCGTGGTGGATAAATACGCATCCTTCGTATCGAGGGTGGCATACCAGCCTCCCGGATCCAGGGATGGGATAATGGTCCCCAGGGATACCATGCGGAACTTCAGCTTTATCAAGAATTTGTTGAGTTCTCGCAGGTCTAGGATTGGTCGTAGACCTCCCTTTACCTTGGGGATTAAGAAGTAGCGGGAATAAAATCCCTTGCCTCTCATGTCCTTTGGAACCTCCTCTATGGCTCCCATGGCTAGGAGCGACTGGACCTCTTCTATGAGGAATTGCTTGTGAGAGGGGTCCCTGAAGAGGGATGGGTAGGGAGGGTGGGAAGGCAGGGTTGAAGCAAACTGGAGGTGGTATCCCCCTTCCACTGTGTGCAGGACCCAACGATCTGAAGTTAGCTGGGACCAGGCAGGGAGAAATTGGGAGAGATGATTGAAAAAGGAAGGAGAAGGATCCGGTAGGGTAACTGGTGGGCCGTCCTTGGGCATCCCATCAAAAGTTCTGCTTCGGCCCCACTGGTGGTTTAGGGGGCGCCTGATTTTGAGGTCCTTGAGGGCCAGACTGTCTCAGATGATTCCCCCTGCCACGCCTTCTGGTAACGTCCTGACGCAGCCTAGGCTGGGCATAAGGACGGTGTAGCTGGGGCCGGAAGGTCCTGCGTTTGGGTCACTGGCGTGTGCATACCCAGCAAGCGCATTATAACGTGATTGTCCTTCAGACTTTGCAACCTGGGGTCAGTCTTGTCTGAGAAAAGGCCCTGGCCTTCGAAGGGTAAATTCTGAATAGTTTGTTGCAATTCAGGGGGAAGGCCTGATACCTGAAACCAGGAGATACGCCTCATCATCACTCCTGACGCCAGAGTTCTGGCTGCAGAGTTCGCTGCATCCAGAGAGGCCTGGAGGGAGGTTCTCACTACCTTTTTACCCTCCTCAAGTAGGGCTGTGAATTCTTGACGGGACTCCTGGGGAAGAAGGTCTGTAAACTTCCCCAAGGACACCCAAGTGTTAAAGTTATACCTACTTAGGAGGGCTTGTTGGTTCGCCACCCTAAGTTGGAGGCCCCCGGCTGAGTATATTTTTGCGGCCTAGGAGGTCCATGCGCCTAGCCTCCTTTGACTTAGGAGCCGTGGCTTGTTGGCCATGACGCTCCTGTTCGTTCACCGATTGGACAACTAGAGAGCAAGGAGGTGGGTGAGTGTAGAGATATTCATACCCCTTTGAGGGGACCATATATTCTCTCTCTACTCCCCTTGCTGTAGGTGGAATTGAAGCTGGGGATTGCCAAATAGTGTCCGCATTAGCCTGTACCGTGCGGATGAACGGAAGAGCGACTCTGGTAGGTGCATCAGCCGATAGGATGTCCACGACCGGGTCCTCTATTTGAGGGACCTCCTCCACCTGCAAGTTCATATTCTGAGCCACTCGCCTCAAAAGGTCCTAATGGGCCCTGAGGTCAATTGGTGGAGGGCATGAAGAGGATGTCCCCGCCACCGCCTCATCAGGTAAGGAGGAGGAGGAGAGGTCCGGGACCAAAGGGTCCTGTGGTGGCTCCTGTACTTGAGGGGCATCATCTGCATCCGGTGGAACCTTGGTGACTGCAGATGGAATTAGAGCCTCATCCGTGCCTGTGGGGGTGGACGGCTTACTATCGCCTCTTATACCCGGTGTTCTGACGGTGTCGACCGTTGAGCCACTGATGGTGCACCTTGGCTTTGGTGGTATGCCCATGGTGTCCAGAAGGACCAGTGATGAGGCCCTTGCTCGTGGCTCTCTCTCTCTGAGAATATATGGCTGGGGATGTCAGAGTCACGCTCCTGATGATAGGATACGCTACCAGCCTGCGATGACACCGATGTGTGTCTGGAAGGCCACGGTGGTGCCGATAGGCCCTGGGAGGGAGCCACTGTTCTCGATGCTCGGGCCCGGGGCGGTACCGGGAGATATAACGGCACCGCGAGCGAGACCGGGACCTTCTACCGTATCGCAGCCGGGAGGTTCCGGAGCATTAACAGGTGTGTTGTAAACAAGACACGAGAAGTCATTCTTCCGCTTTACTCTGCGCTGGTTAGGCCTCAACTGGAGTATTGTGTCCAATCCTGGGCACCGCATTTCAAGAAAGATGTGGAGAAATTGGAGAGGGTCCAGAGAAGAGCAACAAGAATGATTAAAGGTCTTGAGAACATGACCTATGAAGAAAGGCTGAAGGAATTGGGTTTGTTTAGTTTGGAAAAGAGAAGACTGAGAGGGGACATGATAGCAGTTTTCAGGTATCTAAAAGGGTGTCATCAGGAGGAGGGAGAAAACTTGTTCACCTTAGCCTCCAATGATAGAACAAGAAGCAATGGGCTTAAACTGCAGCAAGGGAGATTTAGGTTGGACATTAGGAAAAAGTTCCTAACTGTCAGGGTAGTTAAACACTGGAATAGATTGCCTAGGGAAGTTGTGGAATCTCCATCTCTGGAGATATTTAAGAGTAGGTTAGATAAATGTCTATTAGGGATGGTCTAGACAGTATTTGGTCCTGCCATGAGGGCTGGGGACTAGACTCGATGACCTCTCGAGGTCCCTTCCAGTCCTAGAGTCTATGAGTCTATGAGGTCGACCGAGATCTTGAGTCCCTCCGTCTGGAGCGACTGCGGGATACATAGTGCCAAGATTGGTGCCGTGAGCTGGATTGGTACCAGGAGTATATGTCCGGCGAACGAGATGTCCAACGGTGCCGCAAGTGCGACTGGTACCGTGATGGAGAGCGGCGCCGGGACTGTGAGTGGTGCCGGGAGCGGGAACGGCGCGATTGAGAGCATCTGCGAGACTGGGATCTTGAATGACGTCTCTCTGGTGGACCAACGGAAGGAGGTCTTATCATGGCTGGCTTGCCGATGGATTGTATGACCCGCACCGGTGGTGCCGGGGGTTGAGGCCGTGTTGACTCCGTCATTGCGCTGAGCTCCCTTGACGTGGAGAAGGTCTCCAGCGTACAAGGGAGGGCAAGCTCAACCACAGCATGAGTCAGGGAGCTGTCAGGCATCAGACTCAACGGCCCTTGTGGTACAGGAATCGACGGTGCCGAGCTTGGTGGAGCCGCAATCTGTGGTGCCACAGTCCACGGTGCCGCGGCAGATGATGGTGCCGGACGAACCGTCTCAGAAGAGCGCTCCTTCCGTGGAGCAGAAGTTGAAATGCTATGTTGCTTCTTGGGTCTCGGGGACAGGGAGCGGCACCGAGCAGATGTCGGTGCCGGGACTCCTTCTCGGTACCGGAGTGGTCCGGGGCCGAAGGGGTGCTCCTGACCAAAGCAGTCTGTTGGGCGCTCAGTGCTGACGCTGCAGGACTAAGTGCCGACTCCATGAGAAGCTGTTTCAGTCGAAAGTCCCGCTCCTTCTTCGTCCTTGGTTTAAACGACTTGCAGATGCAGCACTTATCAGCAAGGTGGGATTCCCCATGGCACTTGAGGCAGGAGTTGTGGGGATCCCCTATTGGCATCGGCTTTTGGCACGCAGAGCACGGTTTGAATCCCGGTGCCTTGGGCATGGGCCCGCACTGAGGTGGAGGAAAGGGGCTAATCTCCGATCCCCCCTTAAACTATATACACTAACTATAAAGACAACAACTAATACTAATTATAACTACAAGAACTCGAACTATACACACAGTAACAGCAAAGAACTACGAGTAGCTAGGGATGTGGAAATCAGCAAAGCTGCGCTCCACAGTTCCAATGACCGTCACGGGCGATAAGAAGGAACTGAAGGGCCGTTGGGTTGGCAGGGGTAAATATCCAGTGCCATAGCAGCGCCACTCCAGGGGGCGCCCAGCCGACCCACCGAGTGTTGCTAGGGTAAAAACCTTCTGACGAGCGTGCATGTGGTGCGCGCACACCTAACTGGAATCGATATCAGCAACCACTCGAAGAACATTAATTACTTCTTTTAATTGTGTTTTAAAAGAAAAATTACAATTCACTTTTTGTGTGTACTGCACTAGTAGCCCCTTTCAGTACCAAATGTCTCAGATATCATATTACAAAATGAACCTATAAGTGTTCAGATATTAGGTGCATAAGGAGTGTATACAATTTTTAACTATGCAATATTATACTATAGATAAGATATAGCTAGAGGTAGATAATCTTAAAGTCGAAGCCAGGAACTCTCTCCATGTAGAATGTTAACAGCTTTCATTATTTTAAGATTAGCCTTTGGTGGTATTCTGATGAGCCACATTACCTTGGGAATTTGTTTAGTTTATTTACATGGCAAGGTTACATCTCCTAGAGCTCATTTCTTGCTGTGGATTTGGAGATGGATTTACCCTGCCTGTGTTAAATCACCTGTGAAGACTTCTCAGTTAAGAAAAAGAAAAGAAAACCCTATTTTTAGTCTTACATTCTTTTTAAAGGTTTCAGAGTAGCAGCCGTGTTAGTCTGTATCCACAAAAAGAACAGCAATACTTGTGGCACCTTAGAGACTAATAAATTTATTTGAGCATAAGCTTTCGTGGGCTACAGCCCACTTCATTGGACGCATACACTGGAAAATACAGTAGGAAGATTGACAAAGTTTTTCCTCTACCTTTGTGGATCCTGCGCTTATTGGCAGATTTGCTGACCTCAGTGATCTTCCCCACAGTGTGGGTCAACTCCTCCTGTGTCTGATCAGGAGTTGGGGGGTTTAGGGAGAACCTGGGCTCACCCTCTACTCCGGGTTCCAGACCAGGGCCCTGTGGATTGCAGCTGTCTATAGTACCTCCTGTAACAGCTGCATGACAGCTACACCTCCCTGGGCTACTTCCCCATGGCCTGCTCCAAACACCTTCTTTATCCTTACCACAGGATCTTCCTCCTGGTGTCTGATAACGCTTGTACTCCTTAGTCCTCCAGCAGCACAGCCTCTTACTCTCAGCTCCTTGTGCCTCTTGCTCCCCACTCCTCGCACACACTTACTCTCCTCTGGCTCCCCCCTTCCTGACTGGAGTGAGCTCCTTTTTAAACCCAGGTGCCCTGATTAGCCTGCCTTGATTGGCTGCAGGTGTTCTAATCAGTTTGTCTGCCTGAATTGGTTCTAGCAGGTTCCTGATTACTCTAGTGCAGCCCCTGCTCTAGTCACTCAGGGAACAGAAAACTACTCAGACAGTGACCAGTATATTTGACCTCTACCAGACTCCTGTACCCCACTGGCCTGGGTCTGTCACAGAAGATATATATATACACACACACAGAACATGAAACAACTGGTGTTACCATACACTCTCTAACGAGAGTCATCAGTTAAGGTGAGCTATTATCAGCTGGAGAGAAAAAAATCTTTTTATAGTGGTAATCAAAATGGTCCATTTGCAGCAGTTGACAGGAAGGTGTGAGGAACAGTATGTGTGGGGGAATAAACATGGGGAAATAGTTTTACTTCGTGTAATGACCCATCCACTCCCAGTCTTTATTCAAGCCTAATTTAATGGTGTCCATTTTGCAAATTAATTCCAATTCAGCAGTCTCTCGTTGGAGTCTGGTTTTGAAGTTTTTTTGTTGTAATATTGCGACTTTTAGGTCTGTAATCGAGTGACCAGGGAGACTGAAGTGTTCTCCGACTGGTTTTTGAATATTACAATTCTTGACATCTGATTTGCGTCCATTTATTCTTTTACGTAGAGACTGTCCGGTTTGGCCAATGTACATGGCAGAGGAGCATTGCTGGCACATGATGGCATATATCACATTGGTGATTCACACTATCAGAGGCTCGTTCACCTGCACATCTACAACTATTTTCCCATGTTTATTTCCCCCCCACCGCCCCACTGTTCCTCATACCTTCCTGTCAACTGCTGCAAATGGACCATTTTGATTACCATTACAAAAATATTTTTTCTCTCCTGCTAATAGCTCACCTTAACTGACCACTCTCGTTAGAGTGTGTGTGGTAACACCCATTGTTTCATGTTCTCTCTGTGTGTGTGTATATATGTATTTTCCTACTGTATTTTCCACTGCATGCATCCGATGAAGTGGGCTGTAGCCCACGAAAAATTATGCTCAAATAAATTTGTTAGTCTTTAAGATGCCACAAGTACTCCTATTCTTTTTAAAGATCTTTAAAGTATGTAACTGTTAGACACTCTCTCCAGTCCCCTCAGTATGAAAATTTCAGCTTGCAAATGAAAAATAAATTCCATTCTGCTGGGACTGATTCAAGAAAAATAAAGCCTGAAATTTCTCAGTGCTCTTGGCAGTACATCTGAATTCTCCTGAGGCGCGTCTAAAACAAGATCCTTATAAAAAGTAGGCGGGCTTCCAAAACAAAAGTCCATTGCAAAATTAAAGATGGGCTTTTTCAGAAACCCAGTGGACCACTGCTATTTTGCAGGGAAGGGAAAAATGGAAATTGTTCACATTAAATATATACATGCAAATTATTATTTTTTCTCATTAATGTCAACATGAATATTTACCAATATTCAGAAAATGTAACTGTAGCTGTGGTATAAGAACCCTAGTCTATTTCTAGCATTTCTGAATGCAATCTTACCACTTAGTAACATTTTTGTCTAGTACCTGATTATGTTTCCACTGCCAGAGGATGTCGTAGGGCAGCTGGAAATCTATTCTCTTCTGTCTCAGATACTTCCCTGAAACAAAATGGTTTATATGTCACACACTCATTCACATATACTCATGAGGAAAGAGGGCCACGAATGGGCACAGAGCCCAAATTCTGACAGAGCCCCTCAGTCTCTGAAAATAGTAAAAGGCAGAACAGCAGAAATCCTCAAAGAACATTTTGTTTATTAGGGGCAACACAGGAAACATGTCAGTAAAGAATCCTTCAAAACATGCTGGTGTTGTTGGCTTTCCTCTAGTGCCACAGCTAGGTTTATTCTTATGGGTACTGAATGAGTTTTTTTCACATTGTAACATCCTCAATGTTATTACTGGGACAGTGTGTGCAGTGGGGTCCTGGTGACCCAACAATGCAGTAACAGATCTTTTCCATTAGCCTCTTAAGTAGGGTCACATAAACTGTACTTCCAAATATGAAGATTGGTTTGCTGGGGAAGGTGAGAGGGGAAAGGCACTCTGCTTTCTGCAGAGAGGGGACTTAAACTGTACTTTGATGACTGGCCTTAGAGAGAGATCATAAAACTCTGCTGTTTGCAGCTAAACTCCTGACAACGCCAGGAACTCTGCAGGGGTTCTCACAGTAGAGGTCATTGTAAAGCAAGAAACTGGAAGGCCAGAATACATTTTACAGATATAAAAAGACTTACCTTTTAATCTTCAAAAATCTATTTTCCTCAAGAAGGTACCTACTCTGGTTTTGCAGTATTTTTCACATTGTAACATCTCAATGTTATTACTGGGACAGTGTGTACAATGGGGTCCTGGTGATCCAAGAGTGCAGTAACAGATCCTTTCCACTAGCAATTTTCATAGTTGTGCTTTTAGGTCAGGACTTCATCCTGACATTTGCTTTTCAAAACTCCCTTTCTCCAAACAATGTACTAGTATGTAGAGGATGAGTCTCTCCCCCCTCCCCGTCCCCCACCCATGAATGCACTGAAATGGGATCTCAGTTAAATTTCCAAAAGGTGCGACTATCCTGGATTTTTTCCCAGCCAGACTCAAAGTGAACTTTTCTGATCCATGAAGCCCTGCCCTCTGTCAGAGAAACACTGTGGAGAATTTATGTTGCCAATCCTCATTAAAAATGTACTTCCTATCAGTGTGAGATGTCTGTAAAACAAGTAACCGATGCTGTTCCTTCTGCACTGATGCTGTCCATTCTTCTGGAAAATCTGACCAAGTCATCTCGATAAAGTACTCAATTGGATGCGCCTAAGAATCAGCTGAGACCCCATCAGTGCTTCCCTTGCTCCCAGTATATAGAACTTAGGTGGGCAATACAATTGCGTGTACTAAAATATATGGCATGTAGAAAGTGAATAGTGTTCTTAAGCATTCAATCTATTTTACATTAGGTTTTATCCAGTCAGATTTTCTCAGGAAGGCACATTTTTCCCCTACTTATTTTACCGAAGTGAGCACTAAGACTATTACTATGTATATACTGTTTATTATATGACATGAAAAAAGATGTTGGAAGAAAAGAGGAATTCTTTAAGCACTTTTGATTTACTAAATCGTACAATGAAGAGAAGAGAGGATGGATGGAAGAGACAGAACAGTTTGCACTGAATTACACTTTGTAAAGAGAGACAAGATAGTGGCTGGGTTGGTTCTTAAGTATCTAGACAAGAATTCCAGAACTATGACCAGACTTGATTTCTTAACCAATGAGACAGTGAATGGCTCTTTTGCTGGCATTATGCTGCATAATTTAACAAGGAGATCTCTAAAAACAATCGTATCTGCCTATGCAGTGCAGGGTTTCAGTATATATGAAGTGCTTCCTGACTCCACGCTCCACATCTTCATATCACTTCCTCTTTCCTAACCAATATAAGTGACCTGAATAAAACCTGTTGTACAAATGTTCTTTTTGGAGAGGTATCTACAGCCCATCCCACTGTTTTTGTGTAAGAGATATTCCTTCCTATTTCAACAGCTGGTGTCAAACAGTAGAGGACACAGATACTGCATAGTACAAATCTGTTGTAACTTCCAGAAATGAAGTTACTTAAGGAGACTTACTAAGGAAAACAGCTATCTGACTGGAGCAGAGAAGCTCTGTCTCATACATTATTCATCAGTAACTTCTAACTAGGAAATCTCAAATAAAGTTTGATACTCTCTCTTTAAATCTCATTACTGTGCCCAAAGAACTAGAATGATCTAGCACAGATAACAAATATATACAAAAAGTTTCCACAAGCCTAATTTACACAATAGACCAGAGGGAATCCATTAGGGTCTAATGTACTAACAAGAGAATCCATTAGGGTCTAATGTACTAACTCTCAAGCCTATTACACCCTAAGAATATGAACCAGTGCTGAAAATGACGTTCAGTAATTGGTTACTATGAACTGGTATTAACGGTGGCTTAAATGTTAAGTGTCGATTTGACAAGGCCATTCCTAAAAATGTTTCAAGGGGACATGGTATTGAAAAAACATGTTCAGAAATAGTTCAATTTCTTGGTGTAAGCAAAGTTTCTGCCATGAAGAACCTGGCTACTACAAGTGTCAGGGTTTGACACTGCAAACACCAGGACTTTCAAAATTAAGATTAAAATGTTGTCCTGCCATTTTGTTGGGATATCGTTGCACAGATCTGAAACCAAAAGGGGTGAATAAATATGAAGTGTCAGCCCAGTGCCCAAACATCCTGGCTTTCCTGGATCTAATCAAGCCTCTTCATGTTCCTCTAGCAATAATTGTTGTAGTTTAAATTAGATTCAAATGCATATCTCCATCACTGAGAAAACTGGAAAATAAAAATTGTAATGTTTTCCTTACAACTTACTCTTAAATTAGTTTTTATTTTCAAATCTTTTTTTATCCTCAGCAGGTTCCAGGAAACAGCTAAATCTGCTGGGAATTTGCTTTCACTTCTATGACCTCACTGAGTGAAACAAAAGGCTCTTTCAAGTGCCCTGGCACTGAGCCTGGAGAAAATGGAACATTCTCTAGCCTTCATTAAGCAGGCACTAGTAAAGTTATCTGGGAGAATTAAACCTTGTAACACTATTCTGCAGTTAAACCACTCTCCAGCTACTCAATACAGAGTAATTAAAGCTGCCTTATCTTTACTGTAGAAGTTTGTGTCTGCTAGTACAAATAAACTGGAGGTCGGGGCTTTGCATGGAAAAAAGAGAAAAGGATCATTGCATTGCATACTAAACCTGAGCCTCTAGAGAGACAGTTCAATTGTGGGACAAAGCCACATGAACTAATAAAAAAAGGAGGAACTTATTGAGAAAGTTCACAGATATCTTGTTAATATCTTTAATTCTGAAATCTGAATTCTTAAAAGTTCATGGTTATTAATTTACACATGAAGATCTATCATATCCTTCAGCTGTTGTTTAATTGAATAAGCTAACTCACAACACAACACACAAGGAGTTGGCTAAAGCAGACATTCTAATCAAACAAAAGCATTTGATGGCACAAACATTCTGTCTGAACAATGCAAAGTTCCCTACAAACCCCTTTTCCCAGTGTAATGTTGCAGTAAAAATCAATAGAACACAGGGAGTTTACACTTATTAATCCTGGGGGAATTCTGCACCACTGACCACGTGCAAAATTGATGTCCCCCACATATTTCTTTGCTTCCCTGCAGAAAAATGACTTTCTGATTGGGAAGCAAAGGGAAGACACAAGTGCGGTCATGCAACCCTCTCCCAACAGCATGTTTTGGGTGCCCAGGGCAGTTGGCAGACATGTAAATCACTGTGGGTCAGGAGGCGGAACTGGGGAAGACCCGGCTGGTGGCTCCTACTCTGTGCCTGGCTCAGCTGCTAGTCTGCGCTGGTCTGAGGAGGATGGGACTTCCTCTTCCCCTGCACAATATCCAACGCCAAGTCAGACCCACCACCAGATTTCTTCCCCAGCTGCAGGAAGCTCTGCAAACTCCCCCTCCCCCTCTGCGTCCTACACTTTTTGCTCCTCAGCTGCAAGGGGAAGGATCCCAGTACAGTGAGCTGCTCTCCCATCTTTCCAACCCCCATGAATTCAAACCCTCTCATCCCCAGACCCTCCCGCTGAGCCTCACACCCCTGCACTCAGAACCCCCTGATAAGCCCCACTCCCCCTGCATCTGGACCACCCAGATCCTCACCCCACCAAGCCCCAACCAGTGGCACCTGGATCCCCACCCCACTAAGCACCACTCCCCCAGCATCTGAACCCTGTACTGAGCCCCCTACACTGAGACCCCCCCCGGCCAATCTCCCTACCCCTCACATCAAGACTCCCCCCCTCATTGAACCCCAAACACCTTCACTTGGACCCCCCCGCAAAGTCCCATTACCTTTGCACCCAGAACCCCCCAAGAAGGGCCTGTGATCTCTCACCTCTGTGCAGCTGGTGACCTGTGCTTCCCAGTGCTATGCTGGAGCCTCCGCATTTATTTGACAAATAACATTTGCAGAATTTTAAAATATTGTGCACAGCATTTTAAATTTTTTCATGCAGAATGTCCTCAGGAGTAACCAACATGCTCTGCTCAATGCACTAGACAATTGTGTTCAAAAGTCATTTTTGATTGGTTGCTGCTATCCTGGGAAGTGACCTGTTTCTGAAAGCCCTCGGTCTGGAAGTCCTATGTCAAACTATAAACTAATAAGAAGCAGTATAATTTAGTTGTCTGAGTATGTGACTAAGAGCCAAGAATTTGCTGAGTTCTAATCCTAATGCTACCACTAGCACATTGCGGGTAAAACTGACCTTTGTGAAAGAGAGTCAGCACAAGACGTATCCATCACGTAAGTCTTATTTAAACTCTCAAAATAAGACTGAAGTGATGCACAGGTGATGCACTTGCCTTCTGCACAAAGGTGAATTTCAACCTGTGTGACTTAGAGCAAGTGACTTAACCTCTCTATACCTACTCTTTCCTCATCTAGAAAGTGGAAGCTAAAAACCTTCACAGGTATGTGGGAAGGATTTATTAATGTTTGTGTTTTGTTTTAGAGATGTAACGGGGGTTCATTATTTTACTGGTTTCCATCTGGTTTGAAAAGAAAATTATTGTACAACATTTAAGCAAAGTATATAATGTTTAAAGAATAAAGTATATAATATTTTCTGATTAAAAACACAGTAGGAAAACTAGATTAAGATCTTGATAATGCAGATTAAACAGAAAAACTGCAAACAGTAAAATCCAAACAATAATTGAAGAAAAGCTTTTATTGTATTTCTCATCCAGTCCATCTTGTTCCCATAGAACTCTGAATGATGAAAGCATTCAGAGTCTGAATCAAATGAGTTTGATACAATTTTGGGGGCAAGAAACTTTGGTTACTGAAGAGCTACAAAGCCATTTCTACACAAACAAACCTAAAACTCAGAATGCCCTTCAGTCTGAACTGTTAGGCTGAAGACAGTTCACAGAGAACAGAGGAGTGAGTATGAGTTCTGACAGTTAAAGAGTAGATGAAATGAGTGACCCTACAAGAAACAGGCAGAAAAAGATGGGGAGGAAAAGGAGAGAAAGAACAGAAAATCTAAATGGAAAAGTTTAACCCCCAACTTGAGGAGTGGGACTTGATTCTCAGCAATAGAAAACACACATGAAGTACTCACCAACATGAATAGGAGCTGGGAACAATCCATGTTCATGCTCTCCAGGAGTGTACTCCAGCTTCTCTTTCTTTAATTGGATCAGGCGGCTCTTTGGGCTGAGAATGAGAGGCAGAAAGAAGCAGAGAAAGCCAGAGTGAGAGAGTTTTATCACTTGTGAAAACAACACTTTCTGTGCTAATGAAGGTATTAATCCTCTAGTCTGTCAGATAGTAATTGTCTGTACCGCTTTTCTGGACCTCTACACCATGCTTGAAAATCAGGCCTTTTCTTGGATTCAGGGCTTCTGAAGGTCAGGCCACTTGTATTTCAGTGTCTAAATAGGAATGTAGGGATCTTTAGGCATACTATTTTGAAAACTGTAACCTGGACTCATATAGCTTATTTTTATATGTCATATTTACATGGACTAAAGAAGATACAAACTCCAAAAGCCTAAATCAACTTTCCAAGATGTTTTCCACGTAGATCTAACCCCCTGTTTCAGGACTAATGGTCAAAATTATTTTTAATTGTATAATTTCTTTGTTGACAATACTTAATCGGAAAACATCGACTTGAAAAATCACATTTCCATCTGAATATTTGTACTTACAGTTGTTATAAGTAATGCCCAAGATTACTAGAACAAAAAAGGTAAGAGATTACATAAAATAATATACTCTTTTTTCAGTTTGCGTACTTAGTGCATTTGATAGCATTTTGTGTATAGTCAGTTTCACTGTTTTATTGACTGCATATGCCTTCCTCCAAACCCTTCAAGAGGTTGTTAACTAGTAAAACAGCGGAAGAGCTGAAACTAAACAGACAGCAACCAGCAAAGGAAAAGATGAAAGGAAGAAGTCAGCCTGGGCACATTTGGTATTGTAGATCTGAGGCATGCTCAACAGGCCCATCTAAACATGAGCAGGGGGACAGAAAAATTCTAGCTTTTATTTGAAGAAAAATTTTAAACAACATACCATGGCATAGTATTTAAAGGATACTCAATCAGAAAATTGAATGTTTAGTCATCAGTTAAAAAAACCCAACTTGACATTGATACCAGAATTTAAAGCAGGGAGGGGCAAACTTTTTGGCCAAGGGCCACGACATGGTTGCGAAACAGTATGGAGGGCTGGGTAGGGAAGGCATAAAGTTAAGCATGTGCATGAGTTTTTGCAGGTTTGGGACCTAAATAAATAAGAAAAACAAAAAGGTGGGAAAAAGTATTAACAACTCAATTCTACATATGGAGAATTGAGACACAGAGAGATTAATCGACTTGCCAAGGTCACAGAGCAAGTCTATGGCAGAGCAGCGAAGTGAACATAAAGTCCCAAAGCAGTGCCTTATGCACAGAACCATTCCTCCCCCTCTTTTACATTATTATTGTACTTTGCTCTTAGTGCCTTTCATCCAAGCACTTTATTACTTGAGAAAAAATTAGGATGATTCCCACCCTATAGATGAGGAAACTGAGGCATGGGCAGATTAAGCAACTTTCTCAATATCACACAGTGAATCAGTGGCAGATGTAGGAATGGAACTGAAGTCCCATCACTCCCAGTCCATTATTCTACCTACTAGATACACTTACATTTGTTACTTAATTCCAAGTATATATCCAACTTTACTTCAAACTCATTTATGCATTTGCTTCTACATCATTATTCTTTGACAGTGTTACTGGATAAGGTGGAAGCAGATGATGTGCTATATGTGATTTTAGTAAGACTTTTGACACAGTCCAATGTGACATTCTCATAAGCAAACTAGGGAAATGTGGCCTAAGTGAAATTACTACAAGGTGGTGCACAACTGGTTAAAAGACCATAGTCGAAGTGTAGTTACCAACGGTTTACTGCCAGATTGTGAGGGTGTATCTAGTGGGGCCCCACAGAGGTCAGTCCTGGGTCTGATACTATTAAATATTATAATTAATTACTTGGATAATGGAGTAGAGAGTATGCTTATCAAATCTGCAGATGACAGCAAGATGGGATGGGTTACAAGTACTTTGGAGGACAGGATTAGAATTCAAAACTGCCCTGACAATTGGAGAATTGGTCTGAAATCCACAACATGAAATTCAATAAAGACAAGTGCAAAGTACTTCACTTAGGAAGGAAAAATCAAATGCACAACTACAAAATGGGGAATAATTGGGTAAGTGGTAGTACAGTTGATAAAGATCTGGTGGTTACAGTGGATCACAAATTGAATGAGTCAACAATGTGAAGGAGTTGTGGAAAAGGCTAATATTTGGGAGTGCATTGACAAGAGTTTTGTATGTAAGACACTAGAGGTTACTGTCTTGCTCTACTCAGCACTGGTGAGGCCTCAGCTGGAGTATTGGGCACCACACTTTTGGAAAGATGTGGACCGACTGGAGAGAGTCCAAATTTGACCAACAAAAATGATAAGGTTTAGAAAATCTGACCTCCGAGAAAAGATAAAAAAAACAGGATACATTTAATGTAGATATCTTCATATACATGCATGTTTCCTGAGACTGAAAAACATCTTCCACGTCACAAGTACCCAGTGAAATCATTATAGCCTCCATCGTGTCAACTACCTCTCCTGTTTTCATTTCATTTGGGGCAAGACTGTGACCAGCCACTGTACCTATGTTCAAGAGCTTCCTCAACCTTTTCATCCCCTGAACAGAACCCAGCCACAATACTGTCCATGGACTTTCCTCAGTTGCAAGGACTACTCCTTGCAGTACCACCCTTGGTGACAGCCATGCCAAAAGATGTGCGGATTCACTTTTTTGCACACTAGCAAGTCAGGCTGAGCACATACTGCTCCCTTGAGGATGGGGAGCTCCAAGAGACATAAAACTCCTCTTGGTGGCAAAATGTTACCTGAAGATCCCTTGGAGCACATAGGCACAAGTGAGTCATTGGTCATCAAATACTGTATTGTTTGATATGATATATTTATATTGAACTTGTGGATTTTTAGCTAAGTGATGCACAATTTCTTCCCTAATAAACCATTCCAATATGTTCTCTCAGACAGAATTCAATTATTGGTCTGCAGTTAAGAGCTCTCCCTTGCAAGCTTTTTCAAAAATTGGTATATCATCTGCTTTCCTCCAATCACCAATAACCTTTACTGTATCAAACATCATAAAAAATAAAGATACCAGTGGCTCTGCCACTAACTTATTAAAGAGGACCTACGAAAGGTGTGTTACTTTCCCCACCTGTATAAGGGGTACAATATTTACCCACCTTTTTAATATGCTTGGAGATCCTTGGATGAAAGGTGCCTTATAAGTGCAAAGCATTATTATTATTATTATTTAATATGAAAATACAAGAGTCAAACAGTTTCAGTATATTTTCTTATTATATATATAGTGCCACAGGTATGCACAGTGTTTTACAGATAAAAATAACCAGAGTACAAGGAACTTAAGAAGGGTCTGAGTTGCTAACAAAAATATGCAATTTATCATTAAAAGAGCTGCTGTGCCAGACGAGTGGAGGGTAGAAAATATACTCTGCTTTATCTCCGGTACCAGGTAAACTGAGTGAAAAGATAATTAACGACAGAATTATAAAATACCTGCATGAAAAATAATAGGATTGAGACAAAGCAGCATGGCTTAAATAAAGGAAAAAATGTGTCTCTCCAATATAATAGAATTCTCTGAGTGTATGAACAAAATAATAGATAAAGGAGGACTGAATTACAACTTATCTGGACTTTCAGAAAGTCTTAAAATAAAGACCCACTCAAGAGACTATTCAGGAAGCTAAGTGGGCACAGCGTCAGTGAGCAGAAATTGGCTGAGTCAGAAAACAAAAAGAGTAGGATAAATGATGAATTTTCAACCTGGCAGTGGGGTGCCCCAAAGTTCTAGACTAGGATCTGTGGTTTTTTTAAAATCTCTATAAGAAGATTCCAGGACTGGAACTGTGTGTCACTCTGAAGCCTAGAATGTCTGTTGAGTCAGTGTGAAGTGATGGAAACAGCTACAAGGATGGTTGAGAGCTCTGTTTTTTAGATTTATCACCTTGTTCAAACATCACTGAGATTTGCATTCTGTTACCATCAAACTATTAAATTCTCAGCCATTTTGACCTTACAATCGACACCCTGAGACAGCATGAAGTTTCAGCTACAATAAGACATGTAGCTATGCCATGCCAAGAGGCCTAGACCACTGTGATATTAGATAACTCAACCAATCACCACCCTTACCCTATAGCTGATTTGTATGTAACAATTTCATTAGTTGTATGAGGGAGACAAAACAGATGGTGGATTTCTTGGCCCAATTGCCACAGTGCCTCAAAACCACCAATAAAACAAAACCAGCATGCATACTAACCCCAAACACATATAGCACCTCACCACAGCAGATGCTCCTCAGTCTCCACCTGCACAAATCAACATAAATCTCCTTCCACAACCAATGAAATTGCTGCATGCAAATTAGCTGACAGTACAAATTATACCCATGTGACAAGATGGGCTTTTCGATATAGTATATTTACTAATGACCTGGAAAAGAGGCTTAGCAGCGAGATGGCAATGTTTGCAAATCACACAAGATTATTTAGGAGAGTCATAACTGGAGAAGACTTTGAGAAACTCCAGAGGGACCAAACTAAGGATGGTGAGCAGCCAGCAATGGCAGATGAAACTCAGGGTTGACAAATTTAATAATTTAAATTAGAAGCAATAATTTGAACTATTCATGCACCTTACTCTCTAAATCAGCGGTTCTCAAAATATGGGGTGGGCCTCTGAAGGGAGGCATGGGCATATGTCAAGGAAGGTGTGAGCTGTGTGCTTTTTTTGTGTGAGTGTGAAGAGCTCTGGTTGTCAGTCCTGGAGGTTGGGGGTTTGTACAGAAGGAGGTGGGAATAACGGAGACAGACAGAGCCCTGCTACCCGGGCTTGGGCTCTCCTCCCCCCACCCCAATCCCTCACTGGGAGGCAGCCTACGCTCAGGCTCTCCTCCTCTCCTGCTGTATTCCTCACCTGGAGGCAGCAGGCTGCGGGTGTCAGCAGCAATGTAGAACTAAGGGTGGCAATGGGGCACTAAGTCTGCTGTGAAAAATGAAATTCATGAATATCTTTTTACATTGCCACCCTTACTTCTGCACTGCTGCTGGCGTGCAGCTGCCTTCAGATCAGGGTGCTCTCCACTCTGTTTCAGAGCTGGGTAGTAGTATATGTACTTGGGGTTGAGGGCACATAAATGACTACAGACACAAATAAAGGGGGTGCGTGATCAAATAAATTGGTCATAGATCAGTGAAAGCTTCTGTTTAAAGTGCAGTGGTGGTTAATAAAGCAAACAAAATGCTAGGTTGCAACAGAAAAATAATGCTGAAAAAGGTAATGATGCTTTTATATAAATAGATGGCATGCCCTGATCTCTAGTTCTGTGTTCAGTTCTGGTCAACTATTTCTCAAAAAAAGATGCAGTAGAAATGAATGGGGTACAAGAGACAGAAGGCCAAAATTATTAAAGGCCTGGAAAGACTTCTATATGAGAAGCCACTGCAAATATTAGAGTTGTTTAGTTTAGAAAGAAGATGAATAAAAGGTAACATGATAAAAGTATATGAAATAATGAATGGCATGAGAAAGGTAAATTGTATGGCACATTTTACCATCTCATAATATATGAACATGCGGATAGCCAAGGAAAATTAAGGGGAATAAATTTAAAACCAGTGCAAGGAAATACTTTTTACACAGAAATCAATTAGCCCATAAAACTCATTGCCACAAAATCCCACTTAGGCTAAGGCTTTAGTAGATTTAAAAAAAAAAAAAAAAAGATTAGACATTTATATGGATAATGAGAGCAACTTCACTTACATAATATATGATAAAACATATACATATAAATATTCCTGCTTCAGGGCATAAGACAACTACCAACTGAAAGAGACAGGAGAAGTTTCTTACTAAGGGCAGATTATTCTGTAATGTTGATTCTAGAGACTCTAGGTCTTCCTCTGAAGCATATAGTACTCTCCAGTTATACAGATAGGGTATTGGACTTCATGAAATTCTGGTTTGGCAGTTCAGATATTACACACAAATGGAGGATACTCTAAGGAGAAGATAAATTTTTATTTATATAAAAATGTGTGCCTGTTTCTCTGCAGTTTCTAAAGGATTAACATTAGGTGCAAACACTACTGACTTGGAAAGGGTATAAGATATAGACGAGTTATCTTGGTAAGGGTGAATTTTAATGAAAAGGAAGTTAAACACAACGTCAAGGATGAGAAGCCACAAATAATGGGAGTTAAGGTTCAAGTTTTATAAACATAAATACAGTACAAGTGAGTTCAAAGGAAGGTCTCTCATAACACTATACATCAGGCGAATGTGTTGCGTAAATCAACAGCAGTATGTCCACATGTTCACACTGGGACGATAAAAGACAATGAGTTATGTTGGGTAGGAGTTTGTGGGAGGAAATGAAGGTTTTGTTTTTGTTTTTATCAATGATCTTTATGGGAAAGAGATCTCTCTTTCATTTCACAAAGGCAAAATGATGGCATGTCAGAAACTCAAAGGCAGTGTTCCCCGGGTGCCCATTGGGCTGCTTTCTGTGGAGATGGTTTTATCAGGGAAGAGTCAGTTTTCTTTTTGGACCAAACATGGAAGTTTAGTAAACAGATAAACCTCACTACAGATGGTAAGTGCAGTAGGAATACCCAGCATTCACACTCACTGATACAAATACCTGCGGGGGCCAATCTGCTGCATGCTATTGATGAGGACAAGCATCTAATTATTTCCATGCCTTACACTTTATGAAGTATTTCCCCCAGTAAGTGAGTACAAAGAACTATTCTAGCTGGAGGCGAGCATTATAGATAGGGGACTCTCCAAACAGGCAGCACATGCCACACCCATTTTCCTTCACAGACATGAGCACTAGATTAGGGCCCAGGGTGGCACGGGAGTCTTTAAGGCCATGAAGCCGTGCACTGGTCAGCTCTGAAAAGAGCCCTTCTCCCTCAAATGGAAGGTCCTGAAAGGTAGTTTGCATCTCCTGGGACAGCCCAGAGGACTATAACCAGGAGCTGTGCCTCATGAATGATCACCGTGGAGGTGACTACCCTGGCTGCCTAATCTGTAGTGTCCCAGGCCATCTGGAGGGTGCCTCTTGCCACCACTTTGCCCTTGTCTACCAAGGCGGCGAACTCCTGGGCTCAGTCCTGTGGGAGGCCCTCCTTAATCTTGCTGATGGAGTCCCACAGGTTGAAGTTGTACCTGCCCAGCAGGGCCTGATGGTTAGACACCCAAAACTGCAGGATGGCTGTTGAACAATTTTTCCTGCCAAACAAGTCCAGCCTCTTGGCAACTTTATATTTTGGTGTGCCACTTGCCTGTCCCCTTTCACTGATGGTGGACATGACCAGAGATTCTGCTGGAGGGTGGTATACAGGTAGTCAAATCTCTTTGCGGGCACATAGTACTTCTTTTCTGCCTTGTTGGAGGTAGGCGAAATGGAAGAGAGGGTCTGCCACACATATGTGGTAATTTTAATGACCCCTGGGTGGAGGAGCAATGCAACCTGGGCCAGGGTGGAGGAGGGTATAACATTAAAGAGGCTGTCTGATTCCTCTGCTAGTTCCTTGACCTCCAAGTTAAGGTTGGCAGCCACCCTTTTGAGCAGGTCCTGGTGCTCCTTGAAGTCGTTGGGGGGGCTATTTGTTTGCAAGGGGCCACCGCTTTGTCCGGAGACAACAAAGATGACTGCACAGCAGGGGGAGCAGCAGCTTCCCCTTTCTCATCCAGGGACGGCTCCTTGGGTGTTAGGGCCCACTGTGTCACCCCCGCGTTGGATTCAGTTCCGTGTTCCGACTTGGGTGCTGGCTGTGCCAGGGGCAGCTTGTCTGATGCAGCCTGGGAGGAATGGTGGGAGTATGGGACCAGCATAACAGGTAAACTCCATGGGTTCCAGTATTGCCACTGAGTGGGCCATTGCCCCTGCCTTCATACCACCATCGCTGCAGGAGTCATGCTGGTCTCGCAGGCCAGTGGCTGTAGTAAGATGAGGCCCTGAAACATAAACTCTTGTATCAAAGGCCCAGTCTGAGGCTTGAAGCCTGAACCAAAGTACTTCCAGGCATTGCTAAGCAAAAGCTGGTCTGTGAGCCAGAGGCAGGCCCCCTCACAGAAGCTGGTGAGAAGAGCGTTGCTAGAAGCAGGTGCATCCACACATAAGTGCTAATAAGAGGAACTTGTGCCAAGATGGCATGAGAACACTCCACAGAGATAACAAGAAACAGGCTGGTGCATCTTAAAGACAGGGTCAAAAGGACAACATGATGGATAGATTTGTTTGAACCAACATGATCAAAGAAGGAGACAGCCCCCAATGAGTCAAGGGGCTGTACTTCAATACGTCAGGAGGGATGAGTAATCTGTCCTGTAACTGTATAAAAGTAGGTCCCGGAGTGCACATCTTTGTCTGCCCCAGGGGGCAGTGGAAAGTCCTGCCACTGACTGAGCCAGTCCATTGCCAGGGGGCACAAATTTGTAATATGTCTTGTAGAGTCTACAGGAAACTATTACTGTGCTTCGTTTGACAATAAACCTGGCTCGGGTTCCTTTGTACCTTACTAGAGTCTGTGGTCTTTGGGGGTTCTCTCGGGGTCTGCTGTGTCAGCTATCAGCGCCGAACTGGGGCATCACACAGAGGGAACACACAAGCAGCCAATTGTTATCATCATCAAACAAGAGCAGAGCACCACACCAGTAGCTACTGACAACAGAGGCGATTTGCCTTTTATAGGCGAGGAGCTGAGCTCCGCTTCAGGCTCAGACCATTGTCCTCCCAGTGACCAGGGCCGAGTTGCAGATGCCTGAGTCTGCTGACAGACCCTCATCGGCGACCGGTAAGGAGAGGGCAAGGACTGGTGCCTGCCCAAAGAGCAATACTAGGGAACCGGAGACCAGGGCCGTGGCCAGGAATGATCCTGTACCGGGGGGAAATTGATGCCTGGGAGACTGCCTAGGCGATGGTGATCTGTGCAGTGGTGAACTCTGGCAGGAGGCTGTGTGCTGAGCTTGTGTTTGTCAGTCTGTTTGGTTTGTTTGTTTGAAGGACCGTGTGCTGTAGCTGGCAGTTGGAGGTGGAGCTACTAGGAAGGTTTGAAAGCTAGAAGCCTCTGGTAATTGGCTGAGCCTTAACCAGTGGGCGGGGCATTCACTCAGGCCAGGGCTTTATAAAGCTGCGCACAAGTGTCCAGGGAGCTTAGCGAACAGGAGCTGCTAACAGGGAGTTTTGCAAGGGAGTTTGAAAGGGGAGTAGGAAGGGGGGGGAGTCCCTTGTCGGTCTCATCTGTGACCCATTGGTCCCCTGAACCTATAAACTGAGCCACATCCAAAACCTTTCTGTTTACAGCAGAGCAGAGCAGACAGGGAGCTGTAGACAGGAATTTGAGAGAGTTTGACAGGGAGGCTTACAATGGTGAGGAGGACCCGCAACACCTGTGCCAGCACTGTTTCTGTCTCCTCCACCTGCGCCTGTAGCCAGACAGAGCACCAAAACATGGATATTTTTACCCAGATTCTGGTGTGGGCTTGCAAAGACTGTCATTTGCAATTTCCACTTACTGATATCCAGGCTGGGGGTGGCATCCAATGTGAAAGGTGCCTACTGGTGGAGTCTCTCAGGCAGCAGGTGGGAGAGCTACAGGAGCAGGTGGCTAGGCTGAGGAACATCCATATCCATGAGCAATTCCTGGACAGTATCCATGTGGAGACAGCTGATGGTGCTGTCCCAGTTGACAGGACTACCGACACACCAGTGGAGGAGGAGGCTCAGGGTGGACACAGCCAGCTGGTTACTTCTAGCAGCAAGCAGTGCTCCACTGCTGCTGCGAACCCTCCTGCTGTGGTAAAAGATAACTGTTATGCTCTTGTTGATACAGGAGAGAAGGAATCATCCCCAACAGTTAAGGAGGTGAAGCCTTGTACCCCTAAGGCTGGGAGGTCTGCTGCCACCACTGATAAGAAATGTAGGGTAGTGGTGGTTGGAGACTCTTTGCTGAGGTGGACGGAGACACCCATCTGTCGCCCTGACCATTCATCCCGGGAGGTATGCTGCCTGCCAGGGGCCCGTATCTGAGATGTTACAGAGGCATTGTCGAGGATTATCCAGCCTTCTGACTACTACCCCATGCTACTCATCCATGCGGGCACAAATGATACTGCGAGGTGTGACACTGAGCAGATCAAGAGTGACTATAGGGCTCTGGGAGTACGGGTTAAGGAGTTTGGAGCGCAGGTGGTATTCTCTTCGATTCTTCCTGTTGAAGGTAGGGGTCCGGGCAGAAACAGATGCATCGTGGAGGTGAATGCCTGGCTGCGAAGATGGTGTTGCCAGGAGGGCTTTGGCTTCCTCGACCACGGGATGCTATTCGAGGAAGGACTGCTAGGAACAGATGGCGTTCACCTTTCGAAGAGGGGAAAGGCCTTATTTGCGCACAGACTGGCTAACCTAGTAAGGAGGGCTTTAAACTAGGTTCGACGGGGACAGGTGAGCAAAGCCCACAGGTAAGTGGGGAACAAGACCTGGGAGATGGGTTGGAAACAGGAGGGAGCACGGGCTATAATGGCAGAGAGGAAGGAGGGTCAGGGCGAAGCTGGGAGGCAAGATCAAACCAGTATCTTAGATGCCTATATACAAATGCAAGAAGTATGGGTAATAAGCAGGAAGAACTGGAAGTGCTAATAAATAAATACAATTATGACATTATTGGCATTACTGAAACTTGGTGGGATAATACACACGACTGGAATGTTGGTGTGGATGGGTATAGTTTGCTCAGGAAGGATAGACAGGGGAAAAAGGGAGGAGGTGTTGCCTTATATATTAAAAATGTAAACACTTGGACTGAGGTGGAGATGGACATAGGAGACGGAAGTGTGGAGAGTCTCTGGGTTAGGCTAAAAGGGGTAAAAAACACAGGTGATGTCGTGCTGGGAGTCTACTACAGGCCACCTAATCAGGTGGAAGAGGTGGATGAGGCTTTTTTCAAACTAACAAAATCATCCAAAGCCCAAGATTTGGTGGTGATGGGGGACTTCAACTATCCAAATATATGTTGGGAAAATAACACCGCGGGGCACAGACTATCCAATAAGTTCCTGGACTGCATTGCAGACAACTTTTTATTTCAGAAAGTTGAAAAAGCTACTAGGGGGGAAGCTGTTCTAGACTTGATTTTAACAAATAGGGAGGAACTTGTTGAGAATTTGAAAGTAGAAGGAAGCTTGGGTGAAAGTGATCGTGAAATCATAGAATTTGCAATTCTAAGGAAGGGTAGAAGGGAGTACAGCAGAATAGAGACAATGGATTTCAGGAAGGCGGATTTTGGTAAGCTCAGAGAGCTGATAGGTAAGGTCCCATGGAAATTAAGACTGAGGGGAAAAACAACTGAGGAAAGTTGGCAGTTTTTCAAAGGGACGCTATTAAGGGCCCAAAAGCAAGTTATTCCGATGGTTAGGAAAGATAGAAAATGTGGCAAAAGACCACCTTGGCTTACCCTTGAGATCTTGCGTGACCTACAAAATAAAAAGGCGTCATATAAAAAATGGAAACTAGGTCAGATCACGAAGGATGAATATAGGCAAATAACACAGGAATGCAGAGGCAAGATTAGAAAAGCAAAGGCACAAAATGAACTCAAACTAGCTATGGGAATAAAGGGAAACAAGAAGACTTTTTATCAATACATTAGAAGCAAGAGGAAGACTAAGGACAGGGTAGGCCCACTGCTCAATGAGGAGGAGGAAACAGTAACGGGAGACTTGGAAATGGCAGAGATGCTTAATGACTTCTTTGTTTCGGTCTTCACTGAGAAGTCTGAAGGAATGTCTAGTATAGTGAATGCTTACGGGAAGAGGGTAGGTTTAGAAGATAAAATAAAAAAAGAGCAAGTAAAAAATCACTTAGAAAAGTTAGATGCCTGCAAGTCACCAGGGCCCGATGAAATGCATCCTAGAATACTCAAGGAGTTAATAGAAGAGGTATCTGAGCCTCTAGCTATTATCTTTGGGAAATCATGGGAGACGGAGGAGATTCCAGAAGACTGGAAGGGGGCAAATATAGTGCCCATCTATAAAAAGGGAAATAAAAACAACCCAGGAAACTACAGACCAGTTAGTTTAACTTCTGTGCCAGGGAAGATAATGGAGCAGGTAATCAAAGAAATCATCTGCAAACACTTGGAAGGTGGTAAGGTGATAGGGAATAGCCAGCATGGATTTGTAAAGAACAAATCGTGTCAAACTAATCTGATAGCGTTCTTTGATAGGATAACGAGCCTTGTGGATAAGGGAGAAGCGGTGGATGTGATATACCTAGACTTTAGTAAGGCATTTGATACAGTCTCGCATGATATTCTTATAGATAAACTAGGAAAGTACAATTTAGATGGGGCTACTATAAGGTGGGTGCACAACTGGCTGGATAACCGTACTCAGAGAGTAGTTGTTAATGGCTCCCAATCCTGCTGGAAAGGTATAACAAGTGAGGTTCCGCAGGGGTCTGTTTTGGGACCGGTTCTGTTCAATATCTTCATCAACGATTTAGATGTTGGCATAGAAAGTACGCTTATTAAGTTTGCGGAGGATACCAAACTGGGAGGGATTGCAACTGCTTTGGAAGACAGGGTCAAAATTCAAAATGATCTGGACAAATTGGAGAAATGGTCTGAGGTAAACAGGATGAAGTTCAATAAAGATAAATGCAAAATGCTCCACCTAGGAAGGAACAATCAGTTTCACACATACAGAATGGGAAGAGACTGTCTAGGAAGGAGTATGGCAGAAAGAGATCTAGGGGTCATAGTAGACCACAAGCTTAATATGAGTCAACAGTGTGATACCCTTGCAAAAAAAGCAAACGTGATTCTGGGATGCATTAACAGGTGTGTTGTAAACAAGACACGAGAAGTCATTCTTCCGGTTTACTCTGCGCTGGTTAGGCCTCAACTGAAGTATTGTGTCCAGTTCTGGGCACCGCATTTCAAGAAAGATGTGGAGAAATTGGAGAGGGTCCAGAGAAGAGCAACAAGAATGATTAAAGGTCTTGAGAACATGACCTGTGAAGGAAGGCTGAAGGAATTGGGTTTGTTTAGTTTGGAAAAGAGAAGACTGAGAGGGGACCTGATAGCAGTTTTCAGGTATCTAAAAGGGTGTCATCAGGAGGAGGGAGAAAACTTGTTCACCTTAGCCTCCAATGATAGAACAAGAAGCAATGGGCTTAAACTGCAGCAAGGGAGATTTAGGTTGGACATTAGGAAAAAGTTCCTAACTGTCAGGGTAGTTAAATACTGGAATAAATTGCCTAGGGAGGTTGTGGAATCTCCATCTCTGGAGATATTTAAGAGTAGGTTAGATAAATGTCTATTAGGGATGGTCTAGACAGTATTTGGTCCTGCCATGAGGGCAGGGGACTGGACTCGATGACCTCTCAAGGTCCCTTCCAGTCCTAGAGTCTATGGGTATGGGGATCAGTGTTGTGACTCAAGTGTCCCGTGCCTTGCAGGCAGAGACCTTGGCATCAGGGATCTGTGTCTTCTAATCAGGGACTGAGGCTGCAGTGCCAGGGTGCGAGACTGTGGTGATAGGGACCGACACCTGCAGTCCAGTGATCAGGGATGCTCCACTGCTTTAGCGGGCTGTTCCGTAACCTACCTGTAGATGCTGGGGCCTTGGCTGGGTCTGTCACCTGGCTTGGTGTCTGCAGTGCTGCTGGCCTGCCTGCTCTTTGGCCACCAGGCCCACTTCGGGCACAGATGACCCTACTAGGGGCTGGGACCCCCTGCCACTCTCAGAAGTCGTGGAGGGGTCCCTGGTTGGACTAGAGGGTCCAACCGCAGTGATACTCCTGAACAGTTCTGGGGTGGGCACATGGCCTGACACAGGCCCTCTGCCAAAGGCCCCCTTTTTCTGTAGTGCTGGCAGGCCAATTGACTTCAACTGCTTCTTAGGCACTGGGAAGGGGGAATGGTGTCGGGAGGGTTCTGGTGCTGGTGGTGCGCTGTGTGCTGACGCTGAGATGCTGGGCGTGGAGTCCGATCGAGAGAGCTCTGAGGTAGGATGAAGCGCACTCTCCATGAAAAGGGCCCTCAAGCGGATATCCCGCTCCTTCTGAGTTTGAGGGCAAAAGTTTTTGCAGATCTGATCCTTTCTGTGGGACAACCCCAAATACTTTAAACAGCTCTCGTGGGGGTCACTAATGGGCACTGCCCAGCTGCATGATGAACATGGGTTAATGGCATGCCGCATTCTGAGGTGAGGTCCCAGCTGGGATTCTAACTCCTAAACAATTACTCTAACACTTAATTTAAAGGTCTAAGTACCTATCAACTAACAATAAAGGAGACAGAACAATGGACTGTAAGAACAGCTAACGCTCTTGCAATGCAACACAAGGCGCTCCAACCAACCATCACGGGCATTGAGAAGGAACTGAGAGGGCGTAAGGCTGGCAGCGCCTAATATACCAGCGCAAGAACGCGGCACTCAAGAGGGTGCTAAAGCTGACCCTACAGATACCACTAAGGCAGGAGTCCACAACGCGGTGCCCTGGGCCCCATGACGCCCGCTGGGGCGTCTAAGTGTGCCCGCGTACTGGCTGGTGGACGAGCATCCGCCGAAATGCCGCCGACAAGCTGTGTCATCCAGAGGCATCGCTGCCGAAATGCTGCTGATTTTCGGCGGCATTTTGGCGGCGAAGCCTTTGGATTAGGCTGCTTGTCAGCAGCATTTCGGTGGTGACGCCTATTAACGTTGCCGCTTGTTGGCAGAATTTCAGCAGATGCTCGTCTGCCGCCACAGTCCTCCATGGCTCGAAAGGTTGGGGACCACTGCACTAAGGGAAAAATCCCTGATGATTGTGCATGTGGGCATGCACACACCTAGAATAGAAACAACATGAACAAGCACTCAAAGAATAACTTTTAGTGCTCCAGACAGCGTGCCAGGGTGCACTAGGCCCTGAGACACCTGCTGGAGACCAAACTGCCTCAGAAAAGAGTATTGGAGAGGGTCCTCCAGTTGCCTAGAGAGGCAGCATCAGACACAGCCAATCAGGAGAGAGGCTGCAGGGATCAGCCAATCAGGGTCCAGCAAGCTTGTATAAAAGGAGCTGAGGCCAGAGTGAGACTGGGTGATCAAGAGGTGCTCCTGGCTGGCTGCAGGGGCTGAAAGGGCTGGATAGATCAGTTGCTGTCATGGACCGTGAGAGCCAGAGAACAGCTCTTGGTTCTCTGCTGGGACTAAGCAGGTAGTTACTGGCAGGGACCAGGGGAGTGAGGAAGGAGCTTCTGGCTGGCTGCTGGGACTCAAAAATAGGCTACAAGGAAGTAGCCCGGGGAACCATAGGGCAGCAATTAGTAAAGGGACACAGCATGAGGCTGCTATACTTAAAAGGTCCCAGGGTTGCGACCCAGAGCAGTGGGTGAGACTGCTATGCCCTAAGGAAGAGAATTAGAATTGTGGCAACCCAGGGAAGGAGACTGCACTGGGACTGACTCAGTGGGGAGCTGTGGACATTGAAGTGAGTCCAAGAGTGAAATTTTTGGTGAGCTTAAACTCAAAAAGGAAGCTTACAAGAAGTGAAAATTTGGAAAGATGACTAGGGAGAAGTATAAAAATATTGCTAGAGCATGCAGGGGTGTAATCAAGCAGGCCAAGGCACAATTGGAGTTGCAGCTAGCAAGGGATGTGAAGGGTAACAAGAAGGGTTTCTACAGGTATGTTAGCAACAAGAAGGCGGTCAGGGAAAGTGAGAGACCCTTACTGAATGGGGGAGGCAACATAGTGATAGATGCTGTGGAAAAAGCTGAAGTACTCAATGCTTTTTTTTTAACCTCGGTCTTCAGAGACAAGGTCAGCTTCCAGACTGTTGCACTGGGCAACACAGTATGGGGAGGAGGTGAGCAGCCCTCAGTGGTGAAAGAACAGGATAAGGACTATTTAGAAAAACTGGACATGCACAAGTCCATGGGTCCAGATCTAATGCATCCAAGGGTGCGGAGGGAGTAACTGATGTGATTACAGAGTCATTGGCCATTATCTTTGAAAATTTGTGGCGATCAGGGGAGGTCCTGGATGACTGGAAAAGGGCAAATATAGTGCCCATATTTAAAAAAGAGAAGAGAACCTGGGGAACTACAGACTGGTCAGCCTCACTTCAGTCCCCAGCAAAACCATGGAGCAGGTCCTCAAGGAATCCATTTTCAAGCACTTGGAGGGGAGGAAGATGATCAGGAATAGTCAACATGGATTCACCAAGGGCAAGTCATCTCTGACCAACCTGACTGCCTTCTATGATGAGATAACTGGTTCTATGGATATAGGGAAAGCGGTGGATATGATATATATTAACTCTAGCAAAGCTTTTGATACGGTCTCCCACAGTATTCTTGACGGCAAGTTAAAGAAGTATGGATTGGATGAATGGACTATAAGGTGGATAGAAAGCTGGCTAGATTGTCAGGCTCAACGAGTAGTGATCAATGGCTCGATGTCTAGTTGGCAGCCAGTATCAAGCGGAGTGCCCCAGGGGTCAGTCCTGGGGCCAGTTTTGCTCAAAATATTTATTAATGATCTGGATGATGGGATGAATTGCACCCTCAGCAAGTTTGCAGATGACATTAAGATGGAGGGAGAGGTAGATATGCTGCTGGGTAGGGATAGGGTACAGAGTGACCTAGACAAATTGGAGGATTAGGCCAAAAGAAATCTGATGAGGTTCAACAAGGACAAGTGCAGAGTCCTGCACTTAGGAAGGAAGAATCCCATGCATCGCTACAGGCTGGGGACTGACTGGCTAAACAGCAGTTCTGCAGAAAAGGACCTGGGGATTACAGTGGATGAGAAGCTGGACATGAGTCAGTGTGCCCTTGTTGCCAAGAAGGCCAATGGCACATTGGGCTGTATTAGTAGGAGCACTGCCAGCAGATTGAGGGAAGTGATTATTCTGCTCTATTCGGTAATGGTGAGGCCACACCTGGAGTACTGTGTCCAGTTTTGGTCCCCCCACTACAGAAGGGATGTGGATGAATTGGGGAGAGTCCAGCAGAAGGCAACGAAAATGATTAGGAGGGTGGGGAACATGACTTATGAGGAGAGGCTGAGGGAACTGGGGTTATTTAGTCTGCAGAAGAGTGGGGGGATTTGATAGCAGCCTTCAACTATCTTAAGGGGGGTTCCAAAGAGGTTGGAGCTCGGCTGTTCTCAGTGGTGGCAGATAACAGAACAAGAAGCAGTGGTCTCAAGTTGCAGTGGGGGAGGTCTATGTTGGATATTAGGAAACACTATTTCACTAGGAGGGTGGTGAAACACTGGAATGGGTTACCTAGGGAGGTGGTAAAATCCCCATCCTGAGAGGTTTTTAAGGCCTGGGCTGACAAAGCCCTGGCTGGGATGATTTAGTTGGTGTTGGTTCTGCTTTGAGCAGGAGATTGGACTAGATGACTTCCTGAGGTCTCTTCCAACCCTAATATTCTATGATTCTAAGAGGGATGGCTCAGCAGGAAGGCTGGGATCACTGAGGACTCAAGGAGAGGCAAGGAGCCCCCACGGAGGAAGCCCTAGGAGCACTGCTCAATACCAAGGTAGGAACCTTGCAACCCAGCTGGACCACACGAGGGTACCGTGACAGGCCCTGTTGGACTGTTAAAGACTGAGCCCAGTGAGGGCTGCAGGACACTAAGTATGTTTTGGACTGTGTACCCCAGGAGACGTTTGTTTGTTTTGTACATGGACAGAATGTGACTCAGCCAGAGGGCTGAGGCACCAAAGACCAGCTTGACAAGTGCAGCGGATGACAGAGGCACTGTGAGCGGAGGAAAAAACTGCAGGCAGACACACTCAAACAGGAGACTCTTGCGTGAGGTGAGTGCAACCCATTACACAGTCCAACTTCTGTCTCTGGTCAAAAGTAAAGCTTTGCCATGACAAACACGATGACTGTGATGCAGTATTAAAAAACTCCAGTAAAAACAAAAGGAATCATATATAGTTTAAAGACACATAAGTGAATCTTAAAATAAAATTCATGCTGCAGTTAAACTTTCAAAGAATTTATTTAGACTTATAAGGAGGTTATGTTTTCTTCTGGTATGGGCAAAATAGGTGTGGTGGCAGCACCACAGGAAGATGATCTACTGCTGTGCAGCTGGAAGTATGGCTGGCAGCGTCACAAGAAGACTGCCCACAAGCATTTGTCCATCACAGCATTCTTTCATCTGTTCCTAAGAAAAGAAATAGCCCCAGGAGCATGTGGACAAGACACTAAAACTGAAGAGGGCTGCAATTCTGCTAACAAACAATTTAAGGAGGCGCCATGAGCACACATATTTCCAAGGGTTTCAAGCAGAGGTAGGATGGCAATCTTTAGGATACGCTATACCCATCAGACCTTAACTCAGAACTTCCCTTAGAGAAGAGAAAAACTGTTTATTGTTCTTATTTTGAATGATAACTCTCTGTTAAAAATGTCATGAGCTGAAGAGATCTCCTGTCTATGATATTTATTGCCTTGTTCAGGACATTAAATCCAAGAGCATTATGCAACTTCGAAGAAACCAGCAAGCATACAACAAAAAGCCAGAAAATTATAGACCCAACAGGTATTCTGACCTTAGAATCTTAGCTTATATTAGTTAATATTTATATATTTTCAATACTATCCCCAGAGGAACATTACTCCCAGCGTAGGAAGAACATCTCTTGCATAAGGTAGTGACCCCAAATTTCCATTAGCAGAGGTACTCCACTGTAACTATTTCCCCCCATGAGCTAAAACAATTATTAAATATAATTGGGGAAGGAAGATGAGAGAGACTCTGAACTCCTTCACAAAAGCCACTGTTGGGTGAATAGCAGTGATTGCTTTCCACAATCTTCCTTTGTTTTCGAGGCCTCTGGCTTGCACAGGCACACATTGAACTTTTTTATCTATCTCATAACGTTGTAAAGAGTAATCTATGTATTTTCAGAGACTTTTTAAAGTTTTGGGAGCTTCAGATAAAATCTGATGCAGGTACCCCATTCTCTGAGGAGGAGAGGCCTTAGGTGCTCATCTTCTATAAGACTCCAAATGAGCCCCAATATAGGTAAGATCCCCAAGTCTATGCTTTCTGGACATATCAAATCAGGATGCATCTCGTCAGCAAAAAGCCTTTATTATTTTTCCACTGGTAGTTGAAGACTGGGGAAAGCCCACCTGTACACTAATACCATACCTGCTATCCAAGGCAGTAAAACCACCCTAGGAAATAGAGCCTGAGGTAGATCTTAGATAACATCCCTTTAATTCTTGGTTCTCTTCCCAGAAATTAGGCTCCACTGATGCAATGCACTGCACATCTGGGCTTTCTTCAGCTTACTGTAAGAAAACCTCTATATCTAGTTGAGTTGAAAGAGTGGGATCCTACAGTGGCAACCTGTGTAATTCAAATTCCATAAGCATAGGCAGCAGAGGCAGAGAAATGAATGCAGATCTTACCCCTGCAATGGCAGGCTACAGCTTTCAATGGCACTACAAACATTTTCTCTACTATCTTTTAACTGTTGGCCCATAACTGATCCAGGGAGAGCCTCCAAACAGAAATGACAAAGCTCAGCAGAGCTGCAGCTACTGCAATTGTCCTCCCACACTGCAGTGCAGGAAACCAGTTTTAGAGGTGCCAAAATCTCTAAAGTTGGATAATGTAAAGAGCAAAAGGGAATAAGTGATTGATACCACACTGGAAAAATGTAAGAATGCAGACATTGGCTTCTAGTGGAAACATGGACAAGCACTTAACTGTACCATCACTAGAGGGTGCTGTGCCATTGTAACAGTTGCATTCTTCCCAAACCATGATGTTTTTACAGCCAAAAAAACATGGGTATGGGTGAAGTTACATGAAACCTAGAAGAACACATATTAACAGCTGCTCCTTCCCCAACTATTAGTCCTATGATTTTTAATGAAACACCAAATAGTAGCTACAGAGGCTTTAATCATAAATGCAGCAACTCCAATTCATGCCTGCCCAAGAGATGGAAAATAAGATTGGGAAATAATTAAATTTTCTTTTATGGATTGTTATCAATTTTTTTACTTACTAAACTGTTTTAATAATTTGATTAAAAGTGGCTTACTGGCTAAGGGTTGAGAATCATTCCTCTCCCGCTTAGGATTTTAACTTGCAAAAGGGAAGTGGAGGAGCAAGTCTCAAGTTTCAACCAGCAAGTAAAGATTTTTTTTGGGGGGGGGGGGGGGGCGGGGGTGAACAAACAGAAAAGAGGGCCACACACAAATCCCACTTTCAGGTGATTCGTGTCACCCTAATGTCAGTCCTCTTCTAATCACTTTTACTGTAGCAGAAAGGGAAATGGGTGAAGCTTAGTCCTGGGATAGAAAAGGTGATCACATTTATTCAAGCAAATAACTTATAAAAATATTGTGATAAATTGTTGCATGGTTGCCCCCCTTAAAAAAAAGGAGGACCAATACATTGGTGAGAAGAATGGGAAATCCATTTAGGACATTACAGTAGACAGTGGTAAAAGGGAATTAGGTGGTTATGAAGAGATCTTCAGTGTATGAATATCTTCTCTGTGGATCATTTAATTTACTATTACATTCAGTTTCATCATTCCAAGACATGGAACAATCTATTAATTTAATAAACCACAGTGAAAACCTTGTCGTTTTTAAAATAAAAAACATTATACTAGATGCCAGATTGCAAACCCCTTACTCACACTGGTAAGCAGTTACTCATGAGTAGTTCCACTGAAGTCAATGAATTTGTATAAGTAACTGCTCACCGATGTTAGTAAGGCACTCACAATCTGTCTCTAAATAAAAACCGGAAAGTCAGGTGTGCTTAAGAGAGATAGATTTTTTAACTTGGATCATAGTCAGGAATCTTTGGTGTGGGTTGTGAAGGGGATATATCACATTTATGTCTTATAGTGATTTTCATACACCCTGATTTTCTTAATTATTTTGTGCATGTTGACAGTTACATTACAAGTTTGTTTAAAAGACAGATGTAAGGGATTCTTTTTTAGCTTTGCATGGGACCAAAGAACAACTTCCCAGTTTACAGTTCAGTTTTGTAGAAGCTTATGATATGCAAAATACTAGCAGCAATTTTTTAAAATGGTGGTATGCAGTCCAAGAGACAATAATTAGTTACTGACTTCAAGGATCCTGCTAGGATGCATCCTCTAATACAGGGGTGGCCAACCTGAGCCTGAAAAGGAGCCAGAATTTACCAATGAACATTGCCAAAGAGCCACAGTAATATGTCAGCATCCCCCCATCCGCTACTGCCCTCCAGCCCCCAGCCCACCGGCAGCCCCACCAATCAGCGCCTCCTCACTCCCCCCACCCGCTGCAATCAGCTGTAGGGGCGGAGCGAGAGCATAGCAGGCTCAGGAGAAGGGGCAGGGGTCTTGGGGGAAGGGGTAGAGTGGTGGCAGGACCTGGGGCAGAGCAAGGGGTTGAGCAGTGAGCGCTCCACAGCACATTGGAAAGTTAGCATCTGTAGCTCTACCCTCAGAGTCAGCACCTATACAAGGAGCTGCATATTAACCTCTGAAGAGCTGCATGCACTCAGGAGCCACAGGTTGGCCACCCCTACTATAATACATTCCACTTGCAAAGAACTCAGCCATTGCAGATCAGTTACGTCATTTTCAGTCAGTTATGGCACTGACAGTCAAAGCTGTCTCTTTTCAGTTTAAAGAGAGACTGGTGATTGATTTAAATCAGTCAATTTTTTAAAAATTTTAAGATGATTATTATGGGCCAGATGCCACCATCTTTATGCACACTGAATAATATTTTACTTCACGAACAGTTTGATACCAATGGAACTATTTATGGAATAAGGTCCTACTTATTTTGAGAAAGGATGTAAAAATTGGCTCTAAATATCTATATTAATAAACAACCATAGCAGGGAATTTCTCCACATCCTTTTTGGAGTTCTTAAGGTTCACATTTCTTCCACTCTACACCTATCCTTGAAGCCTTCCATGGCAGCAATGTTATTTCTGTCAAAAGACTGGGCACAGGACTTAGAGTGGGGAACTCTGTAAAGATTTAAAACATGTTATCTAACTCTTCTGTACCACTCTAGATACTATAGTGATAAGCACACCTATAAATGCTTAATTAGACGGTTTCTTCATCTGTAAAAGGAGGATAATAATACTTACTCATCTTTGTAAAGTATTTTGAGATATAGGCCTTGATTTTCAGATGTGCTAGGCATTCACATCTCCAAATGAAATCAACAGGAGCTGCAAGTACTCAGAATCTCTGAAAATCAGGTCCCTACTGTAGAAAAGTGCTATATAAGTACTATTATTATTTATCTTTTGGAGCTCATCAACACTGCTTTCTTAAGAGTGAAAATTTGCCCTGTGCAGAGGACCAGCACAAGGTCTAAGTACTATGTAAAAGAATCTCCTTAGTTATTTTCCCTCGACAGTAGGAGACCCCAGACATGCTCAATTATCTACATGGTATTGGGGGGTGGACTTATATATAGGCTCCTTGTTTCTTAGTCCTTATAAGGGGGAACCATGCCCTTCTTAAGTCTCTTCTGATGGGGACTCAAAAGGAAAATTAAGCATTTCAGCTCACCCAAGAATAACTTCTTCTTGGGATCAACAGTACCTTCTTAGTTCTGGGCTATCTGCACAGCAGATTCCAAGGAGTCCTTCCGGCTGGGCTGCTGAATCTGGCCCACTTTGTCAGGCTTTCCCTGGGAGTTTGCTAGGCTCCCCACAGGGTCCTCAATGGAGATCTCCTGGATACTAGTTTGCCCGTGGCTTCAGGAGTTGCTCCAGCAGTTTCCTGCTCAGGGTGATCTCTCTCCCCTGCTCACTACAGTTTCCTCCTTTTTAAAGGCCTGGTCCCTACAATACATAATTGACAGGGCCGGAGGGGCAGGGCTAGTCCTGCACATAGGGCGTCTCTGGCACTTTTGTCATCAGTGTGGGATCTGTACACTCCATCACATTGTGTTTTTAGAATTTAAGGGGTTAGTAATAGTATACAGGTTTTGTGTTGAACTTCTCTACGTTCATGCCCAATTCTGATAAATCTAGAAATTCACTTGAACTTTTAATTAAAATTTGAAAAGTGACATGTCTGTCCACCAAACCTGCAATGAATGCTCCCATTGTCTGGGTAGGCTTCTGGCAGGATCATTAACATTTTATTACAAAGAAAAAATAGATTTTCAGTTCCTCAGCCATGGTAACATGTCTATCTGCTCCAGTGGGAATATACTATTGCAAACAAAAATGCTCAGACGCTAGACATTTAACGCTTATTTTCGGAAAAGACTCTAATCTTTAGAAACAGAACATCCAAAGGAGAGTACCATTATCACAGCTTGGGGAGGAGGTGCTTTCTAACAAACAATCACCAACAGCTGAATAAAAATACAACTGCAGTCTCATTTTGGTCAAAACAAGAACCTCACAGCTTCTTCCTTAGAGTCTTGCTCAAATAACTACATTTTAATGTGAAAAGAGATGTAATCAGGAACAGTTACTAAACCATACACCAGTATGTCTCACTGTAGTCTCTGAAGCATTTGCTAATTGTCTATGGAGAGCTCACTGGTCACATGATACCAGCTCTCCTCTTCATTTCCATCTGCCAAATCTCATTAAAAGAAAACTAAAAATACAATATTTTACTAACATAAACAATTGCTGTAGCTGCGGCAGGGATGTTATGTGATCACAAATGGGAGGGGAATTGGGTTCATGCAATCAGAAATGGGAGGAGAGAAGTCCATGAAACAATCTCTCTATTAAGTTGAGAGCTACATTGTGAAAAAAAAGTTTCGGAACCTCAGTTCTTTACATTAACCATCACGTATAAAAACTAGCAGATGAACAGCACTTAGCTATACAATGAATAGGAAGCAGAAATGCATCATTGGTAAAACATGAAGTTCCTTCACTTTACAAGCCAGTCACACTAAACATGATTGTGTTATCATAAATCAATAAAAGCAAGACAACTAAAGGCACTTTTTATGTTGACACTGTGCTCAGTACCTGAGTATCTCAAGCTCCACCAGCCCCTTTATTGTCATGATCTTTTAGGTTGTTGAATAAAGCTGTCTTACCTTCTTCAAGGCTGATACTCAGCAACACTTTCAGATTGCTGGAGGTTGTTTGCTGACTGGGGTTACATTTTAAATCTTCACTGGGTCAGATTCTGATAATTATCATGCATGTAATTTTTCACAGGCTTGAATTAAGTTGGTGGTTTTATTTCAGCTGCTTATTAGTAGCAGCTCTTCAAGGTTCTAGTTGAAAGAAGAGAGTTTCCTCTGGAATATCAGACAGCAGCGTTTCACTGGTACTACTTACTCTGTTGTTTTGTACACATCAGAGTACAGCCCCGCCTTCTGGTACTTCTTCTTTGGGGGCCTAGGAGCCTTTTTCTCACGCTGGGTAAAAGTAGGCAAATGCTGCTCAGTGTTTTCAGATTCATGCGCCTTCCCAATGGCTTCTAGGTGACTAGGTGATTCAACTGATGTCTCAGAAAAGCTGGAAGAAAATGTAAAGATGAACTTAATGCAACAGTATTATTCTATATCGTACAAAGAAGCCCAACAAAGAAGTCTCTGCAGATTGTTAAATGGACAGATGTCTTTATCAGATTAAAACTTTTTTTGCCAATTTTTGCATTTCAGACAGGATATTTTACAAGTAACAATTAACATTGTACAAAAACAAGAAATCAACTTTATTGGAGTGTAAAGCACAAAGTAACTTAAATATCTGTTTTATATATGTATAATCATAAACAGGTGTCTAGCAGTCTGTGCACGTATATACAAGTAGGCACACATGCTCACACCATGTTACTAAATTTCTCCAGCCTATAGAGAGAAATATTTAAAACTTTAGAACTAATTTCATTTCAACGTAAGTTCATTTTTGGTTCTGGAAACAGCAAGCTGTTTGTTGACAAACTGATGAAGTTATCCAGGACTCCTCCAGAATTTTAAGATGGTTATTTTCCTCATAGTCATGAAGACCTAGGGCTTGATTCTCTCTCATTGACACTAGTATAAATCAGAAGTGACTCCACTACAGTCAATGGGACAACCTAGTGTTGGTGAGTGTAACCGAGGGTATGTCTACTCTGCAAATGAAGATGTGACTGCAGTGCAGGTAGGCATACCCATGCTAGCTTTAGTCTAGTTAGCGTGGGTAGTAGTAGTTGTGAAAACCAAATGGCACAGAATCCAGGGTGGGCCAGGAACTTGAATACGTACCCAGAGTCCCCACCAAAACCTGCGCTGCCACATCCATACTAACGTTACCTGCGCCAATTAGATTAAAGCTAGAGTGGATACATTTACCCATGTTGCAAACACCCCTTCATTTGTGGTGTAGACATACCCTGAGGATAATCAGGTCCTTGGTTTCTAAACAGGGCTTGACGTAGTGTCTATGAAATGCCCTGATGATGAAATAATATTCAATTGTTATAAAATTTGAGTATTAAACATAGGCTATGTCTACATTGCATGCCGCTGGCAGTGGTATGTAGGTTATTTGTTGCTACATGCTGCAGTGAAAAGCAGGTTGCGCCCATGCTGCAGTGTCTAGCTACACACATCAGTGAAAGACTTAGGACGGTGGAGCCAGCAGGGAAAGGCTCTGGCAGCAGGAAGCTGCCAGAGCCTTTGCACACTGCCTCCTTGCTCCCAGAGCCTTTCCTTGCTGCTGAAGCCTTTCCCTGTGGCAGAAAGATTCCAGCAGTGGGGAGGCAGCAGGACATGACATTGCTAAAAATAGCAGTATAGACAGGTGAGGCATTGCTTGGGTGTGTTACAGAGCTGTGTAGAGTACCTACCCACAGGGTTCCTATTTATACCTGGGCTAAAGGGCATGCAGTGTATGTACTCTGCTTGCCACCATAAAGAGTGTGCAATGTAGACATATTCAGAATGGTCTTACCCACGTCAGAGTTCCCTATTTTGATGGGCCTGGTCTGCAACCCCATACAATATAGACAACCTTAAGCTTTGTTTCTAAAGCTATTGTGAAAGTAAGAATGACAGCTTGCTGCTGCATAGGTTGAATTATTAGCTAATGAATGTTTGAAGTGGATGCTCACCCAGTATGGCCATTCTTATGATGTCTCATAGACTCATAGACTCTAGGACTGGAAGGGACCTCGAGAGGTCATCGAGTCCAGTCCCCTGCCCTCATGGCAGGACCAAATACTGTCTAGACCATCCCTGATAGACATTTATCTAACCTACTCTTAAATATCTCCAGCGATGGAGATTCCACAACTTCCCTAGGCAATCTATTCCAGTGTTTAACTACCCTGACAGTTAGGAACTTTTTCCTAATGTCCAACCTAAATCTCCCTTGCTGCAGTTTAAGCCCATTGCTTCTTGTTCTATCATTGGAGGCTAAGGTGAACAAGTTTTCTCCCTCCTCCTGATGACACCCTTTTAGATACCTGAAAACTGCTATCATGTCCCCTCTCAGTCTTCTCTTTTCCAAACTAAACAAACCCAATTCCTTCAGCCTTCCTTCATAGGTCATGTTCTCAAGACCTTTAATCATTCTTGTTGCTCTTCTCTGGACCCTCTCCAATTTCTCCACATCTTTCTTGAAATGCGGTGCCCAGAACTGGACACAATACTCCAGTTGAGGCCTAACCAACGCAGAGTAAAGCGGAAGAATGACTTCTCGTGTCTTGTTTACAACACACCTGTTAATGCATCCCAGAATCATGTTTGCTTTTTTTGCAACAGTATCACACTGTTGACTCATATTAAGCTTGTGGTCCACTATGACCCCTAGATCTCTTTCTGCCATACTCCTTCCTAGACAATCTCTTCCCATTCTGTATGTGTGAAACTGATTGTTCCTTCCTAAGTGGAGCACTTTGCATTTTATATGTCATTTTAAGCAATGCAAAGTCTTGCTCCTTAAGAATCAAATAAGGGGCAACTTGTGATCTGTGGTATTATATACAAATGTTAACAGTAAATACTGCCTGGCCAACACATCCTGGACAAGCAAGGGGAAAGTTCTACCCATATCTTACTGAGGGACACAGAGAAATACCAGCACTGCGATTTGTCCGTCTGTTGGTGGAGACTAAACTGATGTAGAATTTAGCTTTCCAATATAAAGGACTGAATTAGGTGGAGATGATGAAGTACCACGGTTATGACAGGGTTCTATTTTGCACTTAAACTGAGAGTTCAACCTCTTTTTTTTGTATGAAAAAGACAGTATATCTGCCCCAATTTTTCAGTACATAACCTCTGAATAAAAAAGACGGTTACTCACCTTTGTAACTGTTGTTCTTCGAGATGTGTTGCTCATATCCATTCCAATTAGGCGTGTGTGCGCTGTGTGCACGTTTGACGGAAGATTTTTACCCTAGAAACACTCGGTGGGTCAGCTGGGCGCCCCCTGGAGTGGCGCCGTTATGGTGCTGGATATGTACGCCTGCTGACCCAACGGCCCTTCAGTTCCTACTTGCCGGCTACTCCGACAGAGGGGAAGGAGGGCGGGTTTGGAATGGATATGAGCAACATATCTCGAAGAACAACAGTTACAAAGGTGAGTAACCGTCTTTTCTTCTTCGAGTGCTTGCTCATATTGATTACAATTAGGTGATTCCCAAGCCTTACCTAGGCAGTGGGGTCAGAGCCAGATGTTGCAGAATACAAAACTGCTGAGCCAAATGCTGCATCATCTCTGGACTGTTGAACTAATGCGTAATGTGCGGCAAAGGCGTGAATCGATGACCAGGTAGCTGCCCGACATATTTCCTGGATGGGGACATGGACCAGGAAGGCAGCAGATGAAGCTTCCGCCCGAGTAGAATGGGCGGTGAGGTGGCTAGCCGGAACGTGAGCCAATTCATAGCATGTGCGGATGCAGGATGTTACCCAAGATGAAATCCGTTGGGAAGAGACCGGTAGGCCTTTCATCCGGTCTGCAAAAGCTACAAAGAGCTGAGGTGACTTTCAGAAGGGTTTGGTTCTCTCGATATAAAAGGCGAGAGCCCTGCAGACGTCTAGGGTGTGTAGCTGTTGTTCCCGACGTGATGGGTGCAGCTTCGTTGAAGAAGACTGTGAGGAAGATGTCTTAGTTGACATGAAAGGCGGACACCACCTTAGGGAGGAAAGAGGGGTGTGGTCACAGCTGTACCTTGTCCTTATGGAATACCGTGAGCAGGGGGGCCGCTGTCAAAGCCTGAAGCTCAGATACTCGTCTCGCCAAAGTAATAGCGATGAGGAATACTGTCTTCCAGGAAAGGTATAGCAGCGAGCAGGTAGCCAGTGGTTCGAAAGGAGCACCCATAAGCTTGGCTAGCACCAGGTTTAGATCCCAGTAGGGGTCGGGCATCCAACTTGAGGATACAAACATTCCAATCCTTTGAGGAACCTTGAAACTATAGGGTGAGAGAAGATTGATCGGTCATTTTCCCCTGGATGGAAGGCAGAAATGGCTGCCAGATGCACCTTTATGGAAGAGACTGCTAGGCCCTGCTCTTTTAGGGACCAGAGGTAGTCCAGGACAGTGGGAACGGACACCTGTCTGGAGACTAAGTTACGCTGAGCGCACCAACAGGAGAAACGCTTCCACTTGGCGAGATATATCATCCTAGTGGAAGGCTTCCTACTGCCCAAGAGCACCTGCTGGACCGAAGCAGAGCAACACAACTCAGACTGGCTCAACCACGCAGCAACCATGCTGTGAGATGAAGGGATTGCAGGTCTGGATGGTGAAGCCTGCCGAAGTCCTGTGTTATGAGGTCCGGTCAGAGTGGCAGGGGAATCGGGTCTGCCACTGACAGGTCGAACAACGTGGTGTACCAGTGCTGCCTCGGCCACGCTGGAGCAATCAGGATCAGGTGGGCGCTGTCCCTGCGGAGCTTAAGTAGGACTCTGTGGACGAGTGGAAACGATAGGAAGACATAAAATAGGTGCCTGTTCCATGGGATCAGAAATGCGTCTGAGAGGGAGCCCGGGGAGTGTCCCTGGAAGAAGCAGAACACCTGGAATTTCCTGTTCTCTCGGGAGGCAAAGAGGTGTTTGTGGGGAAAGCCTCACTTCTGGAAAACAGAATGGATGACGTCCGGGCGAATCAACCACTCGAGAGACAGGAAGGATCTGCTGAGGTGATCCGCCAGAGTGTTCTGGACTCCTGGGAGAAAAGACGCTACCAATTCGATTGAGTGGGCTACGCAAAAGTTCCAAAGGTGGACGGCTTCTTAACAAAGGAGGGAGGAGCGTGCTCCGCCCTGCTTGTTTATGTAAAACATGGCCGTTGTGTTGTCCGTGAACACTGATACACAACGGCCTTGGAGATGGTCTCGAAACACTTGGCATGCTAGACAGACTGCTCTCAGCTCCCGCACATTGATGTGTAAGGCCAGTTCTTGGAGCGATCAGAGGCCTTGAATGTGAAGGCTCCCGAGGTGGGCACCCCAACCCAGAGATGACGCATACGTGGGTAGGGCCACTGAGGGTTGTGGTGGGTGAAATGGCATCCCTGTACAGACTAGAGCAGGGTGCAGCCACCAGGTTAGGGAACCCAGAACCTTCCTGAGGATAGTGGGCACCTAGTCCAGGCTGTCTCTGGGTGGTTGGTATATTGAAGCAAGCCAGGCTTGGAAGGGACGAAGGCGTAGCCTGGCATGCTTGGTCATGAAGGTGCAGGAGGCCATGTGACCTACAGGGTTGAAGCAAACTGGAGGTGGTATTCCCCTTCCACTGTGCGTAGGACCCAACGATCTGAAGTTAGCTGGGACCAGGCAGGGAGGAATTGGGAGAGGCGGTTGAAAAAGGGAGGAGAAGGATCCGGTAGGGTAACTGGTGGGCTGTCCTCGGGCATCCCATCAAAAGTTCTGCTTGGGCCCCACTGGTGGTTTAGGGGGTGCCTGATTTTGAGGTCCTTGAGGGCCAGACTGTCTCAGACGATTCCCCCTCCCACACCTTCTGGTAACGTCCTGACGCGGCCTAGGCTGGGCATAAGGACGGTGTAGGTGGGCCCGGAAGGTCCTGCGTTTGGGTCACTGGTGTGTGCATACCCAGCAAGCGCATTATAACGCGATTGTCCTTCAGACTTTGCAACCTGGGATCAGTCTTGTCTGAGAAAAGGCGCTGGCCTTCGAAGGGTAAATTCTGAATAGCTTGTTGCAATTCAGGGGGAAGGCCTGATACCTGGAGCCAGGAGATACGCCTCATTGTCACTCCTGACGCCAGAGTTCTGGCTGCAGAGTTCGCTGCATCCAGAGAGGCCTGGAGGGAGGTTCTCGCTACCTTTTTTACCCTCCTCAAGTAGGGCGGTGAATTCTTGATGGGACTCCTGGGGAAGAAGCTCCGTAAACTTCCCCAAGGACACCCAAGTGTTGAAGTTATACCTACTTAGGAGGGCTTGTTGGTTCGCCACCCTAAGTTGGAGGCCCCCGGCCGAGTATATTTTTGCGGCCTAGGAGGTCCATGCGCCTAGCCTCCTTTGACTTAGGAGCCGTGGCTTGTTGGCCATCACGCTCCCGTTTGTTCACCGATTGGACAACTAGAGAGCAAGGAGGTGGGTGAGTGTAGAGATATTCATACTCCTTTGAGGGGACCATATATTTTCTCTCTACTCCCCTCGCTGTAGGTGGAATCGAAGCTGGGGATTGCCAAATGGTGTCTGCATTAGCCCATATCGTGCGGATGAACGGAAGAGCGACTCTAGTAGGTGTATCAGCCGATAGGATGTCCACGACCAGGTCCTCTATTTCAGGGACCTTCTGCACCTGCAAATTCATATTCTGAGCCACTCGCCTCAAAAGGTCCTGATGGGCCCTGAGGTCAACTGGTGGAGGGCCTGAGGAGGATGTCTCTGCCACCGCCTCATCAGGCGAGGAGGAGGAGGAGGAGAGGCCCGGGACCAAAAGGCCCTGTGGTGGCTCCTGTACTTGAGGGGCGTCATCTGCATCCGATGGAACGTCGGCGACTGCAGATGGAATTGGAGCCTCATCTGTGCCCGTGGGGGGGGGGAGAGCGGCTTAATGTTGCTTCTGGTACCCGGTGTTCTGATGGGGCCGATCGTTGAGCCACTGATGGCGCACCTTGGCTTTGGTGGTATGCCCATGGTGTCCAGAAGGACCAGTGATGAGACCCTTGCTCATGGCTCTGTCTCTCTGGGAATATATGGCTGGGGACGTCAGAGTCACGCTCCTGATGATAGGATGCGCTACCAGCCTGCGATGACACCGATGTATGTCTGGAAGGCCACGGCGGTGCCGACAGGCCCTGGGAGGGCGCCACTGTTCTCGACGCTCGGGCGTGGGGCGGTGCCGGAGAGCGGTACCGGGAGCTATAACGGCACCGCGAGCAAGACCAGGACCTTCTACCATATCGGTGCTGGGAGACTGACCGAGATCTCGAGTCCCTTTGTCTGGAGCGACTGCGGGATACACGGTGCCGAGATCAGTGCCGTGAGCTGGATCGGTTACAGGAGTATCTGTCCGGCCAACGAGATGTCGAACGGTGCCATGAGTACAACCGGTACCACGATGGAGAGTGGCGCCGGGAGCGGGAATGGTGCGATCGAGAGCATCTGCGAGACCGAGATCTTGAACGACGTCTCTCTGGTGGACCAACGTAAGGAGGCCTTACCATGGCCAGCATGCCGATGGATTGTATGACCTGCACCGGTGGTGCTGGGGCTTGAGGCCGTGTTGACTCCTCCACGTCAAGGGAGCTCATCGCAATGACGAAGATCTCCGGCGTAGAAGGGAGGGCAAGCTCAACCACACCATGAGCCGGGGAGCTGTCAGGCATCAGACTCAACGGCCCTTGTGGGACCAGAATCGACGGTGCCGAGCTTGGCGGTGCCGCAATCTGCGGTGCCACAGTTGACGGTGCCGCGGCAGATGACTGTGCTGGACGAACTGTCTTGGAAGAGCACTCCTTCCGTGGAGCAGAAGTTGAAGTGCTATGTTGCTTCCCGGGTCTCAGGGACAGGGAGCGGCGCTGAGCAGATGTCAGTGACGGTAAGGGTCGGTGCCGGGATTCCTTCTCGGTTCCGGAGTGGTCCGGGGCCGAAGGGGCGCTCCTTACCAAAGCAGTCTGTTGGGCGCTCGGTGCCGGTGCTGCAGGACTAAGTGCCGACTCCATGAGAAGCTGTTTCAGTCGAAAGTCCCGCTCCTTCTTTGTCCTTGGTTTAAACGACTTGCATATGCAGCACTTATCAGCAAGGTGGGATTCCCCATGGCACTTGAGGCAGGAGTCATGGGGATCCCCTATTGGCATCGGCTTTTGGCACCCCGAGCATGGTTTGAATCCCAGTGCCTTGGGCATGGGCCCGCACTGAGGTGGAGGAAAGGGGCTAATCCCTGATCCCCCCTTAAACTATATACACTAACTATAAAGACAACAACTAATACTAACTATAACTACAAGAACTCGAACTATACACACAGTAACAGCAAAGAACTACAAGAAGCTAGGGATGTGGAGATCAGCAAAGCCGCGCTCCACAGTTCCAACGACCGTCACGGGCGGTAAGAAGGAACTGAAGGGCCGTTGGGTTGGCAGGGGTAAATATCCAGTGCCATATCGGCGCCACTCCAGGGGGCGCCCAGCCGACCCACCGAGTGTTGCTAGGGTAAAAATCTTCCGATGAGTGTGCACGTGCCACGTGCACACCTAATTGGAATAAATATGAGCAAGCACTCGAAGAAGAATGTATACACCTCTACCCCGATATAACACCCCGGATGTAACGCGGTAAAGCTGCGCTTCTGGGGGCAAAGGGGGCGCGGGGCTGCGCACTCCAGCGGATCAAAGCAAGTTCGATATAATGTGGTTTCACCTATAACGCAGTAAGATTTTTTGGCTCCACAGGACAGCATTATATCGGGGTAGAGGTGTATTTGAAAATCCTCAGAAAATTCATCTGTTAATTTCTGGGTTCTAATCAGTTTTAAATTAGCCTAAAAAGATCACATTACTAAGTCTCACGATAATTTGGGCCCCTCTAGGTTAAAAACTAAAAACACATTTTTAACTTTCTACAATGAGAGTTTGGAGGTCTGGGGTAAATGTAATTTGTAGTTATTTAAAAACAAACAATTATTGGCATTATTTGTCATAATTTAATCTTTATGTTCTGCAGTTAGCTGATGGAAATAATGGTTTATGTTATCTACTTCCATTCTCCAGTGCAGTATGTGGAAACCTTTTTGAGCAGTTTAAGAAAGGAGTACGACTGCCTCTTGACATATGCCCCCGTTATGTTCCCTGCATCCGAAATTGGGTTATGCCCACCTTCCAGAACCCTCTTCCCCAAACATAAGTTGGCATGATTTTCCAGAACTGTGCGGAATACAGAGTAAGGGAAAGTTTGAGGCAAATGTGGTCTGTTTGTGGTGATAAGTCTGGGGAAGGAGGCACTGGAAAAGTGGCATCCCTTCTAGGGAAGAGTTATATATGTGGTCATCATCATAGCTTATCACTTCATTGTCTGTGGTGTACAGTGACTGTTCTAGTGGTAAGGTGTATGCTTTAACTTTTCTTTGTTTGGTTTTATGTTGGGTATGTCATGTACAGGTCGTCCTTAACTGACACGGTTTCGTTATTAATTTATATTGGGTATATGCCACACTCAGAGGTGAAAGTAAGCCAAAACGGTCCGGTCCGGCGTACCGGCAAGAGCTGGTACATAGATGACCATATCGGCAGGAGGCAGCTTCCCCAGGCCAGTGATTTTAAGGGCTCGGGGCTCCCGGCAGCGGCCGCAGCCCCAGGCCCTTTAAATCACCGCCAGAGCACCGCTGCTGGAGACCTGGGGTAGCAGCAGCAGCTGGGAGCCCTGGGGCTCCGGCAGCGATTTAAAGAGCCTGGGGCTCCCCACCGTGGCAGCCAGATCCCCAGGCCCTTTAAGTTGCCACCAAAGCCCCGCTACCAGAGTCCTAGGGTAGTGGTGGTGGCTGGGAGCCCTGGGACTCCAGTGGCAATTTAAAGGGCCTGGAGCTCCTGGCAGTGGCTGGGGCCCCGGGCCCTTTAAATTGCTGGCAGAGCCCCGCTGCCATAGCCCTGGGATAGCAGTGGCGCCTGAGAGCCCCGGGGCTCCCAGCTGCCGCTGTGACTACCACTACCATGGGGCTTAGGCGGTGATTTAAAGGGTCTGGGGATTTAAAGGCCCCATCTCTTCCGGCTGAGGCCCTGCCCCCCTGCTCAGGACTCCGGCGTACTGGTAAGTCCTTTAAGTTACTTTGATGCCTGGCCACACTTGAACAAAATTCAAATCAAAGATCTCCATGATGATGGAACTGTTATTTTCACTTCTTCAGTGGGTGATGTAGGGACAATCTTTGTTATAACCTTTCTGTCACCCAAACTGTCAACTATAATTATGATAGCCTAAAAATATTCTTTGCTAATCAAAGAGTCAGACAAATAATTTCCATTAATTGCTCCATTTGAAGCAGAAGCCCAGAGGGAGAATAGGTTTCACCAAGATTTTTTGTATCCAGTGTCTGCAAGTCTAAATGTTAGAATTACTTTAGATGCGCTCTCATTTTGGTGAGTTATATTCAATAGTTTAAAGATCCTATCTGAGATACCTTAAAGAGGGCTGATTTTCAGAAAGTGTTAGGCACCCCACTTCTGAAAATCAAGTTCCTTTAAGTTTTCTCAAATTTGGCACCCTAATATTGAGGCATTCCTAAAAAAACAGTTACTTCTGAAAATCTTGGCCACTGCTTGCTTCCCATAGGGGGTGAGGAGAGGTGCCTTTTGCTACACATTCGCAAAGATGCAGCTGTGTTCTGCCCAGCACAGCTCTACTGTCATGAGGGACTCTCTGGGCCACTCGTGCGGCTGGCAGTGCATATGGTCTCTCTATCCCAAACCACCCAGTTCCCAGAAGCCATATTATGGCTGCTCCCTGCACTGATTTTGAGGATGACTGCTCCCTACACTCTATTCCCCGTTAGCACATGTAATAGAAGGCCCATAATTTGATACCATGTGAAACAGGTCAACTATTGTAATCATGAAGGTTGAGGAACTGGGTCGCTCAGGTTAGGTCTTCAGTTCAAATCTAGCCCAAAGTCTTTATAATCTGGTTATGATTATGAAGGCTGTTTCAGTACCTATATACAATTAGTTAGTTTCAGTTCAGTTTCTAGCAAACAAGTATGAATTTAAACCCCATCATCTCAACTGCATTCTTTATGGTATTCTCAACAGAGAAGTAAAAAATCAAATACCATGGACATTGCATGGCAATTAACTCCCTTCTAACCTAACCAGGTCCAGGCTGAAGCACACTGATAGAGCAATGAATGGGAAATTTATCTATTTAGGTACTTATATGGCTCTCATCATTATCATATCTGAGAGCCTCATAAGCATTAATTAATTTTATCCTCAGAGGCAAGTTTTATCCCTATTTGTAAATCTGAGGCACAGCACACATTCAGTCATTTGCCCAAGGTTACACAAGAAGTCCATGGCTGAACCAGGAATTTATAGGTCTCTTAAGTACAAATCTACCAACCTTTCTCCCTACAGAGCCACTGCTGCCCTGAGTAGTACAGAGAAGAAAAGTACTTTGGTCTTCAGGGCTACTGATTTAGCACTTTTAGTGAACACCAAATTCACTTTAACAAAAAACAAAAATTAAAAAAGAAGTTATAACTTAAAACTAGCATATGCTGATTCCCTCTGAATTGATCCCCTGTGTCAGAGAAATGTACCTAGCAGTGTATGTAAGATGGGGGATGGAATAGTTGAAGTTTTGGAGAAACACATTTCCTACAGGTTTCAATTGCCTATTCTTTGAAGGTACAAAAATGTAAAGAAATTACCTTTTATTACTCTCCTGCTCATCTTCTGGTACAGACTTCTGTCTTTTCCTGGCCTGTTCCTCTGCAAGCCATCTCTTCCTCTTCCATCCTTTTCTGTGCTCTGCATTCAAGTTCACACTCTGTACTACAGCCTCGATTACATCTGCGACAGTATCAGGTCCAAGGTGTAAAGTGTTGCTCTCTTTCCTTCCCTCTAACTCCTGACTGACAAACCGAGCTGCCTGGAAAGCCTGCATTGAAACTACAGCCTGTAGTGGGTATTTCCGGGGCCTGCCTGGCTTGCGCTTCACAAAGTTATTCCCTGTCCGTGACTGCCTTTGCAGCTTTTTGGCTTTTAGAATTTTATTGACGTGGTCCAGATTTTTCTTGGTTGCCAAGATCTTGTAACTACACATTTTTCTAGCCTGTCGCTGCATAGCTTCAACCACACTTCTCTTCAGATGATGTGGGGAGTAGCTGCTTGGTAATCTGTCTGAAAGAAGTGAGATGCCATCATTGCAAGAATCACTTGGAACTGTAGGAACTAGCAGACTGTCCTGTTTTCCCAGGCCTCTCTCCCTGTTGTGGTTTCGACCAGGGCTAGCTGAAGGTGGAACAGATACATTTGCAATGACTGCTTCTATGGTTTTGTCCAGTGCAGCCTGGCTGTCATGTTGTGCCATGCGCTGCAGTAAACTATCCACTGAATCATCTACAGCAATGCCCAGTTTTGTTCCTCGTGTGGGTATTCCAATCACTGGAAAACACAAATAAACATAAGCATACTAGAACAGATTTTAGTTATGATCATCACTAAATTCTATCAGGTTTAAAACAAATTCCAATAGCTGTATATCCCCCTTGATCTCAGAATACTTAGGAGATATTCCAAATTTTAATTTCTTATAATAGAGCTTCTAAAAATTACATATTGTAAAGATACTTGTTTTTGTAACAGTCTTACTAGGTAGGAGGACTAGGGATGGAAGTAAGAGGGGTACCTGCATTCTGTTTTATGAATTTCTTTCACATTTTTCTTTTCTCTTTGATCTAAGCGGATCAGCACACCTATTTTTCCCTCTTCTGTTTCTTTCAGGGCAGAATGATAAAGACATTGTCAATTAAAGAAAAGCCTGAAAGGATGCATTAGTCTGCAGCAGTAAAGTGCTTAAGAGTATGCCACTTTTCTTCTCATGTTCTGATCCTGCAAATACTTATGCACATGAATTCAAGTGTGAAAGTGTTTTCAGGATTAGGGGCTTTGAATTGTAAGTTCTTCAGGGTAGGGATCATGTCTTTGTATGTGTTTGTACAGTACCATGAAAGGAGCTGGTCCAAACCATTATCATAATTATAGTTGCCATCCCCCGCCCCCTGGTTAGATGGTGATCAGCATTTGGAATCTGGTCTCAGAACTGACTGCAGAATCCAATATATTAGAATTAAAAAAAAGAAAAATAGCGTGGACACCGAGGATGACCTGGAGAGTAAGTGGGGTAGGACTCATGATCACAAGCACTGGAGAAAAAAAGACTGCTATTGTTGGGTTCAGAAACAAATTTTCCCCCATGAGATCAATTCCTATACAAATAATAACAGTCTCAGAAATTCTGTGAACACATAATTTAAACGCTGATCAAATGTTAAGCACTATTTCAAATCATTAGCTATACTGCTAATGAAACTGACTGTGCATTAAGGAAATGACCTGGAATACCCAGAGAAAGCAGCAAGATCATTTACACAGGAAACAAACATAGCCCATTTTTTAAATGTGAAGGCTATTCTATGTGCTTTGGATCTTCATCTGCACACTGTTACTTGAAAGAGAGAGTTTCCAGATCAGCCATGCTGTTGATGCAGTATAAGAAGGGATTTGTTCCAAATGAGCTGTTTCCCAAAGATGCCATGTTGGTTTTTACAGATAAGATTTATTAGAAGAAACTCTGCTCTCACTGGAATAAAAAGAATGCTCTTAGTCTTTTCCTAAATATATTTCAGTTACATATTTGCATTTACAAAATGTTACAGTTATTATTGCCAATTACTGAGATTACATTTATTTAAATGGCTGGATGGTAAGACAGTAGAGTGTGTTCTGGTGTAAGCATAACTTTTAAAGGAAAGACACCATGAAGCTTTGCTGTCAGCAAAGTTTGTATTTTCTGGCAGGAGGGAGACTGTGCATTAGCTCAGTGGTTCTCAATGAGGGGTACATGTACCTCTGGGGGTACACAGAAGTCTTCCAGAGGGTACATCAACTCATCTAGATGTTTGCCTAGTTTTACAAGAGACTATATAAAAGCGCTAGCAAAGTCAGTATTAAGATTTCATACAGACAATGACTTGCTTATACTGCTCTATATACTATATCAGCAGTTCTCAAACTGTGGGTTGCGACTCCAAAGTGGGTCGTGAGTTTGTTTTCATGGGGTCGCCAGGGCCGGTGTTAGACTAGCTGGGACCCAGGGCAAAAAGCCAAAGCCAAAGCCCAAGCCCCCCCGGCCTGGGGTTGAAGCCCAAGACCAAGCAACTTAACTTTGTGAATCCCTCTGTGGTGTGGGACCCCAGGCAAATGCCCTGCTTGCCACCCCCAATGCTGGCCCTGAGAGTAGGAATAGACTCTATGTGGAGAACAACATAATAGTTGCTGTTGCTTCACTGGCTCCTAGAATGGCAAGTCTCACAAGTGAAAAACAGGCTCAAGTATCACACTGAAATATAAGTACAATATTTATATTCCAGTTGGTTTATTTTATAATTATAAGGTAAAAATTAGAAAATAAGCAATTTTTCAGTAGTAGTGTGCTGTGACACTTTTGTATTTTTCTGTCTGACTTTGTAAGCAAGTAGTTTTTAAGTGAGGTGAATCTTGGGATACGCAAGACAAATCAGATTCCTGAAAGGGGTACAGTAGTCTGGAATGATTGAGAGCCACTGCGTTAGTTGACAGATAAGACACAGAGAGTTTAAGATAAATGTTTGTGTTCACCAGTCCAAGTCAAAGACTCAGAAGACAAGAAAAAGAATATTAATGAAAATGTACACACCACTGAGTTCTCAAATTAATAAATCTACAAACACAATTGATAATAGTTTTCAGAGATGGAAGGCAACTTAAATGAGAAAGAATCGGCCATTCAACTTCTAAAATCTTCTTATGACCAAATCACTTCTTAAAGGTGTTTGGAAAGAAATACAAGAACATGTGATAGGTCACAGCTATTAGTGTCAACTGTGAACACTTCGTAAACTCAGCAACCTCATTCTCACTGAAACAAGGGGAAGATTCACACTGTCTGCTTTCAATTTTAGATGCAATATTAAAAACAAATAAATCATCCTTAGCTCTGTTACAACTTTTTAGATAAAAAATGTTGAGGAAATGGAATGCCTCTGGGATTCCTTATAGGCACACCATCTGTTTAGTAAACTTAGCTATGTAAACAGCTGCACTAACTGAAGATAATCAAACTATACAACACAACACATTTTCGGATGTGTAATTTGATGGCTTGTCCTTGAACTGGTGTTCCTGTTTTGAAACTAATCCAAAAAGGATCAGACAAAACGTATGATCCCAATGACAGCTGCAGCACTGGTCATGCATGCCTAGAGCACTTGGTAACAAAGATGCTTTCTATGACAAAAACACTGAAATACACAATGTGCTCACAATCTATAAAGAATTTAAAGACACAAATGGTCACATCAGAAGCTCTAACAGCTTCATCTCTATGGTGATGATAAATTTGCCATTCAGTTTTCTATTTGTACTCTTCTTTCACAAGAGACATCCTGAATTTTCAATGTCTTCCTGCACACAGACTTGTGCCAGTGGATTAAATTAACTGTTTTTAATTGTCTCTTTAAAATGAACATGTAAAAAGTAAGTCAGTCAGTCAAACGGGACATCTTCGCTCTGTATAGGAATATGCTAAAAAAAAAAAAGAACTTTAAATTTCGCTGTTTAAATTAAGGCTCTGAGCAATCTTGGCACCTTGTGGACCCTTGGAAATGATAAAAATGAACAACAATTTCTGCAATGACTGGTGGCTGTGCCACCAATCCAATTTATGTTGTAAGAGATAATGAATGCTGCCAATCAACTGCATATGGCCACGCTACCAGTTTACATAAGTGCACTTGAATCCAATTTACACAGCAAAAAACAGCCATACTACTAATCTAATTACATACTGACATAGTCTGTTTTTGGATTTTCAAGGTGCTCACCACCGTATTTTTTAACAATTATATTCATTTTTTAACAAATACAGTCATTGTGATAGGCACTATACAAGCATACAATAATGATAGTACACTACCCAAAGAACTTATTATGAGGCTTGGCAGAATTCTATTTTTATTTTTTTATAATTTAAATGGATATCAATGTTTATTTTTAAGCTTTTTTATGTTTATCTATTTAAATTTTCACAGTTGTGGAAAATTGGGGATGGGAATCAGATAATAATTATTTAAGAACAGTAAACACTGAGATTCAAAACCTTAAAGCTTTATAATCATTAATGACAAATTGTGTATGTTGACATATGACATTGACAAAGTAAATATCCTTAACTAAAAATCTCAAGTTCTCATGAAGTGTTTTTCTTACTTTGCCTATCTGTACATTTTGATTAATATTAGTGGAAATATTTTTTGTTGTTGGTTTGCGTGTGTGTACACTCAAATTGACATTTACCAATAAAAATCTAATCCTCCCTAGCCTATATATAATATAAAACATAAGAAGTGACAAGTGGATGAGACAAACAAGCCAGGGTAACAGGGAGACAGGGTACCAAATATAATAGGATGTGCACAGTTCTTAGTCATTCTGTAGCAATGATCACACCTTGCCATCTGCCAAGATGTTATCACGTTGCTGTTTTCTGTATGCATTCTGCAGGCGGTGAGCTTTGAAGAAGGGGTGGTAACTTCATAGATTTTGACTGGGCACTTTACCCACATAGGAGAGTGCATGAATGGTTGGTCAGAGAAGAGGACGATTGAGGCTGCATCATTGCTCATGATTTATTAAACTTTCCAGTACCCCTTACTTCAATAAGCAGAATTATTCTTCACTGGTGTCTTCCAGGAGAAATGTTACTGAACTATTCTGTAGTCACCACATTAGAGGGAAAGTATACATAGAGATGAGAAAGAAGTGTCAAGTCTTTGTGTCATCCTTATGTAGGGTGACCAGATGTCCCGATTTTACAGGGACAGTCCCGATTTTTGGGTCTTTTTCTCATATAGGCTCCTATTACCTCCCACCCCGTCCCGATTTTTCACATTTGCTGTCTGGTCACCCTATCCTTATGTCTGGTAAAAGAAAATGCACTTTTTCATCTCTTCCTTCACTAATAATAGCCGATCTTGTTCTGCCCCCTTTTTTCCCTTCATTTTTTAATTTTTTTTTTTTAAAGGAAATAGCCTCTTTACAGAGAAAAGGTATGGCCAATTCCAGACCCAAAGATGACAGTATCTCAGAGGAATGGCCCAATCAAAAGCAAGGGCTACAATAGAAACTGTTTTGCATCATTAAGTGTAAAAGTCACTCCTGCTTTAAGAAAGGGCATGAGACACAACTGAAAGTGTCTACTGGGGTGGGGGGCCCAGCATCTGTGTGCTGAGGCACTATTGTTGTTAGGTCTCCTCTCGTACTGCTGCCTTCCCTGTCTATTGTAGTTCAGCCCTCAGCATAGTATCTATCCTGACAACCTTGGTGAAGAACAAATGTTACTTGCCTGTAGAAGACGTGCTCTCAGAAGTAGATCTCTTTCTGGAAGGGCTGCAATTTGTGCTCTCTGGCTGTCTCTGGGAGGGCTTGTCCTGTGCTGGCAGGGTGCCTGAAAAGCAGAGGAGGGAAAACAAAAGCCCAAGAGAACTTAAATTAACTTAAAATTAGAAATGCCAATGAAACACATTCCAGATGTCAAATGTTTAAAGCAGGATAACAATTTTTACCAGAAATAACACTTGTTTGTATGGGGCATGCAAGTGGGGAAAGGCAGAGTTTCTCAGGTCCCATGGTTAGTGACAATCATAAACACTACCCTCCTAGATAGAGGGGGCTGTTTTATATTTAAACTAACTTTTACTATATGTAATTCAGATTAAAGACTTTTAAACTCATGGTTGTATATCAGCAACAGTATACACACTCCCCCAATACCTCACTTTGCAGGAAAGTAAACAAGATTAGAAGAATTCTTGCATCTCTGGGTACATACAAGGGTTTGTATATTTAAAGTGTTAGTGGAGCTATCTGTATCTGCAAAGTGCAATGCGTTATATGCACAAGCACAAGAGGAGGCTGGGTAGAGAACCACATAGAAATTTGGCACTTAATCTCCAAAAATAATATGTAATAATAATCTAAACCATATTACAGTTCTAACGTACATAAATGAGCTGCCTGCATGAGACTGTGAAATACTTAACAAATTTTATCCATGTCTTAGCTGAATATTTCCTTTCTTGGAATAATGGGGGCCACAGACCGAGGACATTGGGTACTCTGCTCTATGCAGCCTTGGAGGCAGACTAACCCTGTCAATCAGAGGCAGGGCAGCTGTGGCAGGGCAGGGCAACCTCCGAGAAACCGTCAGTTGAGACATTTCCATAGCCTAGGAAAAATGAAGCACGCTATATCAGTAAGGAAGATGAGTCATTAAGCCTAAACAGAACAAGGAATTCTGCAGAGCAAGGAATTAAGTTAATAAACTTTGATAATAAGTCAGTATCTTTTCCCACTTAACACCCCATTTAGTGTGGATTGAATCTGTGGACCTCATTATTCTAAGAAAGGTAGTTTTCAGGTAAGACATGGATACATTTTCCTTTTCTTATACGTAATGAGATCCCCAGATCCATGACACTGGGATTTTATAGCAGTGTTCACTCAGGAAGGGAACTATATACAGACATTCACAGAGGTGAGAGGGATAACCCTTTCCAAATAGTTACAAGGATGCTACAGTGAAGAGCACCGTCTACTGAAGGCAGCGGCAAATGATGACTGGATGTTCAACTTGTAGGATTTTAAAGGTGGCATGAACAGATGACCAGGTGGCTGGTTTACAGATTTTCTTGTATGGGGCACATGGTCTTTCTGCCCATGAAGCTGCTTTGGCTCTGAGGCAGTGAACTCTGATATTGGAAAATGCAATTAGGCTTTTTGACTTGTACGCCTCTGAGATACAATATCTCAGCCACTTGGAAGGGAGGATTTTGAAGCCTTCTTTCCCTCTAAACAGTGGATAATAAAGCATAAAAAAAGTGTTTGCCATTCTGACCTGTGCTCTGTAGTGAATATATACTTTGAGATCTCTGCAGACATCCAAAGTATGTCACAAATTCTCTTTGGAGTGTGACAGAACTTGACAGAAAGAGGGAAGAATAATTTCCTGCTCTAGGGAGCTTGGAGTTTATCTTGATTATGAAGACAGGGTTGGTTCTGAGGATCACTTAAGCCTTATAGAACATGCAGTAATGAAGTTCCAGGAAAAGAGCTCCTAACTCAAACACCCTGCAAACAGATGTAATTCTCATGAAACAAAACCATTTTAAATGGTTAAAAAGTAATTACACACCTTCACTAATGGTTCAAATGGAGGCCCTATGACAACATTCAGAACCAGGTACGATCCAATAAAATAACTTTATGTACATCAGGAGGACGTAGATGAGATGATGCTCTCATAAGAAAAATGCTGGATAACTGGGTATGATGAAAATTCACGAGTTGTCTATTGCACAGGGGATAATAGATAAAACAGCAACTTGATCTTTGTGTTTGAACTGCCAGGCCTAACTTTAAGTCAATTCTGAAGATATGTGAGAATCTGTGGTACCAATACAGGTGTAAGCGGATGAGGAGAGGTCAGACCTTTGACTTGGGACCAACGGTTAAAGCTCAACCAGGCCCTTGAATACACTGAATAGATTTATTTCTGGAAGCTAAAATTGTGGATATTATCTCTCCGAATTACCTCTGACTTAAGAGGCTCTGTCCAAGAACCATACAGCTAGTCTCAGACTGTCTGGATTTTGATTGGCTCTTGAAATATCATCTCTCTTCTAGATGGAAAGTAGATGAGTGATCTCTGTACCCTGTGAAGAGGATAAAAGAACCAAGGCCTCCTTGGCCAGAATAGGGATAACAGAATTACCGGTGCTGCTTCACTCCTAATCTTCTGTGGAATTCTGAGGAGGACAGAAAAAGGGAGGGAAGGCATGTAAGAGTCCCTTTTGGCCATCTTTGCAACAAGGCATTTGTTGCATTGGGTCTGTGATCCCACCAGTAAGAGAATAACTCTGAAACCATGCAATTCAGGTGGGGGGCAAACATATCTATTGCTGAGAGAGTACAATTTTTATACTAGGAGATGAAACACGTCTAAGGCGTAGTTTTCATTCCGGATGTTCTAGCTTTTGCTTCTTGAGCTAGTTGGCTGTCGCATTCAATTTTGCCTTGGATAAGAAAAGAGTGAATTGAGTGCAGATTCTCCTTTGCCCAAGTCATCAGGAGGTGAGTTTCTCTTCACAGGAGAGTAGACCTTGTTCCCTTAATCTGTTGATGCATGATACAGCTGAGCTGTTGTCTATCTTGATCAGCACTTGAGGTAAGTCCAGAGATGGGAGCAGAGCCTTGAGACCACACTGGATTGCCCTGAGCTCTCCTCAGTTTATGGTATGCTTGTGCTATTGTTTGGATTAGATTCCTTGTACAATCTCTGTCCCTTCGTGAATGACCTGAGAATTCTCCTGGCATGATATACCTTAGTTGAGCAGTGGATAAGAGACAGTTGAGGGAGGGATAAGATGAAGTTCTGTAGTGGCCTCACGTGAGCACTGATGCACTAAGAATATCCACACAGGAGATCACTAATCCCAGAAGAGACAGAAACATATGAATGGATACTCTCCCCTTGAGAAGTTGACCATTTTAATAAAATGGGTCTGCTTCTCATTTGTTTCCTGCAATTTGTAGAGGACAGTTACTGTTCCCACTCAGACTGTGAATATGCTGAGACTGCAAACTGACTCTCATAAAACCATGGCTCTGCAGCCCTTATTGCTTTGATAGTACAATCCATGACTGACTGAATGAGGCTCAGGAAAGGAGGTCACCCAGAAAGGGGTAGACTGGAAGCCATCCTTTCTGATGGCTGATATTAACACTAGCAGCATTTTTGCAAACACTTGCAGTGCTGTTGCCAAACCAAATAGCAAGGACTTGTATCAGTAACATTGTGCTCTGAGAGCAAAGGTGAAGCAGCATCTGTGAGACTGAAAAATTGAGTCTCATAGACATTCAGACAGGCATCCTTCAAATCTACAGATATCATGCAGTTCCCTCTGTGGATGGCAGTTAGTCTGGATTTTAAAGTCTCCATCTTGAATTTATTTATTTTTTAATCTGTGGAGATACCTGACATTGAGAAGTGCTGTGTAGCCTTCTGATTTTTTTTTTTAAATGAGGAACAATATGGAATAAGGCCTTCTTTCTTCTGAAGAGATGTGGACAGGTTCAATTGCTCCCATTTGCAGGAGATGTAGGATGGCTGTCTGTATGCCCTGACTACTTCTCAGGCAAAACCTCCTAGGCTGTGCAAATGTTTTTTGCACAGCCTAGGAGCATTCTTTGATAGGATAACGAGCCTTGTGGATAAGGGAGAAGCGGTGGATGTGATATACCTAGACTTTAGTAAGGCATTTGATACGGTCTCGCATGATATTCTTATAGATAAACTAGGAAAGTATAATTTCGATGGGGCTACTATAAGGTGGGTGCATAACTGGCTAGATAACCACACTCAGAGAGTAGTTATTAATGGCTCCCAATCCTGCTGGAAAGGTATAACAAGTGAGGTTCCGCAGGGGTCTGTTTTGGGACCGGCTCTGTTCAATATCTTCATCAACGATTTAGATGTTGGCATAGAAAGTACGCTTATTAAGTTTGCAGACGATACCAAACTGGGAGGGACTGCAACTGCTTTGGAGGACAGGGTCAAAATTCAAAATGATCTGGACAAATTGGAGAAATGGTCTGAGGTAAACAGGATGAAGTTCAATAAAGATAAATGCAAAGTGCTCCACTTAGGAAGGAACAATCAGTTTCACACATATAGAATGGGAAGAGACTGTCTAGGAAGGAGTATGGCAGAAAGAGATCTAGGGGTCATAGTGGACCACAAGCTTAATATGAGTCAACAGTGTGATACTGTTGCAAAAAAAGCAAACGTGATTCTGGGATGCATTAACAGGTGTGTTGTAAACAAGACATGAGAAGTCATTCTTCTGCTTTACTCTGCGCTGGTTAGGCCTCAACTGGAGTATTGTGTCCAGTTCTGGGCACCGCATTTCAAGAAAGATGTGGAGAAATTGGAGAAGGTCCAGAGAAGAGCAACAAGAAAGATTAAAGGTCTTGAAAACATGACCTATGAAGGAAGGCTGAAGGAATTGGGTTTGTTTAGTTTGGAAAAGAGAAGACTGAGAGGGGACATGATAGCAGTTTTCAGGTATCTAAAAGGGTGTCATCAGGAGGAGGGAGAAAACTTGTTCACCTTAGCCTCCAATGATAGAACAAGAAGCAATGGGCTTAAACTGCAGCAAGGGAGATTTAGGTTGGACATTAGGAAAAAGTTCCTAACTGTCAGGGTAGTTAAACACTGGAATAAATTGCCTAGGGAAGTTGTGGAATCTCCATCTCTGGAGATATTTAAGAGTAGGTTTGATAAATGTCTATTAGGGATGGTCTAGACAGTATTTGGTCCTGCCATGAGGGCAGGGGACTGGACTCGATGACCTCTTGAGGTCCCTTCCAGTCCTAGAGTCTATGAGTAATTGGTTGACAGAGATCATACTTGCCATACTGTCCATCAATATTAGCACTGCAGGGCACACAGGGTATGCCTGCATGGCAAAATCATCATCAGCGAATCTCAGAGCCTGGGCCAACTGACTTGAGCTTGCACAATGGGGCTAAAACCAGCACTGTAGATGTTCCTGCTTGGGCTGGGGTTCTGAAACCGGCAAGTGGAGTGGGCCTCAAAGCTTAAGCTCCAAACCAAGTTGGAATGTCTACACATTGTTTGTAGCCCGGTAATGCAAGCCTCGGGAGCCCAAGTCAGTTGACCTGGCCTCTGAGACACACTATCGCAGGTCTTTTCTTTTTCTTTTTTTTGCAGTGTAGACATACCCTTAGGGCAGGGGAGGGCAAACTTTTTGGCCTGAGGGCCACATCTGGGTATGGAAATTGTATGGTAGGGCTGGGGCAGGGGATTGGGGCTCAGGGATGTAGGCTCCGAGCGGCACTTACCTCAAGCAGCTCCTGGAAGTAGCAGCAAGTGCCCCCTCCAGCTCGTACGTTTAAGGTCAACCAAGGGGCTCTGCGCGCTGCCCCCACCCCAAGCGCTGCCCCTACAGCTCCCATTGCTGCAGCTCTCAGCCAATTGTAGCTGCGGGAGCAGCACTTGGAGTGGGGACAGTGCATGAGGCCTCCTGGCTGACCGTAAATGTAGGAGTCAAAGGGGGGCATGCTGCTGCTTCCAGGAGCTGCGCAGAGCCGCCCCCGACCTCACTCCCCAGCTGGAGTGCGGGAGTGGGGCAAGCCCCACACCCTGCTTCCCAGAAGGAGCTCGAGGGCCAGATTAAATCGGCTGGCGGGTTAGATGTCGCCCGCAAGCCGTAGTTTGCCCACCCCTGCCTTAGGGTGTTAGATAACAGTTCTCTTTTGTTTATATATTTATTCTTCCTAGACAGATGCCCTCGATAGTGTTTATGCCTGAAGGAGGCTGGAATTATGCCTGCCTTGACCTGGCTGCCTACAAAGGGCCTGTATAGTGAGGAGGCCCCTCTTTCAGGTAAAAGTTTTTCCCAGTTAGAAATGATGAGTACTTGACCATCAGGGGAAAGGGCACATATATCTTTGGTAGTGATACCAGGATAAATTTTGACTGATGCATACTGAGGAACCTTCTGGCTTCACAGAATGAAGCCCAGGGGACATGTGGGATAGAAGATATGGTGGGAAAAGAGCAATAACTAGTACATTAGGACCTGGTGATTCACAGCAACAGCTGAAAATGACAATCCAATATTTAAGACATGGCGACCTGCAGTGGCAGCTGAAGACAACAGCACAAAGCTTTTCCAGTTTTTAGGTCTGACAAGAAATCCTTATTCTACTATTACACATTCACAGGGTGCATGACCAGAGATATATAGCTATTAACCTGTCGAAGACATCTGCAGAGATAAACGCAGTTCACAATACACTTTCCCTGAAAGTCTATTCTTTGTGTAGGGTTACCCCCCAGTATTTTATGAATTGAGCTGATGGATGTGTTATGTGATCTGATGTGCTGGCCTTCCTCCCCTAAGCAGAGAGAATTTCCTTTGTGGGGTTGTGTGTACAAATGCCTAGAGGAAACAGAATATGTCTTTGACTTGGTCTTTTTTGCATTGATTTGCCATGCTGCACTTTATGAAGGAGAGCAGGGGAGCTAAATGTTGGTGGATTACCCTGGGCTGCACTCCATGAAGGTGAGCAGGAGAACTAGGTACTGAAGAATATTTGCCCTGTCACAGTCCATGAAGCTGAATAGGAGAACAAGTTGCTGAGGATTTTTTCCCTGCTGCCCTCCATGAAGGTGAGCAAGGGAGCAAGGTGCTGAGGATTATCAGACTGGCTGCACTGCACAGACTTATGCAGTTTGAGGGAAACAGACTCCACTTTTTGCCTCTAGAGTGCCTCCTAGAGGAATCCCCTAAATCAGACTTTTCAGTAGATGAAGAGAATTAGGGGCTCATGAGTGCGTGCATGCACTTTATGTTAGGTTGTCTAGATTGGTGTGAACATCTGAGACCTCTTTCTTACGACTCCCCTTGATCATCCTCCTCCTCATGAGGGAGAGAAATTTCAAACTGATGGTTCCCTGGAAGGGAGCAGGGCCTTGTGATTATTCTTTTGAATGGCTTTCTTGCCCTGAGAAACAGGAGTTTTGTGCTGGATTGGGTCCAAAAGGCAACTTCCCAGGTCTCAGGCTCTGTGTAAGGGAGATTCCTGGATGTGGCCCAGAGATAGGTTGAGCCCACCCAAGGTGGCCAATACAAAGCCACCAGGCTTCAACCCTGGACATTCAAAGGGAGTCGTTGACCCATTTGCTGCACTCGAAGACATCTCTGGGCTGACATTGCTGTCAGGGTGTAACCCTGAGCCACTGCAGGCTTGGGCAGTGGGCATGCTATAGAATGGAGGAAGGAGTTGGGTCCAAGGGCCCCTTACTAGGCTCTCCTTATTCTGTCTGTGAATCTTTGACAGTACAGTAGCTCCCTGCCACTGTAGAAGCATGGGGGTGGGACTGGGCAGCTGCTTCAAGGTCAACAGATGGGGCTGTGAATGTGAGCTCCAGTGGTTGAGAGGAAGCTTCCTTTGCCTTTTGATACTGTGGGTCCACACGGGGAGCAGCTGCCAGCACTGCTTGCTGATCCCAAGTCTGACTGCTGCTGTCACCTGTGCCAGGCCTGGGGGACTTTGCTGCTGCTGAGCTACTGCCACTGCTTCCTGGGAGTTCTCCTGCTCAGAGGAGGAGGCTGCTGGAAAACCTACCCCTGTCTGAGCATCTGAGACAGACCTTGGTCTTCAAAGAACAGGCACAGATCTCTATGCAGGTATTTAATCAGCAGAGAAGGTTCAGGAAAAATCTGGTTCTCCCCTCTCAGCCTTCTCTGCCATGCTTCACTTGGTGTAGGTGAGCAGGGAGCATGGAAGGTCCCAGCAAATGAGGACAAAGGGAATCCTCTCTGCCAATAAAAGCAAACCCCTATAAGCCTAGAGATTTTAAGCTTTTTTCCTCTTCTTTTTCTTTACATATGACTTGCAACAGGGAGGAGCAGGTCTGCCTGCCGGTAGCTGGAAAGGCAGATGAAATCTGGAGGGTTTCTCAGAGATGGAGCCATACCTCCCCTGCCTATGAATGGCAGGTTTGATTTGCCTCCAAGGCTGCATAGAATAGAGCACACAAAGCCATGGATCTGTGGACCTTATTATAAATAAGAATTACTTCAGGCAATTAAATATAGAGTGAAATCCTGGTCCTATTGAAGTCAATGAGAGTTTTGCCATTGACTTAAATGTGGCCAAGATTTCACCCACATACTGTATGCATTAGATTTGTAATAATATAGAAAATGGAGATTAATCTTATGTTGCCATAGTAAAGCCAATATGCCAGTTATGATGGTGGCTGTGTTACCTTCAAGTAGTACTGAGAGATTCTGGGTATGTCTACAGTGCAATCGGGAGGTGTGACAGCATCACACATAGACATACCTGAGCTAGCTAGAGTAAGTATCCAAACTTATGGGTAGATGGTGCTAGCCTTTGTAACTGCCTGTTTTGCTATGATTTCACTGCTATTGTTTCTCAAGCTAGCTTTGATCAGTATCTACATGTGCTGCAATGACAACTCTAGATTTCAGTGTAGATATATAGCCTAATAGGCAAGATAGCTCTTCAGGACAAGGACAGCCTTCATCTCATGTGTCTGTACAGAACTGTATGAGTGGCGCTCCTAAGCACTATTACATTAAAAATAGATAATAAAAATAATAATATAAGTCCTGTGATAGACCCAGGCCAGTTGGGAACAGCAGAGTAGTCCTGTATTCGAAGCCTGCCCACTGCTGAAGGACCTCCCCCCAGCCTAAGGGGAGGATCCACAGGTCTGTAATACCAAGTAATTACAGGGGGCAACTAATGAAAAAACAGGATCGGGAGTGAGGTCATAGGGCTAAACGAAGGGAACCTGATGGGGACACCGAGCAGAGAACCCCGGACAACGCCCACTGCTCCTCGAAGGCGTCAAGGGAGCCAGTGGACGCCGCCCAGAGGAACTCTGCCCGGATGCGTGAACAGATGGAGGAGAACAGCACAGTAGTAGAAGGGAGATATACTGGCCACTGGAGAAGCAGTTGTCTGTTCCCTGAGTGACCTGAGCAGGGGCTGCTCCAGGCTAATGAGAACACCTGACTCCAATTAACCTGCTAAGAGTCAGGTGAGGCTGTTAAGCAGCTGACTCTAATTAAGGCCCCTCTGATGCTATAAAAAGGCTCACTCCAGTCAGGCCAAAGAGAGCCAGGGAGCCAGAGGAGAGGAAGTGCGTGCGAGGAACTGGTAGCAAGAGGTGTGCAAGAAGCTGAGAGTGAGTAGGCATACTGCTGGAGGACTGAGAAGTACAAGCGTTATCAGACATCAGGAGGAAGGTTTGGTGGTGAGGACAAAGAAGGTGTTGGGAAGAGGCCATGCAGAAGTACCCAGGGAGTTGTAGCTGTTGCACAACTGTACCAGAAAGCACTCTTCACAGCTGCAGTCCACAGGGCCCTGGGCTGGAACCCAGAGTAGAGGGTGGGCCCGGATTCCCCCCAAACCTCCCAACTCCTGATCAAACACAGGAGGAATTGACCTGGACTGTGGCTTCTACCAGAGGGGAAAATCTTTGGGCTGTTTCCTGACCCACAGGGTGAATCTGTGAGGTGAGCAATCTGCCAATAAGCGCAGGACCCACCAAGGTAGAGGAGGAACTTTGTCACAGTCCATTGTCAGCAATGAAAGGCTAAAGATTTTTTTCCTCAAAGTACCCAAGCATGCTCTTTACCATGAATCTTCTTAAATACTTTCTTAATCACTGTCTTTAGTGAGCAATTCATTACTAAATTATAACTGTAAAGAAGTAAAGTTGAACTAAGAACTATAGTCAAAGACTTAATAAAAAAGGGCCCATATACTTGGTAAGAAGAGTGTTGCAACTTTCATATAAAATTGGCTTACAAATGTCTCATCTAAAGAAACTCCCTTAAGCAGATGGCAGAAATATATTTGGAGGCATGGGTTTCAACCATAACTGAGAACAGGCGTTTACATCCAAAAAGATTCACAAATACAGGAGTAGATCCATCTATATGTAACATGCAGATATGGTCAGACACTGCTTAGAAGAATCAAAACCAAAAAAAAAATCTACTTTTTTGTTGGCTCCTTACTGCTCTCCAGATAGAACCTAAGAACCTGAATCACAGAAATGGTAGCCAAATTCTTTCACTTGCAGACTTCAGGTAAGGACAAAAGGAAAACTTCACAATTAAAAGAGGGCAAACTGACATAGGTTCCAAGGAGACAGAACTGGATAAAACCTGACAGCTAACCCAACAGAGATTGTATAAGAAATATGAGAGGAAATGGTTCTAAATAATGTTTAAAAAAATTTCTCGCTGTGGACTTTTTTTTGCCTGTGTTCTGAGACACTAATAAGTGAGAGAGGGTCCTCCTCTAGATGACCAAATCCGCAAGAAGCAGCTGGCCAGTAAGGATCAGGAAGAGTTTTGGAAGCCTCTGCTTGTCTCCTCCCACTATGCTGCCACAGCAGGTTAGAAATTTTCATGGATAGAAAATCTTGCAAGTCATGGAAATGCACAATCAAATCCATCTGACTATAGTATCGTTGGAGACTTACAAGACCTTTCTTAGGATTCTGCTACCATAAAAAGAGTTCAGGTTTTCTCCATGTCTTAATCTTGTAATCACACAAACTGAAGGCTTCATATATGCCTAGGGAAAACCAGCACATTTCTATAATGTTCTTTGGGTTAGGGCAGAAAATAGAGAGGAAATTTCTTGGCCAGTGTGCAAGGGACAGATCACCTTAGGGAGGAAGGAAAGCACAGATCTGAGACTAGGACTAGATAAGAGCAGATAAAGCCTGTGAGACATATTTTCAAAAGTGTTCAGAATTCAGCAGATTCCATTGGAAAAAAAGGTAGCTAACTGGGACCTGAGCTCTTTTGGAAATCTGACTGCTGATTTAGGTGCCTCAAATGAGAACTATTGGGTGCTGAGCTCCTTTGAAAATCTGTCCCTGTGATCCTCTGCCTGCACTCTGGTCAGACTTGACAGCTACTAGAAGACGTCAGGAACTTTAATAAACTTGGAGATCTAGGAGATCTAAGAATTTGCTAGCCACAGCTGGAGAGTAAAACTGGTTTAGAAGGATGTTATGACTCTATAGGGAATGTATCATAACCACAGGCACGGGCCGAAATAAAACAGCTCTGTAAAATCTGGAAATGGAGGAAGATGGTCAATCTATTTTCTGCCTGGTGTCAGAGCTTACATCTGGACCGTGAGAGTGGATGGGCCTTGCCCTATGTCCAGAGGGCCAGTCCTGACAACAGAAAAGCTAATATACATGTCAAAGATGTCTCTGGCCTCACACCAAGAGGAAAGGCACATTATACTTTGGAAAAGGAGGACAATACTGAGGCCTTCCTTGAGTTAATTTGAAGTGAGTACCTGTTACTTTTTTTGAGATAGGGCTGGGCTCTGTAACTGTATCCTTTCAGTGGTCAATATCTTTGAGAAAGTCTCTAGTTCTCCATACAGAGCCAGTCTGGAGCCATTAGGATAACTGTTCTCCTCCACTTTCCAAAAACTCTTTGGAATTAAGGAACCAAATGGAAAGAAAAAATGTCCTTTGGACTCTCCTGACTGCTGTCATTTCCAATAAGCTGATGTGTAGGAGGGATTCCCACTGAAATATGTCCCATTTGCTAAGTGAACACCATATAGCTTGCTACTCTGAGGTAGACATTTTAGGTAAATTAATTACTTGTTCTTTTGTCTAGATTGAATGGTTTTACCCAGGATGTCACAAACTGTATTACTATGGGAGGAAGGAAGGTCCTCCCCGGTAGACCATATTTCTTGGCTTTGACTTTTCTGGTGCTTTTATTTTATTTTTGATCTTCTCGGAGAAAGAAAAGTTTTGCCTTGAGCAGCATCTATGAGGATCCAGATAGTCCAAGGTCTGGGACAAGTGGTGCCCCCAAGGCCATCCCCTCGAGCCACACCCCTCCCCCCCGAGTTTTAATCAGGGGTATATAGTAAATGTCATGGACAATAAACAAAAATTCACTGCCCGTGACCTGTCCGTCATTTTTACTAAAAATACCTGTGACTAAAACGTAGCCTTAGTCATCAGCTATAGTCCTACTGGCACGTTGTCTTGTGGTGATGGCCATGACCACCATAAACTTTGTAAAAACTCTTGGTGCCATTGTGAGCCTGAAGAGTACAGCCCAAACCCAAAACTGGTATTGACACATTGCAATGGCAAACCTGAGGGGGGAAAAATGTCTTTGATTTAGCTTTCCTGCAGTGCAGCCCCCTCAAACATATTAGCATCCACACACTACATATTTATCTTGGGGAAAAAAGTGAACTCCCTCTCAAGTGGAGTGGGGACTTGACCCAGGGGTCTCCCACATCCCAGATATGTATCCTAGCCATTGGGCTAAAGTTATGAGGGAGGCCATCCTCCTCCTCTTCCCCCTCCATCCCCCTAGCCTGCAGGTTGAGTTAGGCAGAGGACCACCTATCTTCTCTCAGTTCATGTTTTGCACTGGGGCTTATGTGTCTGGACACTTGGCATGGGGCTGTAGCATGCATGCTCAAAGGCAGAAACATAGGTGCCTAGAGGAATTTTTACTGCTAAAATTTAGGCAGCAAGGGTTTTTTAGGCATCTACAGGGCTTGGGAGCAGCTGGGGGTGCGTGGGTTTGTGAATCTCAATGGGGCCTGATTCTGGGATTTAGGAACCTAAAGTGGGAGTTAGGCACCTACATCCTTTTGTGAATCTACCCCTTAGTTCCTGACCATTTGGCTACAAGCAAATAAAGACAGCAGACCTCTAAAACTATGCCCTATATCAGGAACCAGTACCATTATGTAAGTAAATGAGAGACAAGTGTCTCAAATGCTACACAATTCTGTGAGATCTTTGGGAACAGGGGATGAGAGAATCTTAAGAACTGGTAGATGAGACTGAGTCAAAACTTAGTCAGAGACCTTTTACTTTCTGAGATCATCTTCTAGATGCGTATCTCCTGTCTTGCCTCTGAAAGTTTTCAATCATCACAGTAACTTGTAGTATAACATCTGGGATGCTTGCGAGTGGAGAAGTTCCTGGGTTTTCTTGGGAGATATAGGAGAGGACTTCATTACTAAGCAAGTTCTTTGAGGTTACAGGTGAAGTATCTCCAGATGGCTAACCTCTCTTAAAGGGCAGAGAAATTAAGCTAAACTTCTCTACTAATTCTCCTCAATAAGGCAAGGGCCATAAAGCTTTATATGCCATTGAGTTGCATATCGTGCCTGTGGTGAAGATTTTCAGACTGTTCTGAGAGGTGTCCTTGTAAAAAGATGCTGCCCGTGAGCACTTGAGGGTTTTTGCTTTCCTATGTCTACATCTCTCAGGTGTGCGTGGGGGAAGATGATGTGATCATTAACATTCTAAGCATAGAGAGAGTATACATGTGACTGCTAGTAGGAAAGAACAGTCAATTTTTTTCTTAGGGAAGTGTCAATCATTTTGTCAAGCAGATGTCTTTGGGAGCTATCAGTAGGGGAATATTAGCTAGAATATTAGCCCAACTTGAATTTGACACCACAGAGAGATCTACTTTGGGATAGTGACCCAATATGGACTACATTTCCTTGGGAAATTTGTGCAGCCCAAATGCATTGTGAGTGACCAGATCTATATGTTTCTACATTGCAACTATATATTCCTACATTAGAGAAACTAGAGAGTCTACTCCAGAATGGACAGAGAAAGAGTAATTCTCCACCTGTTCTTCCAGGTTAATAGTACTCTTTGAGTGTCAGACAAAGAGAATGACTGCTGGAGACAACTGCAACTATACATACAAAATGATGGGATCTAAATTAGCTATTACCACTCAAGAAAGAAATCTTGGCATCATCATGGATAGTTCTCTGAAAACATCTGCTCAATGTGCAGTGACAGCCAAAAAAGCTAACAATGTTAGGAACCATTAGGAAAGGGATAGATAAGAAGACAGAAAATACCATAATGCCACTATCAAGATCCACGGTATGACCACACCTTGAATATGACCTGCAGTTCTGGTAACCTCATTTCAAAAAAGATATATTAGAACTGGAAAAGGTGAAGAGAAGGGCAACAAAAATGATCAGGGGTATGGAACAGCTTCCATACGGAACACGTGTTTGTGTTATACACCAGACTATGGCTTACAGGCCTGATAGAAAAAGCAGATTCTCCTTTAGCTGACTAGATAGAGAAAGTACTTTTGGATGCAGAGAGTTTTCTTCCAGGAACAGAGTAATCATAAAGATGGCTTAATGAGATTAGAGTATGTTTAACAAACTACAAAGATGAACAAATGAGTTTTCTAAATAACACTGTGTCTTAAAATAACATCCAGAAAAGAGATAAATTCAGAACTTTTAAAAAAGAGGTATATAAGCAATACAATAGCTGTGACCAGACTGTTCAATTTAGGAAACTAACAAATCAAATGCACAGCTGGATGTGAATTTCTTAAGGAATTAGGGAGGACACTGGGAGAAACTGTGTTGATAAAAAGGTGCTAGGCCTGGTCTCAGGCCCACTGTGAATCCCAGTTAGACTTGTACTCATGCATCCTCTGGCCTGGCCTACCTTATTGGCACCTCATTCTTCTGACAAATCCAAAATCCTAAGCAAACAGCAGGGGGGTCAACTGTCAAAAGTAGAAGCTGGCAGCGTGAAGAAGCTGACAAGGAAACCAGAATTTGCTCTTTGTAAAGAGGCAGGCCAGCAGGTGTGTACAAGCAGGTAGAGAGTATGAACCCATTTCTGCCCATTGAGAGCAGCATGTTTGTCTTCCAACTGTCATGAGATTGGAAGGTAGACTGGGACACATTAGGAGAAAACCTTATTTTAGACACGTGAAAACAAAATGGGGAAATAAGGAGGGGATGGCGCTTGTGGGCCCTCATTATAAATATACTCTTCCTCAGTATCTCAGGCCAGAGTTCTAAGGATGAGTATATTCTTCTGGATCCTAAAGTTGCAATGAGGTATCAGATAGACAACAGATGGGCTGTTAGCTCTTCTATGATGCAAAGTAACCCTACAGAGGCTCTCTACAAGGAACACTACGAGACTATGTATGTCTTACTGGAAGTTAGCCCAAAGCACAATTATTTGGCTTACTTACATAACTTTACTGCACTGCATTCCCAGCTGTTAGGAACTGATACACAAGTGATATCGCTAAGCATATGTCTACACTGCAGTTAGACACCCCCATGCCAGCTGACTCCGACTCATAGGGCGCAGGCTAAGGGGCAGTTTAATTGTGGAGCAGGCTTGGGCTGCAGCCTGAGCTCTGGGACCCTCCCACTTTGCAGGGTCCTATAGCCTGATCTTAGTTTGAACCTGAACATCTACACCACAATTAAATAGCTACTTAGCCTGGGTCAGCTGGCATGGGCCAGCTGTGGGTTTCTAATTGCAGTGTAGACATACTCTGACAGGAGAACACTGGGGCCTTGAATAATTAGGGCATGTCTATGTAAGCCCATGGTTTGAACTCAGGGTCAAACCTAGTCTCCCTTCTCTCTATGTGCAAATCATGCTAACCCAGGACTTGGACCCAGAGTAGAAGGATCCCACAGGGGCTGAAGGTCCAAAACTGAGCCAAGCCAGGATCCAGAATTCAATTCCTATTGTTCAGTACTGTGGACTTGTGCTCTGGGAATCCAACAAAAGTATCCCACGATCCCACTTTCTTTGTCCTCTGGACAGTCACGTTAGGTGGACAGTCAAGTTTTCCCACACTGCACCACAAACAAAGAAATAGAGTGGCCCCATTTTGGAAAGGTGCTAGGAAGTTTGGGATATGGGTGGTTGGACTCAGGCCCGCACAAAACAGTGTAGACGCTAAGTTCCCAGTTGGGACCCAGGGTTCAACAACTCCTAATCTGAGGTTACAAATTAGTATAGACACTCAAATCCTAGATTAACAAACCCAAGGTCTGCTAACTTGAGTTTTACTAACCCTAACGTTTATACTGCAGTGTAGACATACTCTTAGGGTATGGCATACCCCACAAAGGGTCCAAGAGCCCAGGCTCCAGCCAGAGTGTTTACACTGCAATTTTACAGCTCAGTAGCCCAAGTCCCACAAGCCCAAATCAGATAACATGGGCCAGCTGTGGGTGTTTGACTGCAGTGGAGACATACCCTTACTGTCCAAGCCAGACTCTAGTCTTGTCATTTAAAGGTGAACTGCAAAGGACTGGTGATTTTTGAGTTAGTATGGATTTACATGCTGAATGTTTCTGCAAAGAAATGCAATGTATCACAAAAAACTTTAACTTATCTTTTGAATTATTTTTTATTCTCTGTGAAATCCTGACACTTCCTGGTTTACTACTTGCCCCAGAATGCATGCATCTGTGATGCTACTGATACTAGATATCCTGTAAGACTTATGGGATCAGTAACATCCCAGAATGATGAAAACACCTGTTAATAGCTTCAAATGGTAGACACAAACCTTGTGTGACTGATGAAAAGACTATTCCACCAGGAAGAACACTTTATGGAGTGGACAGTTTAAAACAGAATATTGTGGTTGGCCCCAGTGACCATTTACAACAATTTTAAAAGACATTCCCTACCATTACTTGCACTTCCTACCAGTCATTTTAACTGCTCTGATTCAATCTTCTCTCCATGATGGCACATAATTTACATCTGCTTTAATAAAATGAACTCACTTTATTATGCCAGAAGTTTTCTCTTCCTTTCACCTTATTGTCTCTAAAGTGTATACAAATCTGAACTTTTTATGAATACTTGGTGTTTCAGAATCATATTCATGTGATGGTAAAAAAGGCAAAAGCAAACATGAAACTGACACTGATCTTTTCATAAAACTCTTATTATGGAACTTGTTCCTAGATGCAGTTCTTACGGCCTTTGCTGTCTCACACTGCTGATATGCAGCACTAGAAACTTCTCGTGAATGAGCTGAATGCTGAGCTAAAAGCTGGTTCAACAATAAAAACAGCTGGTTCCAATTGTGGGAAATACACTTACTGAAAGCAATACATTTCATCTGACTCACCAATTATATGCACTACAAGAGGGAGGGTGATTCAGAGCCTACACCAGCAGGTTTTAACCTAAAATGTCTCTACTTTTCCTCTAATTAGACTGTCTCTAATAAAACCCAAGTCAGATCATTCACCATAATGGAATTCCTCAGGAAATTCCCAGAACTGCACTAACTACCACAACTCGTTTTCTACCCTTAACCCCTTGATGACTTAGCATTTTGGAGCTTTCTTCATAAATAGCAGGAAGAGCTACATAAATTTAGTTCTTATGTAACTAAAAGATTTTTAATAATCTGAAATACAGAGATAGGAAAGTCACAATTATTATGACTACACATGAATACACTACCAATCATCATGGTATCTGGCATTTTACATGGGTTACATTGGACCACTGGGTCATAACACAAACATATGCTTCAAACAACTAATATAATTTACTCAGATTTACTTTTTAAACAAACACAGAAACAAACAGCTAATCCTAATATAATTTCTGCAAGACAGCAACCCAGCAAGCACTAAGAATATCCTCTATCATTGGCAGGAAACACACAGTCATGTTTCTATTGCCATTTCTTTAAAAATTACTTTCCATGACTTAAGAACCACTGGTGAGACACATCTATGCAATGAGCTTTGACTTTTGCTAGCCTGAGACTCCATTAGCTACCTTTTCATTTTTTTTTTAATTACCACAATTTTCTTTCTTGCTGGAGGAAGAAAAAGAAGCACTTCTATATTGCTTAGCACAGTATTCAAAAGACAAGAATCAACAATATTAAAGCTGCCTGTGCAACCTTAACTCTGCCTCCATGCATACGTATTACAATGTAGACTTTTATTATAGGGATCACATATTACTTTTTCAACATATCTTATGTGCAAATAAGCAGGACTCCTTAAGTGCACTCTCTCTTTCACTAATTGTATAGAAGTGTGTAGCACTGCATAGAAACTTTCTTTACTCTAACATTCCAAGCTTCTGAGCAGCTTCAAACAGCCACCATTTTAAAAATTTCAACCTGCCAAACAAATGACTAGTTTTTTCCCTTCCAAATGTGGAATCCCCATTCCACTCTCCCAAGTCTCATAATGGACAATATTTGGTTCTGAAGTTGTGACGGGCGTAAGAGCTAATATTTCTGTCCTAGCAAAGCTAGAAATTAGAGCTTTATATCACTGGAAAAATGAAAATCTTCCCATTCCAGCGGGGGACACAACACTTTTATAGCTCTAGAAGGGCAAGATATACCTGATTTTGAAGTTATGATATTTTTATGTACAGAAAAGGTACAAAGTCATTAAAATAAGTTTTTAAAAACTAATATAGCTTTAATATATAAAATTAGATATATAATATAATCATATATATTAATTAATATAGTTTTTCACTTCCAGGGAGACCTACATCATTTCACTCATGATAAACTAAGGCCACTGTCTTTTACAGGAGGAGGTATAAAAGAAATTGTCCCACTGACAATTCAAAAAACCTTAATGTCACTATCCCAACATGTGTTTTATATATATATATATATATATATATATATATATACACACTTGTGTAGTAAATATTTAACTAAGTTATGATTAATCACTGCTCTGTTCCTTTACATGCTGTACCTGTTGATGCCTTTCTTCATATGAAAGCCAACTTTCTATTACTGAAATCCATGAGAAGTCTAATTTGCCACTTCCTGCCCATAGGCAATATTTCAGGCTGACTATATGATACTTGGGCCTAACTGCATTCTCCAGGAGTCCTTCAAGAGGGAATCTCTTTCAATACATCAGTTCATAATTGTGCTGTAAGGGCCCAATTACTTACACTATTTATAATGGTCTTTACTGCTACATCTAAAACTGTGATTATTTAATTTTCAAGCAGCTGATTAGCGATGGCTGTAGCTTTAAGTGCATACTGGATTCTGGAGAGACCAATCAAATGGATCCTTTGTTTAATTAGTTTTCAATTTTTACCTTAGAGACAGAAGTTTAGAACACACCGGAGCCCTTGGCAGCTTTTGATGTTTACAAGCAGCTTCAAAAGAATGTCTGTTCGAATAGTTTCTTGTTGGAAAACTTGAAAAGTTGCTCTAGCTAATTTAACTGTCTCTGTTTTCTGTCCAATACTGGAAAACAAGGTGCTTTCTACTCCAGCACCTGAAGATGAGACATATCTTGTTTTTGTGCTTCTACGTTTTCTCCAGATTAGAGATAAGAAGAAGTTTAGCTTGAGGTTATCTTCTTTACAAGTTAAATTTACAGACATGTGGTCAACAAACATACATATTGACCACTGCTTTACCATCAAATGTGGTACATCCAATCTGTTTATGTGCATGCATCTACATCACTACATTGGACTAGATGACCTCCTGAGGTCCCTTCCAACCCTGATAGTCTATGATTCTGTGATCACCAATCACCTCACCTACATCAACTCACCAACTTATTAAAATTATTTGAAGGGGTCAAGAAACATGTGAACAAGGGTGATCCAGTCGACACAGTGTACTTGGACTTTCAGAAAGTCTTTGACAAGGTCCTACACCAAAGGCTCTTAAGCAAAGTAGGCAGTCATGGGGTGAGAAGAAAGGTCCTCTCATGGATCAGTAACTGGTTAAAAGATAGGAAACAAAAGTTAAGAATAAATGGTCAGTTTTCCATAGTGGAGAACGGTAAATAGCGAGGTTTCCCCAAGGCTCTGTACTGGGACCTGTGCTCTTCAACATATTCATAAATAATCTGGAAAAAGGGGTAAACAGTGAGGTGGCAAAGTTTGCAGACAATACTAAATTACTCAAAATAATTAAGTCTAAAGCTGACTCTCAAAACTGGATGATTAGACAACAAAATGGCAGAAGAAATTCAATGTTAATAAATGCAAAGCAATGGACATTTGAAAAAATAATCCCAACTATACATACAAAATGATGGGGTCTAAATTAGCAGTTACCACTTAAGAGAGATTTTGGAGTTATTGTGGATAGTTCTCTGAAAACATCTTCTCAATGTGCAGTGGCAGTCAAAAATGCTAACATGTTAGCAACCATTAGGAAAGGGACAGATAATAAGCCAGAAAATATCATCTGTAGACAAAAACTTTTCTCAAAGTGATCACTTCATATCTGATCTTTCAATATTCATATTCACCCTCAAAGCAAGCCTGCACACCACCACCTTCAAAACCCAACTCTGGGAACTTAAGTTCATAATGTTGCTGGACACTAAAAACCATGGACTTAATGGGGACCCTGGTTTCATGGCTCATTACAATGATCTGTAACACACACCTGCCTATTATCCCTTAATGGCTCACTTCAAATCTCTTTTGCATAACAATCTAACCCTTATTGCCACACCATCTCAAGTGACCTCCTACAATGTGTTATCACTTATGCTTAACTATCTGTCTCAACTTGTATTTAGCTCCAGACATTCTGATTTTTCCCCCAAACCTGAAGAACTCTGTGTAGTTTGAAAATTAGTATCTTCCATCAACAAAAGTTGGCCCAAAAAAGATATCACCTCACCTACCTTGTGTCTCTCATATCCTAGGACCAACACGGCTACACCACCATTGTAAACAGGTTTGAAAATTATAGAGTGTATGTATATTCTGAACTGTAATTCAGTAAAAATGCCGTCACAGGATTCTCGGTTTATTGTCTCATGTTAGCTTTCACTTCAACTTTGCTCAAGTTATAAGTAAAAAGATAGTCAGATAACTTCTCAGTTATGTAAACCAACCTGGAATAGTAATATTAAGATGTATTCTTCCTGGCTCATGCATCGCCACCATATTACTGTGATTATTTTGCAGTAGCGTCTAGAGACCCCACTCAGGCATCTAGGCTGCACTGTAGTAAGCACTATAAACATGTGACCAAAGGAAAGTTCCTGTCCCAAAGAGTTTACAATTTAAAGCTATGTCTACACTATGCATCTTTCAGCAATACAGCAGTGCTGCTACAGCCACACTGCTAAAAGATGCGCGGTGTAGTCGCTCTTTGTCGGCATGAGAGAGCTCTCCCGCTGACAAAAAAATTCCATCCCCAACGAGAAGCAGTAGCTTTGTCAGCAGGAGAGCTCTCCTGCCGATAAAGTACTGTTCACTCTGGCGCTTTTCGTCGGTAAAACTTCTGTCGTTTGGGGGGTGTTTTTAATCACACCCCTGAATGACAAAAGTTTTACCAACAAAAGTCTAGTGTAGACAAAGCCTAAATATAATATGAGAGACAACAGGTGGATACAAAAAACAGATGACAGCACAAAATAACTGAGAGTTTATGATGATAAGCAGCAGTCAAAGCACACCAACTGCCTAGTCACCAGTAATAAAGATTCTGCAATTGGCATTTAGTTAACAATTTTGTTGATGCACAGAGTATTAAAGAATCCAGCTGACTCTCCCATAACTGCATTGACTCCATAGTACCATGGAGAGTAAAATAGAAAAAAATATTTTATTTGGTTAAGCAAGTAGATATGATTTACAAACACAAAAGGATAAAGGATCTGTTGTACAAAAAGGTGCTAATTTTATACAGTTATTTTTATGACCATTACCATAGTTTAAAAACTGAACTGAGTTTATAAGAGTAAAGAAAAATCTGAACATTTTCTTACAGCACAGGGGGAAAAAAGTGTATTACTGGCTAGCTCAAAACCAGCCAAACAAAATGTTATCAAATTAAACACACACACACAAAAAACCAACACGCTTCACTTTTAGACTGGAATCAAGCATGAAAAATTTCAATCCAAAGAACAATTTTCCCAGAAAGTTAAAAGTGCTGAAAAATAGGAGCTTATAATGAAAGTGCATCCTTAATCATAATGATAGTATTGTTACAGCAAAACAATAATAAAGGATTGTGTGAAATTCCACTTAGGTAATCTTGATAATGTCTCTATGTATAAGAAAGTACAATACACTGTATCAGTACGGTACAGGACAGTATTCCAATATAGTGGAGATGCTCAAAGTGAAAAACAGCATTTCAGAACTCCATTATACTGGTAGTTTCCTAATATAGGAAAAATTTTATAAGCTAATGTAACTTTTACCACCAAACCTTTTAAAATTATCTTATTAGATATGGAATACAATAATATAGTAATACCATCAATGAGAAGGGAGGTAGCATAAAAAGCTCTCCTACCTGATAGTGACTGTAGTGCCTTTTCAATAGAAGGCAACGGGTCCTTTCTGAGAGGTCGGCTGAGTGAAGCCTCCTGTGCACTGAAGAGTCCAGGGCCGTCAGTTAACTTTTTACGTCCACTAGTGCTGGTAGAGTTAGTGACTCTGCAGCTGCCTATTGCACTTGTGAAAAGATTTGTGTGTTCATCACTGGTAGCTGGCTCAGAGCTAGGGGTAAATCCTCCCAAGGACAGACCTGCAGAGTTTTCAGAACAGTCTATCTGTAATGGTGTCTGTAATCCCAATGCTAATGAATTAGACTCTGAAGGCTCTCTCCTGACCCACTGTTCCTCTCTGCTTAGCAAACCCTTTGAAGGCGAAAGGTGTGGACAAGACATATGACATCTGTGCTTCTCTTTATGTTTATATCTCTCACCAACAGCCTCCTTCCCAAATCTGTAGCGCTTCAAGGATTCCAGGACTGTTCTGGAAGAGCTGTTAGCTGTTATAGTGTCCATGGAAACCTGTGGTTGCTCTGAAGAACGATGTTCTCTATGTTTATGACGATGTCTGTGTTTATGTTCAAGCATCCAGCCATAAGCCATTTCAGGTGGAACACTGGGGTAGGTGCTCATAGAGAGGAGTGGAGTCCTGCTAGTTGTGAGGAAGGCTTCTTGACGTAGAAGCTTATGCTTCTTCTTGTGGTATTTGGCAGGATTTAGAAGCAAATGGCCTGTATGCATGTAAGAAGGTGGTGGCAGTGGGGTAGTAAAAGAAGGAGAAGGTGGTGGAGGATAAAGAGTTGGAGGATACCTTCCATAATAACCTAATCCTATTGGAGTAGCTGCAAGGGGAGAAGGAGAATAAGGCAAGCCATAAGAGGGATAGAATCCAGTACTGGAAAGAGGAAAACTAAGACTATGCATGAAAGGCATTTCTGCCATAGCCTCCCGCATCTTGGGGGGTCTGCCTCTCTTCTTCTTTAAATCAGGTTTTCGAATGTAGTGCAAAGGATCTAAAGGAAATGTTGGATGAGTATAGAAGCTATTGAAGTTTATCCTAAAAATAGTAGGCAGTAGGTCTCGGGGTATAAAATGATGACTTCTGTGGGTTATTCTAATTTCACTCAAACGACTTATTAGTTCCTCTAACTCAGCAAGGAAATCAGGGTCTTGCCTACCTCGGAGCTGAGGATATTTCTTTTTCCTTTTTCGCTTCTGTCTTTTCATTTTATCGTAGCTGAGGTAATCATGACCCCTGCGCTTACATTTATGTTTATGTTTTTCTTTTAGGCTACTTAAAACTGTTGAGGTTTCAGGGGAAATGAGGGAAACATGCTCAAATGAATGTCTTTTCTTCTTCTGCCCACAGAATTTCTCTGCTCGGTCTGAAGTACTGTTATTATCTGTTCCTATTCCACTGTCACTGGGAACTGTCTCATCACTGTGAGACTCACTAATTGGTGAAGGAGTGGCTTCCTTCAGAGATGTCAGTTCACTTAAGTGAGAAGGAGAGTTTGGCAGTAAAGTAGGAGGAGATAATCTCCTCCTTCCCTTGGAGGCCTTTTTCATTGCAACGGTCTGAACTACACTTCCTTGTCTGGAGTGTAGATGTAAATATGGCACTGAACTGGGCTCAACAAATCCTGCATCACTGCTGACAGGGCTCTGCGCCCCACTTGCTGCAGAAGACTGAGAGCATACTGGAGATGGAAGAACCTCTGAATTATTAGCTGCTGAAGGCAGCAAAGGAGGAAGTACTTGTCCCAGTATTGTCCCCGCTGTTTCCTGGGTAGTATTCTCAAGAACAGTTAAACTGGCAGAATTACTAGTTAAAATACCATTTAGGACAGCTTTAGGTTTCCTACCTCTCCTCTTTCCTATGTAAATGGTTCCTTTCTTGCTGACATTTATCTGCTGCCCTAATCTTGAACCAAATGTGGCAGCAAGGGTTGACACAGTATTGTGGAGTTTTGATTGCACTTTCCCTTTGTTATTTGGCTCCACTGTGCTAGAGAGGATTTGATTCAAAAGCTTTTTTCGCTTCAGAGTTTTCATTTTGTTTATTTTTCGGATAATTGTTTTCATTAATTGTCCATTACTTCTCTTGGTAACTTTCCTATCTGATTCTACCTCAACATCTCTCATACTACACATAGTTTTCTGAGCTTCCTCTGGACCTCTGACTTGGTCCTTCCTCTCAAAAAAATTCCCACTACATTGCTGATCACTTTCAGATTCCATTTTGTTTGAATTATCTGTAGCAACAAAAGATGCCACAGACAGAATAGGTGGTTTCATTTTAACAGCTGATCTGATCTGTCTTTTAGGTCTCCCTCTCTTCTTAGGAAAAGTCTGTCCTGTTAAGTTTTGTTTTAGGGAGGGAATTTCTATCTCTGGCTGCAGAACAGGAGGCTCCTGCTCTTCCTTTGACTGCACTGAGAAGACTTTTGATGCTGGAATTTTTAGGGTTCTCTTTGGGGGACCTTCCAGCTGGGGCATCTCCTTTGATTTAGGCCTTCCTCTTTTGGGCTTATAAACTTCTGGTAAAATGTCATCTGACACACACACACTGGAGGGCTGTTTGTGAGTACTATAGAATTTTTGAGTCTGTCTGTCAGCTTCAGTTAACAGAGCAAGAGACTGTCCGCTGCTAGATTTGCTCAGTTTTGGAAACTGATGTTTGACAAATTCATGCTCTATAAATGAAGTTGACCCTATATTTTTCAAGAATTTAGCCTGCTCCAGACTACTGTTTGATAGTGCAGTGCATGAAATGTTTTTAAAAAGCTCTGACCTTTCTAATTCTAGACCCTTTGGAGGCTGACATATGTTTCTAGACACCACTTTAGTCCATCGTGGTTTCCTTCCTTTTCTTTTCTTTAAAGATTTTGACTGAGTAGCACTCAGGTCATCAGCTCCTTGGCAAGGTTTCCCTGATGCAGTTATTGCACCAATCTTTAGAAACTGTTTGGTATTAAACAAACTTGTGAAGCTAACCACTGAAGAGGTGACGGTAGCATGAACATTTGATTCAGTTGCCAGACTGTTTTTTTTCCCTATGGAGGGACTAGTTCTTGTGGTGTCTGTGTGTGTGGCTTTTGAATAATTTAATTCTTTATCCACACCTTTAAAATCAGTGCTCAGACTGTGACTCAATGACCTGCTCAGGTTCAGAAGTGTACTGTCTGAAGAAAACTGAGTCTTCCCAATCTGCTCAGAAATTCCTTCTAAGACATCTGTTGTGGTGGTACTTGTATGTGATGGATTTGAAGCTAACTGAGAGGAGGTTGCTGTGGGGCTCCTGTTTAAGGTAGTAACAGACACTGTGGGTGAGGGTGATGGGAGGTTTCCTTCTCCAACAGCACTAAATGGGGACTTTGCTGTAGATACATCTGAAGCGCCTCCTGTTCTGAAGTCTGGTGAAGTGCAATATACTGGAAGCTGCTTTTCATGCTTAGATGTTTCATAAATCCCCTTTTCATTGGATTGGAAACAATCCTGCTGAATACAGGTTCCTTCATTAAATATTTCTTTGTCTATACCAGCAACCTCTTTTCGAAATGAAATCTTTTCCAAGATATTGTCTTTATTCTGTCTTATAATATGTTTCTCAAAAGTTTTACTGCTGATATTATCTTTCAATAATTCTGTAGTCTCATGGCTTTCAAGATTATTGAGGTTTGTACTGCAAGAAAGCTTGAAGGGCTCTGAGGCAGGACTGAGAGAATCAGCTTTCAGACTTCCAGAGTCCTTGTTAGTTAATCCTGCTGAAATGCCAATCCCTGTCAGTTTCTTCCCAGAGTCCTTGTTAACTAGTCCCACTGGGGTGCCAATCCCTAGCAGCTTCTTCCCAGAGTCTTTGTTAATCAATCCTGCTGGGGTGCTAATCCCCAGAAGCTTCTTCCCTGATTCTTTATTTACCAGTCCCACTGGGGTACCAATCCCCAGCAACTTCTTCCCCAACTCCTTGTTAACCAATCCCACTGGGGTGCCAATCCCCAATGACTTCTTCACCAACTCCTTGTTAACCAATCCTGTTGGGTTGCCAATCCCTGGTAGTTTCTTCACAGAGTCCTTATTAACTAATCCAGCCACAGAGTTAGTCACTGGCTGCTTCTTCCCAGAGTCCTTGTTAAGTAATCCAGATTGAGAGCCAATCCCTAGTGGCCTCTTTCCACAGTCCTTGTTAATTAATCCAGCTAAAGAGCCAATCCCTGGTGGCTTCTTCCCAGACTCTTTGTTAACCAATATGGCTGCAGTGCCAGTCCCCAGTGGCTTCTTCCCTGAGTCCTTGTTAACCAATCCAGCAGCAATGCTAGTTCCTGGAAATTTCTTTACTAAATCCTTGTTAACCACTCCAGCTGCAGTTCCAGTTCCTGGTAGCTTCTTCCCAGAGTTTTTAACCAATCCAGATGGAGATCCAGTTCCTGGCTTCTTCTGCTTTGTTTTGGAAGACTTTGAGGGGGGGCAAATTGCAATAAGTTGAGCCAATTTTTCTGTTACAGTTGTTGCTCCATTAATTTGTGCTCTATCCTTCAAGTCAGGATCACGGCTACCAACACGAGTAGGAGGAGCTGACTTTACATAATCTGTCATTTCAGTGGGTGGTGGAGAAAACTTAGGTACAGGACTGGTTTCTCCTTGTATGTCTTCCTCAGCATGGAATTCAACTGTTGCAATTTCTCCAGCTTTCTTGCAAAACTTTGAAGGGTCCTAAAAGTTTAAATAAGAAAAATACTTTAGAAACCAAGTAAAAACAAAAGTTAGTTTTCTCTAATCATACTACTCTATAGTGTTGATGTAATTAATCATTGCTGTTTGATAAGGGATCACTGTGAATGAGATGTTGCATCTCAATGAACTGTATCGTTTTTAAAAGAACACATTTCAGTGGACAAATACAGGCTTTTATAAAACAACTATCACTCACACACCTTCACAACATCCAGTCCAAGTAACTTAATCTGTTCTATTGATTGGAGTGGTCATGGGCTTTCAGCACAGTAGACTGCTAACTGTGCTAAAATATACTGAACTGCATGGTGGTTTGTACACTGGAAAAATGAGGACTAGAGACTACCAAAATTATTTGCAGCTGTGGCTCAAACTATATTTGAAATCTAGTCTCGAGAGGGGAAAAGCTATGCTAATACAATAATCCATTACATCACTAAATGTTTTTGGGGATGTTCCAGTAAATTAACCTTTTCCTTACAGAGGATTTTCACCTCTTATATACCGCTCCCAATAGAGATCCTAGAAATGCATGACATGTATTAACTTCTATTGGGAGCTGGGGAAGGAACTGATACTCATTTCTTATAATTATCTGGTAATGAAGTAGAAAGTACAAGGTTTGAAGAAACTTACCTGACACCTACTGGCCTGAGGATTAAGCCTATTATCCAGGGTGAAAAATATTGGTGCTACCATGCTCACCCAACATCATCCTCCCTGACATTTAAATTAATACAAAAATTGTACACAGTTTATTTTTACTGTACTTAATTGACAATCAATTTTGTATTTAATACATTTTACAAAAGTAACTTGGGCTGGCCAAATAGCAGAAAAAATATTTGTTGAATATATTCAAATGTCACCATAATTCATTTAATATTATTTGGTGAACAGGAGGTAACAAGCAATAGAGCTGCTCAAATACTGAAAAACAAAACTGCTGAGATATACCAGTGATGTTAATGTAGTAATTATAATATATTAGCAGTGTTCTTTTGACCAGTCTTACTTTCTTCAGTATCGTGCTTTTGATAGACCTTTTTTCCCTTCCTGGCTTTACCCACTCTTTTATGCAGTCTTGAGCAGCTAAAATTTTGATTAGAAAAAGGAGGCTAAATTTAGGCTCCTATGTTCATGTAAAGTCAATGGGATTTGTGCTCCTAACTGACTTAAGCACTTTTGAAAATCCCATAACTAAGGCACCTATATATGGACTTGGTGTCAGGAGTAAGGCCCTCAGCCGCATCTGCTCAGTACTCCTGACACCCTAATGAGCCAGCCAGGTTGCCTGATAGATCACCTTGCCTGACTGGCTGAGGAAGCCAGCAGGCCAGCTCTTAAACCTAGCAGCAGCAGCTACTCGCTGGCTGCTCAATGCCCATGCCCATGGGACTCTGCCTCCCTAAGCCTCTCTGAGCCTGCTCCTGCTCCTCCACATCTCCAACCCAGACCCTGTTCTGCACTCAGCCTTGCTCCTGCCTCAGAACCAGCTCTGCTTCTGCCATCCCTGACTCCTGGTAATCTGGCTCTGACCCTCAGCTTTGACACTGACTCCACCTCAACCCCTGGCTCTGGCATTCGGGCTCTGACTTCAGTCCTGACCCTCGATTCTGATTCCTGTCTTCAACTCTGTCTTGCCTCTTGTCTCTGGCACTCGGATTCTGACCACTAGGCATAACTGCTTATGACCCAGTCCACTGACACCTAGGAGCCTAATTTGTGGCTCCTATTTTCAAAAATTTTAGTCAATAGTCTATTTCCTCTTTTCCTTCTCTTTCTCCTACAGCCCTCTTTCTTTCCCTTTTGATACATTGTGGACTCTGACTCCTACCTGATATTTCATGTTTCTCCCTTCTTCTCCAATATCTCTTTACATGCTGCACTTCTCTTTTCTAATGTGTCCCATCAATCTCTCCCCTTTTAGACCCACCCATGCTCCTATACACAGGACTTGGAAGTTTTACTAGACAGTGAAGTATTTGAGACCTCACTGTCTGGGGCAAAACCAAACTGAGAGGCAATCCCTGCCCCCCTGAACTGCTGGGATAGGGAATTATACTAGAAATCTTGTCCTGGAACCCTGCTCAGTTTGCCATATTTTGTAGAAGTCTTTGGCTAGCAAGAGTGATAAATTGGAAGGCCTCCCCTTGCAAATCCTCTGACTGTCAGAAGGGACCCGAAGGTGCACATTCTCACTCTCTATATATGCCTGTGTCCCTCCTTCAAACCCAGGGCTTGTTTTCTTCAGGAAGGTGCCTCAGCTACTCTACCCTTTTCCCAACTGTCTCTTGTTGGTCCTGCTCCTCAGTGAATAGTTCCAGCACCTGCCTCTACCATGGTTCAACTCAGAGCATTGTAGCAAAATTGATTTGATTCCTGTCAGTTTCACAAAACTGGAATATTTTCCAAAAAGGATCTGAACAGCAGCAGTGAAAATGGAGAAGGCTGATCAATTTTCATTTTGTTGCAGGTTGGAAAGCTCTGAGCAGCTGTAGATACTTCATGTGTCTGTTGGCAGATTTAGGAAAACAGCACTGCACTTAGTTTACCCTCAGGTCACATTTGAAAAGTTGTTTCAAACTGTAAGAACTCAAACTGTCCTCTTCAAGTCATGTACTAATTTGGACCAAGTCCCAAAGCATGTGCACAGGTTTTGATTGCCTGCAATATATTATTGGAGAAAGGTGCAGATCAAACTAGTCTTCCATGGGAGGGGAGGTCAAGATCTTGAAACTTTGTTATTAAACGAGCACAGATTTTGCAGAAATTGATGGCACTCACCCTGAAAAGCTTCTTCCTCATCCTGAGTGAGTGCATATTTCAAGCCCATAGAAAATAATTGTCAAACACAGGGGTGGGGGGAAATAAACTGAAACTGCTGCTGAATTAAAGACAAAGAGGTTGGAGAAACCTTTATTTTTGCCTGCAACTCCAGAAACCAAGCCTCTGTCCTAGTTTGGAAACCAAGTATTTTTAATTTTACAGTTAAAAAAAATCAATTAATCACAGGTACGTTAACAGAAAAGATCTGGTTTAACATACAGTTTTTGTGAACCAATTTCATTTTGTTAATTGGATATAAAATAAAACAAATCCAGTTAATAGAGACATTTTGATATTGAGAACATTTTGTCTCCCTAGGAGACTTCTATATCAATAGACTGCTAGTGTAGTTACAAACCCATTATGAAAGGCAACATTTATAACCTGGATCAACAGAACAGCTCTTTGTTAACCCTATTCTCTGGAATGTTAAATAATTGAGGGCTGGTGACATCAAGTGATTTATGTAAATAAAAATAAATCACTCACATGCTATTGTCTGACTGATTAACTTGCTGAACCATGTAAACAGTCAACTGAATTGCAAAGACAGTATTTCACCACCTTTCCCAATTATCAATTGCTTCAGAGCTCAACCAATCAAAATATATTTAATGCCTGAAGCTTCTTTACTGCAACAAGTGTCTGGTGTTCAAACAAAGGTAGGATTTTAAAAAATTAAATAATTTTGATAATTTAAAAAAGTGATTTCTAAAATGCTCCTAGATGAACCTGGGAATACTGCTGAGGTACTAAGGCTTTTCACTTCACAGATCTCTCAACATCAATGGGAGTCCACCTCCTGCTTATAAACATATACCATTACTAAGGTTTGTACAATTATCTATTTTTATGATTGGTTTAGTCTCTCATAACTCCTTATTTGCTTCACAGCACCCAAAAGTGTCGTAAATTGCCTTCCTAACAACAAAAACACATGGGTCCTACCCTGAAGTGCTTATAATTTGACTAAAGATGAAGAACAAGGGTATGGAGAATGAGAGAGGAGGACAAGGGTTGCAATAGCAAGATTGTATGATTGCACAGGAAGTATTGCAACCATCTTAATGAATTTAATGTTGTCTTCTTTGAAGATGTGTTTTACACTGTTTAATTTATATTACAAAAGTTAGGAGTTTGTGTCTGAGCACTTGGGGTTGAAGTGTGATAGGGGAGTGGTGGGAAGGAGAAGTTGCAGGAGTGAGAGACAAGAATGCCTAAAGGGAAGCTGAGTGAGAGAGAAGTGGAAATAGAAAAGGAGGAAGGGAAGATTAATAAGAAACACAATAGATAAGAGATAGTGAGGATGGGCAGCTGAAGGATCACAGTGATAGGAGAGGGGTGATGACACTGGTGGCTGGTCCACCTTTACAATACAACAAACGTGAAAAAGCATCCTGACTACAAGATCTGGTTGCATCAGTGGCTAGGACATTAACCCTAGCTGCTTCTGGACTGGACAGTCCAACCTCCTTCCCATTAGCTACAGCTCCCTCATTTTAGAAGAGGGGACTGTTTGTTGGCAAGCTGCTGACAGCCCTTTGACCCTGGAATTCAAAAGTGATGCATACAGCTGATGATAACTGGAGCACTAAGAATTTTATTATTTTCAAATACTTTCTTCAACCAAAGGCTTTGGTCTTTATCATCACCTAAAGTATACAGATAATCTTTGGAGGCACAACTAGAATTTCTGATCTTCCTGCAATGTTGCAGACTTTAACATCTTTATTGCCCATCAATACTAAACCAAAGAAACTGGACTCATTTACCACTTCCTCCCACCTCTTGGTTGCAGACCTATCTTCAAACTGCCTCCCAGGCTGCATCTACATTGATCATTTAGATAAGTCTTCCACTAATCTGGCATCAGTCCAACTCCAACAGTTCTAGCAATGGTGTGAATGCTAGTATAGACAAATAACAATGTCATCAAACATTGCTCAGATTAGGTCAGACAACATGGCAGTATACATGTCTGTGGCCAGCCTACATTACAATTTAGATCCTTGCAAGTACCTGTGCTAGATCAAGGGTGGGAGAATTGTCTAAAAATCTCTGCATAGACCAGGCCCCAGTAGCTGAATGTCACTTTACACAATGCTCACTGTCCTGCTGGCCCAAGGAGTGACTCCAGAAATCAAACAGCCTTCCACAAAGCAGTGATGTGTTCTTGATTAAAGTCCTTTCTAAAGCAAAAACCTATTGGGTCAGATCCCTCTGGCCAGAGGTTGGCAAACTATGGCCTGCGGGCCGGATGTGGCCCACGGGACCGTCCTGCCTGGCTCTTGAGCTCCTGGCTGGGGAGGTTAGCCCCCGGCCCCTCCCCTGCAGCCACGCGGGCAGCGCTCTGGGCAGTGGGATTGTGCGCTCCTGCAGAGCAGAGCGGCAGCATGTCTAGCTCCGTCTGCGTGGCACGGCTGTCAAACATGCTGCTCTGAGCGGCATGGTAAGGGGGCCGGGGGCTGGATAATGGGTGGGGGTTCCAGAAGGCAGTCAGGGAACGGGGAGCAGGGGGCAGTTGGATGGGGCAGAGGTTCGGGGGGAGTCATTAGGGGACAGGGAAAAGACGGTTACTCACCTTTGTAACTGTTGTTCTTCGAGATGTGTTGCTCACATCCATTCCAGTTAGGTGTGCGCGCCGCGCGTGCACGCTCGTCGGAAACTTTTTACCCTAGCAACTCCAGTGGGCCGGCAGGTCGTCCCCTGGAGTGGCGCCGCCATGGCGCTCCATATATACCCCTGCCGGCCCACCCGCTCCTCAGTTCCTTCTTGCCGGCTACTCCGACAGTGGGGAAGGAGGGCGGGTGTGGAATGGATGTGAGCAACACATCTCGAAGAACAACAGTTACAAAGGTGAGTAACCGTCTTTTCTTCTTCGAGTGATTGCTCACATCCATTCCAGTTAGGTGAATCCCAAGCCATACCTAGGCGGTGGGGTCGGAGTGAGAAGTTGCGGCATGGAGCACTGCAGATCCGAAGGCCGCGTCCTCTCTTGACTGCTGGACCAGGGCGTAGTGGGAAGCAAAGGTGTGGACCGATGACCAGGTCGCTGCCCGACAGATTTCCTGGATGGGCACACGGGCGAGGAAAGCCAGCGACGACGCCTGCGCCCTGGTAGAGTGCGCAGTCACACGGCCCGTAGGAACATGGGCCAGCTCATAGCAGGTCCTGATACAGGAAGTAACCCATGAGGATAACCTCTGTGAGGAGATAGGAAGCCCCTTCATGCGGTCCGCTACTGCCACGAAAAGTTGGGGGGATTTGCGGAACGGTTTGGTCCTCTCCACATAGAACGCGAGAGCCCTACGGACATCAAGCGAGTGGAGCTGCTGCTCCCTGCCTGAAGAGTGAGGTTTCGGGAAAAAAACCAGGAGGAATATCTCTTGGTTGATGTGGAAGGTCGAGACTACCTTGGGGAGAAAGGCAGGGTGTGGTCTCAGCTGTACCTTATCTTTGTGGAAGACTGTATACGGGGAGTCTACCACAAGAGCTCGGAGTTCCGACACCCGCCTAGCTGAGGTGATAGCAACTAAAAAGGCAGTCTTCCAAGAGAGATAAAGTAGGGAGCAAGTAGCTAACGACTCGAAGGGGGGCCCCATGAGCCAAGACAACACCAGGTTAAGATCCCATGTTGGAGCAGGGAGTCGGACGTTAGGGTATAAACGTTCCAGCCCCTTAAGGAATTTAGATACCGTCGGGTGAGAAAAAACGGAGCGGCCATCCCCACCCGGGTGAAAGGTGGAGATAGCTGCCAGGTGGACCCGCAACGACGATATCGCCAGACCCTGTTGTTTGAGGGACCAAACGTAGTCTAAGATATTGGCCACCGAAACTTCCATAGGGCGGAGACCTTTCTCCACGCACCAACAGGAGAAACGCTTCCACTTGGCCGAGTATGTCGCTCTCGTGGAAGGCTTCCTGCTGCCCAAAAGCACCTCCCGTACCGGTGTGGAGCAGCGCAGTTCGGAACCGGTCAGCCACGCAGGAACCACGCCCCCAGGTGCAGCGACTGCAGGTCCGGGTGACAGAGAGACCCGTTCTCCTGGGTAATCAGGTCCGGGTGAAGGGGCAGGGGAATTGGGTCGGCTATGGCCAGGTCCAGCAGCATGGGGTACCAATGTTGCCTGGGCCACGCCGGGGCTACCATGATCACGCGAGCCCTGTCCCTGCGCACCTTCAGAAGGACCCTGTGGACCAGAGGGAAAGGGGGAAACGCGTAGTACAAGTGGGTCGTCCATGGAATAAGGAAGGCATCCGCTATAGACCCGGGCTCCCTGCCCTGAAAGGAGCAGAACGCCTGGCACTTCTTGTTCCCCCCGGACGCGAAGAGGTCCACACGGGGATAACCCCACCTCTGGAAGATGGAGAGGGCGACGTCCAGGCGAAGGGACCACTCGTGCGATAGGAAGGATCTGCTCAGGCGATCCGCCAGCGTGTTCCGTACTCCGGGGAGGAAGGAAGCCGTGAGGTGAATGGAGTGGGCTATGCAAAAGTCCCAGAGTTGCATCGCCTCGTGACATAGGGGAGAGGATCTGGTGCCGCCCTGCTTGTTGATATAGTACATGGTCGTCGTGTTGTCGGTAAACACCGCGACACAACGACCTTGAAGCTGGTGACAGAATGTTTGACAAGCAAGGCGGACCGCTCTCAACTCCCGCATGTTGATGTGCAACCTCACCTCCTGCGGGGACCACAGGCCCTGTGTTCTCAGGGTTCCCAGGTGGGCCCCCCAGCCAAGATCTGAGGCATCCGTTGTCAGGGACACCGAGGGCTGAGGCGGGTGGAAGGGGAGCCCCGCACATACTACCGACTGGTTCAGCCACCAGTCGAGAGAATCTAACACCCCCTGGGGGATTGTGATCAGCATGTCCAGCGGCTGTCTTGCCGGCCGGTAATGTTCGATGAGCCACAACTGGAGGGGCCTCATGCGGAGCCGAGCATAACCGGTCACAAACGTGCATGCTGCCATATGGCCTAACAGGGTTATACATGTCCGTATGGATGTTAAGGGGGCTGCCCGCAATCGATGAACGATCGTCGACAATGCCTGGAACCTCGGCAACTGCAGAAGAGCCCTGGCGACGGTGGCGTCCAGGACGGCCCCGATGAACTCCACCCTCTGCGTGGGGATCAGTGTGGACTTGTCCATGTTGATCATGAGGCCCAAGGTAGGGAACAGGCCGGTGATCACGCGGACGTGGCTGCAAACCTGCAGTTCCGACGTGCCCCGAATTAACCAATCGTCTAGGTAAGGGAACACGTGGATACGACTGCGCCGAAGATGTGCCACAACGACTGCCATGCATTTTGTAAAGACCCTCGGGGCCGTGGAAAGGCCAAATGGGAGGACTGCAAATTGGTAGTGAAGGGGGCCCACCACGAAACGAAGGAACCGTCTGTGGTGTGGCCAAATGGCAATGTGAAAATAAGCGTCCTGCATGTCGAGGGCGGCGTACCAGTCTCCCGGATCCAGGGATGGGATAATGGTCCCCAGGGATACCATGCGGAACTTCAACTTCACCAGGTATTTGTTGAGCTCTCGCAGGTCGAGGATAGGCCTGAGGCCTCCCTTGGCCTTGGGGATCAGAAAGTAGCGGGAATAAAACCCCTTGCCTTTCTCGTTTTCTGGAACCACCTCTATAGCTCCTTTGTCGAGGAGCGTCCGTACCTCCTGTCGAAGGAATTGTTTGTGAGAGGGGTCCCTGAAGAGGGACGAGGAAGGGGGGTGGGAAGGAGGAAACGATGTAAACTGCAGGCGGTATCCCGTCTGTACCGTACGCAAGACCCAGCGGTCCGATGTCATTTGGGTCCACGCCGGAAGGAAAAACGAAAGGCGGTTGGAAAACGGGGGGGGGGGAAGGATCCGTGGGGGAAACTGTTACTGCGCCCTCGGGCGCACCTTCAAAATGAAGGCTTGGGTCCAGGCGGGGGCTTAGAGGAGCTTTGATTCTGCCCCCGTTGGTTCCCCGAATGCCTATGCCTTCCATTCCTGCCACGGCGCCTATTGAGGTCCTGCCGTTGGCGGAACTGGGGGTATGGCTTGCGCTGCTGTTGCTGCTGTGGCCGGAAGGGTCTGTGTTGCGTTCCCGGCGTGTGCATCCCTAGGGAGCGCATAATGACCCGATTGTCCTTGAGACTCTTAAGTCTCGGGTCTGTCTTTTCCGAAAACAGGCCCTGGCCTTCAAACGGGAGGTCCTGGATGGTATGTTGGAGCTCCGGTGGAAGGCCAGAGACCTGCAGCCAGGAGATACGGCGCATCGTTACCCCCGAGGCGAGGGTGCGGGCAGCCGAGTCTGCAGCGTCCAACGAAGCTTGCAACGATGTTCGTGCAACCTTCTTGCCCTCGTCTAGGATGGCCGCAAATTCCTGGCGGGCGTCTTGTGGCAGCAGCTCTTTAAATTTGTCTGCTGCCACCCACGAGTTGAACGCATACCTACTGAGCAGGACTTGTTGGTTCGAAACCCTGAGCTGCAGGGCCCCAGCCGAGTAGACTTTGCGTCCAAGGAGGTCCATACGCCTGGCCTCCCTGGATTTGGGGGCTGGAGCTTCCTGTCCATGACGCTCCCTGTCATTCACCGATTGCACCACCAGGGAACCCGGTGTCGGGTGGACATGGAGGTACTCGTAGCCTTTGGAGGGGGCCATGTACTTCCTCTCGACACCTCTCGCCGTAGGGGGGATGGAGGCCGGTGACTGCCAGATTGTGTTGGCGTTGGCCTGGATCGTCCTAATGAAGGGTAGGGCGACCCTGGTGGGAGCATCCGACGAGAGGATGGTGACAATCGGATCCTCGATCTCAGAGACCTCCTCGGCTTGTAGGCTCAGATTCTGAGCTACTCGCCTAAGGAGGTCTTGGTGCACCCTGAGATCCAGCGGGGGGGGGGGGGGGCAAAAGGAGGAGGTGCCAGCCACCGCTTCATCAGGGGAGGAGGATGAGGAGACCCCCGGCAAGAGAGTGTCCAATGGGGGGTCCCCCTCGGCCCTCGCCTCTGTCTCAGGAGCCAGAGCGGAGTCTTGCTGCTTGGACCCTTCCTCTCCATCCGGGGAGGGAGGGGGGCGAGACAACGAGGCTTCTGGCACCCTGTGCTCCGCTGTCACAGGCCTAACAGGAAGCTGTTGGGGGCCCTGGGCTTGATGGTATGCCCATGGGGTCAAAAACCCCCACTGCTGCGGGCCTTGGTCCTGTTGCGATGGGTCTTGGAAAAGCGCCGCCTGCCGGTCGGTGCCCAACGCATACCCGCTGTCTGTCTGCGAAGACACCGACGGCTGCCTAGAAGGCCACGGCGGGGCCAACCCTGGCTGGTAAGGGTCTGCGTGAGTCGGCAGCGAAGATCTTCTCGGTGCCGGGGATCGGTACCGGGAGTCATAGCGGTGCCGGGACCGGGACCGGGTTCTGTCTCGGTGCCGGGATCTGGACCGGTACTGGCCGCCGCTTGGGTGCCGGGATCGGGACCGGGACCTGCCACCGACGCGGTGCCGGGAGGTCGACCGGGACCGGGACCTGCTACCAGCTCGGTGCCGGGAGGTCGACCGGTGCGGTGAATGACGGCGGGACTGGCTCCTGGAGTCACGGTGCCGGTATCGGCGGCTGGAGTCCGACCGCGACCGTCTGGAGGTCGATCGGTGCCGCGAGTGCGACCGGTACCGCCGAGGGGAGCGGTGCCGGGACTGTGAGTGGCGGTGAGATCTTGATCTGCCGTGGCGTCGGGACCGGGATCGCGAGCGCGAGTCCCGAGACGGTGCCGACATCATGGGCTTGCCTCTAGATGCGACCCGCACCGGAGGTACCGGGGGTGGCGGCTGAGTAGGCTCCGTTAGGGCAATAAGGTCCCATGCCGAGGCGAAGGTCTCCGGCGTGGATGGGACCAATAGCTCAACCCCAGATCTTATGGGGGAGCTCGGCGGCACCGGACTCGACGGACCCGTCGGGCCCGGAGTCGACGGTGCCGGCAGCGCCACGGCCGATGCCGAGGCCGGGCGCTCCAGTCGGGTCTGCCTGGCTGGAGTAGCAGACGCTGACTGTCTCGGCTCTGCACCCGGTGCCGGAGAAGGTCGGTGCCGGGGAGTCTTCCCGGTGCCGGTGCGATCCGGTGCCGGCGCCGAGATCATGGCCTGCGAAGCTGCCGGGTCAAGTGCCGCCTCCATAAGGAGAGTCCTGAGTCTTTGGTCTCTCTCCTTTTTTGTCCTGGGCTTGAAAGCCTTGCAGATGCGGCACTTGTCCGATCTGTGCGATTCCCCCAGGCACTTCAGGCACGCGTCATGGGGGTCGCTGGTAGGCATAGGCTTCCTATAGGCCGCACACTGCTTGAAGCCCGGCGAACCAGGCATGAGCCCGGTGCCGGGTGCCGGAAAGGGCTACAGCCCCCGACGAATAACTATCTACAACACTATTTACACCTAATTACTTACTAACTACACGTAACGATCTAACTAACAACTATAACAATAACGAGAGTTAACAAGGAGAGCTAGGGACGTGGAGGACAGCTATGCCGCGCTCCACAGTTCCAACAACCGACACGGCGGTAAGAAGGAACTGAGGAGCGGGTGGGCCGGCAGGGGTATATATGGAGCGCCATGGGGGCGCCACTCCAGGGGGCGACCTGCCGGCCCACTGGAGTTGCTAGGGTAAAAAGTTTCCGACGAACGTGCACACGCGGCGCACACACCTAACTGGAATGGATGTGAGCAATCACTCGAAGAAGAACAGGGGGGTTGCATAAGCATGGGTGTCCCAGGGGGCCTGGCAGGGGTGTGGATAGCAGTCAGGTGACGGGGAACGGGGGGGCTGGATACTCGTGGGGTCTCAGGGGGCCGGGGTGTGGATAGGGGTCGGGGCACTCAGGAGACTGGGAGCAGGGGGTTGGATAGGGAGTGGGGTCCCAGGGGGTGGTTAGGGGCAGGGGGTCCCAGGAGGGGGTGGTTAGGGGACAAGGAGCGGGGGGGTTGGATGGGTCGGGGGTTCTGAGGGTTGCGGGAAGTGGAAGGGGGCAGATAGGGGATGACGGCCAGGCTGTTTAGGGAGGCACTGCCTTCCCTACCTGGCCCTCCAGACAGTTTTGCAATCTCAATGTGGCCCTCCGGTTAAAAAGTTTGCCCACCCCTGCTCTAGGCCCTGCCGTTTCAGAGGGTTGATGCCTCCAGGAACTTCTCAATTGTTTGCTTTGGAAGCTACTAGTGCTAGAGGGATTTTGTAATATGGAGAACAGTTTGGTACTGAGCCCAGCTTTTCCACGGCAGCTGCAATCTTATGTAAATTGTACCAGGGCTTCACATTTCAGAGGAGCTTTTTTCCTTTGCACACACAAAACAGACAGCTGTGGGGGCAGCCATGATCTGTCCTACGGCCTGGAGACTAAACAAGATGCCACTCTTATTTCCCAAAATAACATAGCGTGGAACTATATGCTCCCTTAAATGGAAAAGGAGTAATCCAAAGCTCTCTCCTCTTGGGTTGACCAACCACAATGTAGCAGGGTGTGCTTTCAATGAGCAAAGCATTTTAAAGGTGCAATGGTTTGTTCGGCGAGGTTCGTCAGCCCTATTGATATATATCCAGACTATTGCTTTCCTTTTTTGTTTCTGCAATTCTAAGCTGGCCCACATGCAGATGATTTAGCATTTCACTTCCCCTTGTTGCATATTGTGGTTGAAAAGTCTGCACTGTTTTTAATGGATGCAAATAGGGATTTATAACTCAAGAAAGTATTTCTTATTTTCCTGTTGATCTAACTAATGAAAATTACCCAAATCAAGGGTCTTTACTAAAGAGAGCTAACAGGAGACATTCCCAGATAAAAACCTCATTTTGGATGTCTTGCTAGGGACATTTATGCCTATATGTTCTTACTTTTTATTTTTAATAACTTTAAATCATGATGAGATGTCCACACTGAAGCTGTCAAATAAGCATGCATGATTACCTAATACTGAACTATAGCAAGCAATGAAAATTAATAATACTTGATAAGAATAATGTGTATGTTTACATGAGGAATGTAAGATTTAGGATATACTTAACTATGCTTTCTTTACCATTAAATGCTCGTGTTTTGTAAATGACATAACATTGACCTTACTTAGCAACAACAACTGTTGTTTGAAACAAGTTTTTTGTCTTGGAATCTCTCTTCTCTTCCCCACCTCAACTTTTGAAAGCCTTAAGCAAGTGCAATGAAGGGATCACTAAATTATTAATAAAAGTTAAGAAGTGGCACTGCCCTATTAATTATTTATATTATTGCCACGCCTAAGAGCCCCATGTGCTAGATGCTGTACAAACACAAAAACAAACAAAAAAAGGAAAATAGAAGATATCAGATTCTGGCCTGGTAAATGTTGTAGGGAGCAGGGTTTTGATTTTGTGGAAAACTGGTATACCTTCTATAGTGAGAGGCAGATGTAAAGCTTGGATAGCCTCTGCCTCAGTAGAAGGGGGATAAATTTTTTTGGAGACAGGCTGACTAGAATAGTTAAGTGGGCATTAAATGAATAGTAAAAGTGGGTGGTAAAAAGAGAGAGGATATGAGCATTCAGCACAAAAATTGAGATGTTGAGAACAAAATTAATCAAACAACCTAAGGACATGAAGAGAAAAACAATCTTTAATTGCCTATTCATCAATCTATAGGAGCCTGGGTAACAAACAAGATGAACTGGAATTGCTCATTTATGAGCATAAATTCAGTCTAGTTGCTACTCCTGAAATTTGAAGGGATGATTTGCATGATTGGAATGTTAAAATCAATGGTTACAACCTATCTAGGAAGGATCGAGTGGGCAAAAGGGGAGGGAGAGGGGAACTCTATAAAAAATGGCATTACTGTTTCTGAGTCACTGATAACTTGGAAGAAAGTGATCATGAAAGCTTATCTCTCAATGTCCTAGCAGATAAAGCACAAAATAGGGTATCAGTTGGTGTCTGCTACAGACCACCAAATTCCACCAGGGAACAGGAAGACTATACCTTTACACTCCTATCTATAATGTGTAGGGAAAAAAGATGAGTGATAATGGGGGACTTCAATTTGAGTGACATATGCTGGGGGTCTCATGCTGCCAGTACTAAAACATCATTGTAATTTCTAAACGTTATAGATAATAATTTCCTAACCAAAAGTATGTTGCATCCAACATGGAGGAATTTTTTTTATTAGGCCTTGTCCTAACAGATAAAGAGGAACTCATCACATAACTAAAAAATAGTAGCTTAGGTACAAGTGATCATGACTTGACCACATTTATAAAGTGCAAGGAGAATAAAGTCCACTCCAATAATAATAATAATAATAATAATAATAATAATACTTGGTGCTTTAACAGGGCCAATTTCACAAAGTTTAAAACAATTATGAGCCAAATCAGCTGGAAGGAAGAATTTAATCAGAAAAATGTGAATGATAATTGGGAATAATTTAAGAACACCTTACTAGATGCCCCCAAATCCCACAACTGAGGAAGAAGGCACAGATGATTTAAAAAAACTGGTTTAGAGGGGAAGTTAAGGCAGCTATAAAAAAAGACAGCTAGACTGAAGAAAAAAAAAAAGTGAAAGAAAGAGGAAGTTGATAGTAATGAATATAAATCAGAAGTCAGGAATTGTAGAAAATTGACAGGTAAAGCAAAAGTACATAAGCAGGAATCTATGGCCAGCAGAGTTAAGGACAATAAGAAGGAATTTTTAAAATATATTTGGAACAAAAAGAATCCAGAAAATGGTACTGGTCCATTACTAGATGGAAAAGTTAGAATTATCCATAATAATGTAGAAAAGGCAGCAGTATTCAATAAATATTTCAGTTCTGTATTTGGGGGAAAACAGAAGATCTCGTCTCATCATAGGGTGGTGACATTCTTTCCACTCCACTAGGATCTCCAGAAGACATTAAACAAAAACTAATAAAGTTAGATATCTTTAAATCAGCAGGTCCAGATAACTTGCATTCAAGAGTTTTAAAAGAGCTGGTGGGCAGCTTGTTTGACTGTTGATGCTGATTTTCAGTAAGTCTTGCAGCACAGGGGAAAGTTCCACATAAAGTGGTCAGATAGCAAGTGTGAAAAATCAGGACAGGAGGTGAGAGGTAATAGAAGCCTATATAAGAAAAAGACCCAAAGATCAGGACTGTCCCTATAAAATCAGGACATCTGGTCACCCTAGTTCCACAAGACAGGAAGAAAGCTAGCGTTGTGTCAATATTTAGAAAGGGTAAATGGGATGAACCAGATAATTATAGGCCTCTCAGCCAAACATCAATTCCTAGCAAGATAATGGAGCAGCTGACACGAGACTTTATTAATAAAGATTTAAAGGGGGTAATGTAATTAAAGAAAATCCATGTACACTGATGGAAAATAGAGCCTTCAAACTAACCTGATACCATTTTTGATTAAATTACAAATTTGGAGGATAAAAAGGTAACAGTGTTGACATAATATACTTACACTTCTGTACGGTGTTTGATTTAGCACTGCACAACATTTTGATTAAAAAACTAGAACATAAAATTAACATGGCACATGTTAAATGGATTAAAAACTGGCTAACTGATAGGTCTCAAAATGCAATTGTAAACAGGGAATTGTTATCGAGCGGATGTGCATTCAGTGAGATGCCAGAGAGATCAGCTATTGGCCCTATGCTATTTAACATTTTTATCAGTGATGTGGAAGAAAACAAAACCATCACTGATAATGATTTCAGATTACATAAAGATGGTGGAGTGGTAACTAATGAAGGGGACAAGTCACTAATGCAGAGCAATCCAGATCTCTTGGTAAACTGGTGCAAGCAAATAATATGCACTTTAATATGGCTAAATGTATAGGTATACATCTAGGAACAAAGAATGTGGGCCATACTTACCAGATGGGGAACTCTTTCCTGGGAAGCACCTTCTCTGAAAAAGATTTGGGGGGTCAGGGTGGATAATCAGGTGAACATGAGCTCCCAATGAGACACTGTAGCCAAAAGAGCTAATGCGATCCTGCGATGAACAAATGGGAATCTCGAATAGGAGCAGAGAGTTTATTTTACACCTATATATTGGTGCAACTGCTGCTGGAATACTGTGTCCAGTTCTGGTGCCCACAATTGAAGAAGGACGTTGATAAATTGGAGAGGGCTCAGAGAAGAGAATGATTAAAGGATCAGAAAACATGATGTATAAGATAAACAGACTGAGCTCTTTGAGTCTAACAAAGAGAACATTAAGGAGTGACTTGATTACAGTCTATAAGTATCTACATGGGGAACAAATAATAATGGGCTCTTCAATTGATTAGAGAAAGTTATAACATGATCCAATTGCTGGAAGTTCAGGCTAGACAAATTCAGACTGGAAATATGGCATTAATTTTTAACAGGGAGGGTAATTAACCATTGGAACAATTTACCAAAAGTCATGGTGGATGCTCCATCACTCAAAATTTTAAAATCAAAGTTGGATATTTTTCTATAAGATATGCTCTATGAATTTACGGAATTTCTATAAGAACAGCCCTACTGGATCAGACAAAAGGTCCACCTAGCCCAGTATCCTGTCTTCCACCAGCGGACAGTGGCAGATGCCCAGGGCAGGTGCAAGGATGTTTCATGCCCTAGGCGAAACTTCCACCTTGCCCCCGCCCACGAGCCCTATGGCAGCTCTCCGCCCCCTCCTCCACCCTGAGGTGCCCCCCCTGCAGCAGCTCCCCCCGGCTCAGGGAGCCGTGCGGCAGCTCCCCGCCCCAGTTCATCTCTGCTCCACCTCCTCTCCAAGCATGCTGTTGCCACTCCACTTCTCTCGCCTCTCAGGCTTGCGGTGCCAAACAGCTGTTTGGCACCGCAAGCCTGGGAGGGAGAGAAGCAGAGCAGGGCGGCATGCTCAGGGGAGGAGCTGGAGGAGAGATGAGCTGGGGCGGGGAGTTCCCCTGCGTGCCTGTTATAACCTTATTCCCAGATCTGGACCTTAGCGTCCAAAATATGGGGGTTAGCATGAAAACCTCCAAGCTTAGCTACCAGCTTGGACCTGGTACTTGCTGCCACCACCCAAAAAATTAGAGTGTTTTGGGGCACTCTGGTCCCACTGGAAAACCTTCCCTGGGGACCCCAAGACCCAAATCCCTTGAGTCTCACAACAGAGGGAAATAATCCTTTTTCCCTCCCCCCCCCCTCCAGGTGCTCCTGGAGAGATACACAGACACAAGCTCTGTGAATCCAAACAGAGTGACTCCCCCTCTCCCTTCCCGGTCCTGGAACAAAAGGACTTTCCTATTCCCCCAGAGGGAATGCAAAATCAGGCTAGCCACTTCAACACACACAGATCTCCCCTGATTTCTTCCTCCCACCAATTCCCTGGTGAGTACAGACTCAATTTCCCTGAAGTAAAGAAAAACTCCAACAGGTCTTAAAAGAAAGCTTTATATAAAAAAGAAAGAAAAAATACAAATGGTCTCTCTGTATTAAGGTGATACAATACAGGGCTTATTGCTTAAAAGAATATTGAATGAACAGCCTTATTCAAAAAGAATACAAATCAAAGCACTCCAGCACTTATATTCATGCAAATACCAAAGAAAAGAAACCATATAACTTACTATCTGATCTCTTTGTCCTTACACTTAGAAACAAAAGATTAGAAAGCAGAACTACTTCTCCAAAGCTCAGAGAAAGCAGGCAGCCAGAAAACAAAGACCCCAGACACACAATTCCCTCCACCCAAAGTTGAAAAAATCCGGTTTCCTGATTGGTCCTCTGGTCAGGTGCTCCAGGTGAAAGAGACATTAACCCTTAGCTATCTGTTTATGACAGTGCCGTGCCGCCCCCCCCCCCCTTACTTGCTGCAGGGGGCCCTCCCTGCACCCCCCTGCCCCAGCTCCCTCAACTTAAATGCCAACAATGACCGGGGCAGCCGAAGATCCGGCTGCTGCGGTTGCCACTGAAGGACCCGAAATGCTGCCCCCCAAATGCCAGTGCTCTAGGCAACCGCCTAGGTTGCCTAATGGGTTGCACCGACCCTGCAGGTGCCCCAGAGAGACTGAACAAGTAATCAAGTGATCCATCCCGTGTTGCTCACTCCCAGCTTCTGGCAAACAGAGGCTAGAGACACCATTTCTGCCCATCCTGGCTAATAGCCATTGATGGACCTATCCTCCATGAATTTAGCTAGTTCTTTTTTGAACCCTGTTATGGTCTTGGCCTTCACAACCTCCTTTGGCAAGGAGTTCTACAGGTTGACTGTCTGTTGTGTGAAGAAATACTTCCTTTTATTTGTTTTAAACCTGCTGCCTATTAATTTCATTTGGTGACCCCTAGTTCTTGTGTTATGAGAAGAAGTAAACAACACTTCCTTACCTACTTTCTCTATACCAGTCATGATTTTATAGACCTCAGTCAGATCTCCCCTTAGCCATCTCTTTTCCAAGCTGAAAAGTCCCAGTCTTACTAATCTCTCCTCACACGGAAGCTTTTCCATACCTCTAATCATTTTTCTTGCCCTTTTCTGAAACTTTTCCAATTCCAATATATCTTTTTTGAGATGGGGTGACCACATCTGCACACAGTATTCAAGACATGGGCATACCATGGGTTTATATAGAGGCAACATGATATTTTTTGTCCTATTATCTATCCCTTTCTTAATTATTCCCAGCATTCTGTTCGCTTTTTTGACTGCCACTGCACATTGAGTGGATGTTTTCAGAGAACTATCCACACAACTCCAAGATCTTTTTCTTGAGTAGTAACCGCTACGTTAGCCCCCATTGTTTTATATGTATAGCTGGGATTATGCTTTCCAATGTGCACTACTTTGCTTTTATCGATATGACCTGTGTTATACAGGAGGCGAGACTAGATGGTCATAAGCACGTAAGACTGGCCATACTGGGTCAGACCAACCATTCATCTAGTTCAGTATCCTGTCTTCCAACCATGGCCAGTGCTAGATGTTTCAGAGGGAATAGACGGGACAATTATCAAGTGATCCATCCCATGGCCCAGCTTCTGGCAATGACAGGTTTAGGGACATGTGGGGCATGGCATTGAGTCCCTGACCATCTTGGGTAATAGCCATTGATGCACCTATGCTCCATGAATTTATTTAATTTTTATTAACCCAATTATACCTTTTGCCTTAACAACATCCTCTGTCCACAAGTTCCACAAGTTGACAGTGCATTGTGTGAAGAAGTATTTATATTTGTTTTAAACCTGCTGCCTATTAATTTCATTAAGTGACCCATGGTTCTTGTGTTATATGGAGGGGTAAAACTTCCTTATTCACTTTCTCCACACCATTCATGATTTTATAGACCTCTATCATATCCCTCCTTAGTCATCTCTTTTCTAAGATGAACAGTCCCAGTCTTTTTAATCTCTCCTCATATGGAAGTTGTTCCATATCCCTAATCATTTTTGTTGCCCTTCTCTGTACTTTTTCAAGTGTAACACATCTTTTTTGATATGGGATGATGAGAACTGCATGCAGTATTCAAGGTGTTTATATCACAGCATTATGACATTTTTCCGGCACCTCCATAATATGTATATCTATATAATTTGGTCTGCGTTTGGCGTGGGTAGTGTTGGTTTGAGGTTTTTGTTTGTTTCTTTTGAAACATTTATAGCCAAGAGTTAAATTAAACTAAAATAATTTTTCACCCAGTTCCAAAAAGCACAGTATGATTTTTAATTTAATCTAGATTTTTATTAAAAACTCCAAGCCTAACCAAACTTCCTCCCTGACAGCCAGATAGAATAATCTTAGATAAAGTCTATATGGGATCTGAAACCTCAAACTGAATTTTTACATAGACCAAGAAAAATTATTGTGCTCTGGTACGCAGGCACAAATTAAAAAACCATTGCTCTAGTTTGCAGGATACAGGTGTTCAGGAAAGAGCTTGAAGGACATAGTAGTTCTAAGAAATCATGCTTTTCTATTCTAATAGGGAAACAGGCAGGATGTTGATGTTGTCCATGGTGACTGAGAAAGGAGGTAGTGTGGAGGATTTGGTGGGGAGGGGAGAGGGAGACTGAGACAGGGGGAGATTAAAAGCTGTTTCATCCATGTTGAGTTTGAGCAGACAGCTAATTGGTTTCTGGGGAGCCCTGCCTGATTCAGTGCACACCTGAAAACATGTATGTTCACTACCGGGATCGACAACCTTCCAGAACTGTGTGCCAAGTCTTCATTTATTCATTCTAATTTAAGGTTTTCCATGGTAGTAATACATTTTAACATTTTTAGAAGGTCTCTTTCTGTAAGTCTATAACGTATAACTAAACTATTGTACGTAAAGTAAATAAGGTTTTTTAAATATTTAAGAAGCTTCATTTAAAATTAAATTAAAATGCAGACCCCCCCGGACCAGTGGTCAGGACCCAGGCAGTGTGAGTGCCACTGAAAATCCGCTTGCATGCTGCCTTCGGCACATGTGCCATAGGTTACCTACCCCTGGTTCACTACATAGCTTAGTTAGTACATGCACTTGTTGGTGTCACTAAGCATAATCCTAAGTAACTCGGGAGGGTGGAAGGCCACAAGGGTATGGAGCCTTCCTGGTTTTAGGCCTCAGCAGACAAGAGTCCCTCCATGTTTGAACTTTAATCGACCTAAAAGGCCAGGTGTAACAGCCGTTATCAGTTGCAACAGTTCTAACTGGTCTAAAGCAGAAATAATGAGGCCTGTGCACCTTTAGCAGAAGGACAAGATAACTTACAGAAGGAAAACTTACTAACGAGCTGCCACGGCCAAGATTACTTAATGCACCTGCGCTTACGTAATTGCTACAGGGGGAGGAAGGTGGAGGGGGGGGGAAGAAAGAAGAAAGAGAAAAAAAACATATAAAAAGGGAAAAGCCACTTGTGTAGGAGGGCTGGATCTGAGGCATGTCAAGTCTCCCAGCACCGCTTTGAGATCTCAAATAAACTTTGCTTGCTTCTCCACCCTGGTGTGTGTTCATTGGCGCTAAGCACTCCAGGCACGAACCACTGTTGCTTGCCTCGGGCACCCTCTGTGCCTGCAACAGTTTTGGCGTCCCTGGGTGGGCCTCGAGGCTAAAATCGGCCCTGCCTGGACCCCTCTCGGTGGCCGGCGGATCGTAGTGACGCCCGACGCCCAGCGCGCACCGGTGACTTCACCGGGGGCCTCGGCGGAGACGCAGTTCGATCGACCCCAGAGGGCACAATGGTGCAATGCGCTCGAGTAGTGGAGAAGCAGTTGAGGGCGACGGTGAGGAACCAGTCCCTTGGATAAGGTAGGAATAGTCCAGTGGTCTGGATTTTTGCCTGTTAAGACCTGGGGACGCCCAGTGTCACCCTAGGATATGGGGCAGGGACAGAGTACAGGCTGGGCATGGTGTACACCCTTAGAATGCATTCTAGCGAATTGGGAAGTGTTTGGATCAGATCCACTAACTAAAAGCAAACTAAAAAGTTCTGTATAGTAGACTGGCCTCAATACCAACTAGAGGACCAGAAAGGTGGCCACTGGAAGGATCACTTAATTATAACACGATCCTCCAATTACTCCTGTTTTGTCAGCGAATGGGTAGCTTCTGAAGCTGTTTGTATGGAGAGCTCTTGTAAAAATCCCCCACCGTAGCTCCTGTTCTCCCCCCTGTCTGGTGGAATGCAAGGATTCAAAAGCAGGTTAAGGATAGGGCAGGGACAAAGGAGGGACCTGTTTAGAAAGGGGAGACCCTATGTCCTAGTACACTCTCTCCTTGTTGTAGCTAAAAAGCAAGATCAGATGCAGAATGGTACTGGGGGCCAGTGTGAGTGACTGTTAACGGAAGACACCCAGAGTACCCTGTGAAGCAAAAGCTCGTGACCAGGACTACTCTAACGCAAGCCCGGTAACTAGTGGATCTTTAGGAGGTCCGACCCATGGTGGGCTGACTCGGCCTGGCATCGTCTGGTGAGGAAGCTGCCTGGGTCTAGCAGTGTGTGTACCCATCTTCCCTTCCCCTTTCCTTTCCGTGTGGGCTACTGACAGTCTGATCATCTCACTGGATGCAATCAGAGTAAGCGGCGCCGTATCCCAGAGACTAGCCGACGCTCTTTGCTGAAGGGAGGTGTAGGAGGGTCGTGGCCATCCTTGTTAGCCTCTCCTGTGTGAGTACCCTGTAGGGAAAAATCCTTAGTTTATGAGCCGCTAGTGTGGACAGGGCACCCTCCCTGTGTGTGTAAGTGGAAAATGGGCGGGGGGGGGGCAGTCTAAACATTCCATCTCATCCCCTAAGGGTACTCCCGCATATTACATGTACATACATTATGGTTCATCAACCTGCAGGTATTTAGAGAATTGGAATATTTACACGCGTGAAAATCCATCTAAACAATGCCCATTAGAAGGTACTTCAATCTAGATAAGATCATACATCTAAGAGGAGCGTTTAATCACCAAAAAGCCCTGACAGAGCGTGAGCAAATTTCTCTGTTGAGGAAAGAAACGGGTTAATTTAAAAATCATCTTGGCCCAGGGATGGAAGGGGGGGGGTTGCTCTGCGTTCAAGGTCAAGAATCAACGCAGACTATGCTAAGTACAAAGAAAAACTGCTTTCGGCCCCAGCTGGCTGTGAAGGAAAAAATATAGACAGAGGAGAACCAAAGGCAATACAAGTTACAGAACTGAGATTACATTTGCAAAGCTTAACTGTCCAGTAAGATCCAACAGTGTGCCTTTGTGACCCCGGAGTCGGTGTGGCTTGGTTACACCAAAGAAGCCACAGGCAGCCGACCTGGACTGGAATCTCTGAAAGAGACGCCGCAGGAGATTCCAGGGTGTAAGAGAACAGCCCTCCCAAGAGCAGAAGCATGTTGGAAATTCTCGACAAGCTGTATACAGGATAATCTCCTATCCACCTCTCCCCCTTCTCTGAACATTATACACAGAAGTGGCCAGTCTGGACGTACGTGTGTGAGTACGAAAGGGGCTTATGGCATTAATATTTTCCTGAGTGATGAGGGAGCGTTCCCAACACTCTCCGTTGTTGTTTTATTATTGGAGCTTTAAAAATTCAGTTATATGGTGTGTTTTCTTTATCTTCCCCCAATGATCCTGTAGCGTCAGCCTGATCACCTGACACGAGGGATAGATTGGTAACAGAAATTTGTCACTGTTTGGTGAGCAAATAAGAAGGGGGGAGCCATGCAGAATTTACACCATCTATTTGTTTTACCCTTGTTATTTTACGTTTGCTTTGCTTGGTACTGTTGGTGTTATATGTTGAGAACTGCATGAGTAAAAGTGAGTCCTAATAGGATAAGAAAACGCTATCTGGTTCTGTTCTGTTTAACCGGTTACTGTTGTCTGTCTGCTCTGTTCATTTGGGCGTTAGGAGTGTGGGCGGAACTGAACCTCTCGTTCGTAATTCCTCGGAGTGGAAGCCATGCGTGCGAGGAAGCTCTGAGGTCGAATTGAGATCCTTCTGTCCCGTCCCCTGTAGCGGTCAGTGTATAGAAGTGGGAAAGCCTGGCTTAGACTGTAAGTTCCTTTGCTCTGTGTAATTCTCTCTTCTGTTTAAGTGTCAGCAGACAGATGGATGGGTCTTTGGGTAAACCTCTAAAGGGGTTTGGATTATATGTTAAGTAAATGGCCTTTGCCCGATGGGCCATGTGTTTTTGTCCAGGTGACAAGCCTCATGAGGGAGGACTTGGGTAGTTTTGTGAGTAAGAATGTTTAAGGGAAGAGACCAAGAGGGGTGGGGGCTAGTTGAGAAGCCCACCCTCCTAGCTAAACTGGTAGTGGAACAAGTTGGTGCCCATGGAAGGGACGGTTCAGCAAGAAAAGCAGGATCGGGCCTAGGCGGGCAGGCAACAGACAGAGAGATTGGAAAACAGATTGGAAAACTTTAAGGGTGTAGTGGAAGGAAGGAGTCAGTAAGTGTAAGCATGGGGATTTCAAATACCCAGGACTTACCTGGAATGGTGAGTTAAGTTGATAAAAGTGACTGTTGAAAGACAAGCAAGTGATTTAAGGGAGAGTGAGAAGTGAACTCTGTAGTTGCTGGAGGGAACAGCAGTTGAACTTTGTAAAAATGCTAAAGAAGAAAGTTCTTGGTGTCTGTGAAATGTTTGTAAATAAATTCAGGCAAAAATTATTGGATTGCAATCATTTGGTTTGGCTATGAACAATTTAGTTGAATTAGTTGAAGAATGTATACAGTGTTATGTAATTGAAAACCTGGGCTGCCTATGAAACAAATACAAGAAAATATGGGGTAATTCCTCTGTTTTGCCTGAAGTCAACAAGGATATTTGTATATTTCAAGCGATGATTGTCTGCCCAGAAGGGGTGGGTAGACCTCTGTTTTTTTGTCTTTCAGATAACCAGAAAAAACTGAGGCCAGCTGAACAGCATTCAACGTACCATGCATTTACTGGCACAATAGGAATCATGTTTTGTGTTCTATGTTCTGTCCTGTGGTGTTTGTCTTGTGGCTGGAATTGTTGTGTTTAATATTTTCATAGAATAGTCTATTTTAAAATTAAACAAAAAGGTTAAATTAAAATGCAGATACTTGTCTTGTTCAACTTGGAATACAAAGTGTTTGAATAAATCAGGAGAATGTGATATACTAAAGTCTAATGCATTTCCTTAAGTAAGGAAAAGAAACTTCATTGGCCAAGTTGTTAATTGCAAAAATTGTTGTTAAAATTTGCATACCAACAGTCTTTGAAAGCAAAGACATGAAAAGTTAACCCACTCCCCATATTGTACATGGGATCTTTCTGGCTACCTCAGATTTCTAGCCAGAGGGCTGGGGATGGTGGGAGGCTATTGGACTAGAGATTGAATTGAATGAACTCCTCAAAGTGGATGTGCTTGTTCTAGCTTGTTGCTCCAAAGTTCTGTAATAAGGTTATTTTAGTAAAAGGGTATATGTGGCATATATTGAATAATAAGACTAATGTACTGTATAATGACAATGTGTAGGTGTTCATTGCTGGGAAAAAGGTGTATAAGTGAAAAGTGGAAGTTTCCTTTGCAGGTTAAAAGAAGCCAAGAAGGGAAGAAGGACAAAGAACAGAATGAATTAACTGGAAAAAAGAAATAAAATAGCAAGCTCAGGCTATAGATAAGACACTGACTCCATTCAAGGACACTGCTCACAGTTAAGACTTGGCTAACAACCAGGAAAAGGAGGGCTTGAATTTGCCCACGCAGCTATGAGATTTGCAAAACTCTGCCAGGCACTAATGAAATGTGTTAAGTTTCTTTTCTCACAGGTAGAGAAGCGCTACCCAAAGACCCTAGCAGCCCTGCCACTCCTTGGAACCAGGAGACGGGATTGATGTAAAGGTCCACCAACGAAAGACTGCTCTGGCTCCACCCTGGAAAGGCCCTTATTAAGTCCTGTTACCTACCAACACCACTGTGAAGTGCCAAAGATTGACTGCTTGGACCCAAGATTCTCACTGCAAAAAGACCCCTCCACATCGAGAGAATTCTCCTACTGATGATTAGCCTATTTTGCCTTCTAGCTCCACTGTGCCTTCTGGACAGCAGGGAAAAAGTACAAGGTGAAGTGCTAGTAACCTCTCCCTTGTCCACTGACAGATCTACTGTGCCTTTGAATTTTTCTAGAAGAATCAAAACCATTACACGGTGATGTGCTAGTAACCTCTCCCCTGTAGGACGCTGAACCATGACTGTTTCGGGAAAGAAGAAGGAACACTCAGAAATTGCCGAAGTCCAGGAATTCCTGACTAGAAAGGACATTAAGAACTGACCCTGGTGAAGAAACAAAGAATTATACACTGGCTAGAGGACATTTGTGGGACCCATGCTTGGGAATGTGGTATTGAGTGGAGCTTGGGGTTTATTCTACAGGCTGCATCCTGTGTCCTGGAGAGTGACTAATAATGTAACCCCCCCTCCTATGCTATTAATGTCGATGCCTTTTGAAAGTACCTGAGAATAGTTAAATAACAGGTGTATTATAGTACTACACCAAGGAAAGATAGTATTGAATATCACTGAGGCTGGGAAGGCATTGCAGTGGGATCTAATATGTTTAGGAATTTGGGATTTCCTGAATGACCAGCTGATGGCCATTTGGAGTGATCTTGAGTACCAGACTTAGCCCACTGCCCTTACAGACGCATCAGAAATACCATCTGATCTGTGATCGAGACCTACGTGGACACTTCCTGGGTGGAAGTGTGGCTTCCCAGGGCGGGGTGTGCGCCCTTATAGGGGATGAATGCTGTACTTATGTCCCAGAAACAGCACAGGATATTAACAAGCACATCCTGTCAGCCAAACAGGCTTTTGAACAGTGGAAGGCCCAGGAAAGGAAACCCACTATTTCTGATTCCCTCTGGGGCTGGTTACCCAACCTGGGAGGACTAGGGGAAGGCATTGTTCACCTCCTGCTCACTGGTGTGGTGTTGTGTATTGTTACTCTTCTCTTGCTTGCTTGCTGTAAAGCACTTCAGCTCCCTAGAGCTAAATCACATGTTATCCTTTAAATGTGAGAACACTCAGCCAAAAGTTTGTTGAGTATTCTCAAAGGAGGGAGTTGTTGGTGGCAATAAGCATAACCCTAAGTAACTTGGGAGGGTGGAAGGCCACAAGGGTATGGAGCCTTCCTGGTTTTAGGCCTCAGCAGACAAGAGTCCCTCCATGTTTGAACTTTAATCGACCTAAAAGGCCAGGTGTAACAGCTGTTATCAGTTGCAACAGGTCTAAAGCAGAAATAATGAGGCCTGTGCACCTTTAGCAGAAGGACAAGATAACTTGCAGAAGGAAAACTTACTAACGAGCTGCCACGGCCAAGATTACTTAATGCACCTGCGCTTACATAACTGCTACAGGGGGAGGAAGGGGGGAAGAAAGGAGAAAAAAAACTTATAAAAAGGGAAAAGCCGCTTGTGTAGGAGGGCTGGATCTGAGGCATGTCAAGTCTCCCAGCACCGCTTTGAGATCTCAAATAAACTTTGCTTGCTTCTCCACCCTGGTGTGTGTTCATTGGCGCTAAGCACTCCAGGCCCAAACCACTGTTGCTTGCCTCGGGCACTCTCTGTGCCTGCAACACACTCACAGCCACCTTAATTTCAAATTCTGATAAGAAAGTTCTAAAAATATAGCAAACTCAACACCACACTCAAGATTAGCACACAGGTCTTTTGGTTCCATAGCCATTGCCTAATCTTCCATACCATAGAACCACTCAGATAAATCACTATGATTTAGTTACTGAATCTGAAAATTGTGGCTAATAGCATTTGCTCTTATACATAAAATCTTCCTGAAATGTAAGTGGAATTCTTGACTTTTATAAAGTGCTTTTAGAACTGCTGAAAAGCTCTGTATAAGATCTAGGTATTATTATGATGATGATGTCAATGTTCATGCTAACATTTCCACTTCTTGCTTTTGGAAATACTTTAGTTTATGATCATAAAAATATTAAGTAGAACCTTTGAAAGGCTGTATGTGTGTATGTTTAAATATAAAAATAGTTTATTAATAGAGAATTAAAATATTTCTTAGGGTTACATGACTCTACAACTTTCCACATATTGCTTAAACTGAATGTGAATTCTTAGAATAGTTATTTCTTCATGTAGTTTAAACTGGTCTTTGCTAATCTCAATTTAAGGTCCACACAATATGTGCCCATTTGCAGTTTTATCAAAAGAAACTAAAAACAGCATTGGGATGCTGTGATGCAGTAGGGAGCGGGGTGGACTGACCTGGGAATGTCATTTAGTTTTACTGGAACTGTCTGCGTGGGGGATGGGAGAGCAGGGGATGACTTTAGGTGAGGGACGGTACCTGAGCCTGTAACCTGAGCCAGGAGGAGGTGGGGCGAGTTAACACCTTTGCCATAGAAACTGGACCAAGGGAGAGACCCTGCTGGAGGGGTTTTTGGCTTCAGTTTTAGGCTGGCTGGGAAGAGGCAGGGAACCCCAAGTTTGGGGTCTAAGATCCTTGCCCCCCAGAGGGACCTGGCTGAGGGGTTCTGGTTGTATCTACAAGCCCTGCTTGGGACTGTGTTCCTGTTGTTTAACAAACCTTCTGTTTTACTGGCTGGCTAAGAGTCACAGTGAATAGCAGGAAGTGGGGGGTGCAGGGCCCTGACTCCCCTACACTCCGTGACAGATGTAAAGCATGCTTCTTTAGGGTTGTATAACTTCACTGAATTTACCTCCTGTGCTGTTCATTTCATTGTGGTCCATGGAAGTCTACACAGAGATTCTGGTCTCTAATATGTCAGCAATCATGTACAGCAGCCAATTGTACAAAACACACTCTCTTATGTATTAAATAAAAATAGCTGTGTTATGAATTCATAACATTATAGGCAAGATTCTTGGTCCTCGTAGGGTCCCTTTACATTTTTTGGGATTGCCTGGCCACTAAGAATTCCCCTGGTGCAAGGATATCTTCTTGATGACAATTTTATAGTGGGGCTGTTGACAGCCATTAAACCAAACTGTAAACCCTATATATGATGGAAATCACTTCAAGTCAGGGGGTTCAGCAGTACCTACAGTACCCTTACTTCCAGCACCTATGCCCGACCATATCAATTCCAGAAATCCCTATTTACGGAAATGGTGCCTATGGGCTGTTGGCAACTAGCATTGTATAGAGGAGCCCTGAAGCTTCTCTAAACTATGCTGATGACTGGACCAGCATAGAAATGGTCAATATGAGGGAGAGGGTAGGAAGGGGATAGTCCCATTTTGCACATGCTGGATCTTGGATAGGTGGGATTTAGAGAGCTTTATCAGTGTTGACAAATGCAAAGTAATGCACACTGGAAAAAATAATCTCATATAAAAACATGAGATCTAAATTAGCTGTTACCATTGAAGAAAGAGATCTTGAAGTCATCATGGATAGTTCTTTGAAAACATCTGCTCAGTGTGCAGCGACAGTCAAAAAAAGCTAACAATGTTAGGAACCATTAGGTAAGGGATAGATAATAAGACAGAAAATATCTTAATGCCACTATATAAATCCATGATATGCCCACATCTTGAATACCATGTGCAGTATTGCTCTAGCAGTTCTGGTTGCCTCATCTCAAAAAGATATACTGGAATTAGAAAAAGTACAGAGAAGGGCAACAAAAATGATTAGGGGTATGAGACAACTTCCATATGAGGAAAGATTAAAAAGACTGAGACTGTTCATCTTAGAAAAGAGACAGCTAAGGGGGGGGGGACATGACAGAGGTCTATAAAATCATGAATGGTGTGGAGAAAATGAATAGGGAAATGTATTTTACCTCTTCACATAACACAAAAACCAGGGGAATCGCCCAATGAAATTAATAGGCAACTGGTTTAAAACAAACAAAATGAAGTACTTCTTCACGCAGCACACAGTCAACCTGTGGTAAGGCCAAAGATATAACTGCATTTTAAAAAGAATTAGGAAAAAGTTCATGGAGGATCAGTGGCTATTAGCCAAGATGGTCAGGGATGCAACTCCATGCTCCACGTGTCGCTAAAACTGTGAATGCCAGAAGCTGGGACTGGATGACAGGAGATGGATCACTCGACAAATTTCCCTGTTCTGTTCATTCCCTCTGAAGCCTCTGGCACTGGCCACTATCGGAAGACAGGATACTGGGCTAGATGGACCATTGGGTTGACCCAGCATTCTTATGTTTTTATGCAATAGTGGCTCCATAATTAGGGCTGCATTGAGATCAGAATTTAAAGCAGAGATTAAACCTGATATGTATGAGTAATAAAGTGTATCCATTCCAAATTTATGTTCAAAATGATTTCTGAGAATTTTCAAGTAAATGTTAGTTTACAAGTTATAATCACTTTAGATGACTCCAATAAGATCCCAAGAGAAAAAAATTTTTTATTTCCAATATGCAAAAAAGACTAATTTAGGTATTGTAGCAAGATAAAAGACACAGGGTATTCTTTAATGTGTTCATATTTTATTAACAGTATGAATAACTATTTCTAGCCACATTGCAGTGATAGCCAACTAATATTTTCATTGTCAATTATTTGCTTTGAGAACCTGTCTAGGAAGGAGTATGGCAGAAAGAGATCTAGGGGTCATAGTGGACCACAAGCTAAATATGAGTCAACAGTGTGATACTGTTGCAAAAAAAGCAAACGTGATTCTGGGATGCATTAACAGGTGTGTTGTGAGCAAGACACGAGAAGTCATTCTTCCGCTCTACTCTGCGCTGGTTAGGCCTCAGCTGGAGTAGTGTGTCCAGTTCTGGGCACCGCATTTCAAGAAAGATGTGGAGAAATTGGAGAGGGTCCAGAGAAGAGCATCAAGAATGATTAAAGGTCTTGAGAACATGACCTATGAAGGAAGGCTGAAAGAACTGGGTTTATTTAGTTTGGAAAAGAGAAGACTGAGAGGGGACATGATAGCAGTTTTCAGGTATCTAAAAGGGTGTCATCAGGAGGAGGGAGAAAACTTGTTCACCTTAGCCTCTAATGATAGAACAAGCAGCAATGGGCTTAAACTGCAGCAAGGGAAATTTAGGTTGGACATTAGGAAAAAGTTCCTAACTGTCAGGGTGGTTAAACACTGGAATAAATTGCCTAGGGAGGTTGTGGAATCTCCATCTCTGGAGATATTTAAGAGTAGGTTAGATAAATGTCTATCAGGGATGGTCTAGACAGTATTTGGTCCTGCCATGAGGGCAGGGGACTGGACTCAATGACCTCTCGAGGTCCCTTCCAGTCCTAGAGTCTATGAATCTATAAACCTAAATTTTCATTTTAAAAATGTTTATAGTCCTTATGGTTGTGAAGAAAACCTAAGTGTAAAGCAATACAGTATTTACTTCCTGAATCTGCTCATAGCTTCAATTTTTTTCTCTAACATTCTGCATTTTTGTAGGTGTGTTGTGTACACTTCCAATTTTTTTTCTAATATGTATTACATATGATTCTGATTTAAAGTCAAACATATAGAGGTTTGCTTTTGAAAAAAAAATTCTGACTATAAGTCACCTTTCTATTCTCAGCATCATAGGTGAAAATGCTAAAACTGAAATTTTAAAACTGTAATTGTCATTAAGTTATTAAATGTAGCACTGGAAGATACAAGTTAAGGACAATTTTCACTTCTTTGAGTGCACTGAAGGTGATGGCATTGTTGAATTGAGAGTGGCTGCATTAAGAGTATTAGGCCTTGGTCTGGTCTACACCTAAACCATTGGTTGATCTAGGTTTGGTCACTCAGAGGTTTGAAAAATTCATACCCCTAAGAGATGTAGTTAAATCGACCTAAGTCATAGTGTATGTACCATTAGGTCAAATGGAAGAATTCTTCCATTGACCTAGTTACCAACCCTCAAGGGATGGACTTATACCAATGAAAAAACCCTTTCCATTGCTGTAGTAAGCAGCTATACTACAGTGCCTTATGTCCACACCAAAATGGTATTCAAAGCGATTTATTTAGCATCTTAGGTTGCAGTAAGTAATCCTCCTTGGAACAAGAGTAACTCCACTTTGCAGTCACTTCATTTGCTCTAAAGTTTGTGTGGACCAATTTCTAACTACTGTGCTGTTGGCAGTCCTCCAGCTAGTATCCCAAACTGCACTACTTCACACCTGGGTTGACCTGCTTTGTACTTGCACTCTCCATTGCTCCAGGCCATCTTGTCTTAATGTAATATCTCTGTTTAAATGCTGGCAGGCAGACAGGAATGCCCCTTTTCAATACCAGACAATAGTGAGATCACATACTGATGATAGCAGCCGTGCTGCCCCCATGCTTCCATGTGGAAACATGCAGAGGTCCTGGACTTGGTTGGACTCTTTGGAGACATACATATGCAGTTCCATCTGAGTAAGCTTCATTGTAATGCTGACATCTACAAGGCCCAGTCAGCAAAAACAAAGGTGAATGAGCACTTTCAGAGCAGGTCCCAGTGCAAAAGACAAAGCAAAAGGAGGTCTGGAATAAGTACCTGAAGATAAGGGACCAGGACCTTCAGTAATGCCACTACTACTTGTCCATATTATGAGGAACTGCACCACATTTTTGAAAGCAATACCATCACTGAACATAAAGATCATGTGATAGATAGCACCGCACACCACATGGCAAGTGCCCAATAGTGCCAACTCCTTGCTTGACCTCAAGAATGCCATGCTGTCCAACCAGGAGGAGATTTATCATGGTAGCCAAGAACTACAGGACTTGCTTGATATGGACAACGCACAAGAATTCCATATGGCTGTCTGTATTGGAATCACTCTGGAGGAGGGCTCTACCATCACCCTGTCTGAAACTGCTGCAGAGGAAAGCTGTGACACTAAGAATTGTGTTGTACTATAATATAGCCACTCTGGGGAATTTAAACTACTTTTTCCTGATATGGGATTTTCAGCACCAACTTGGGCAGAGTTTGAAGACCATCTTCACCTGCAATGCATTTAAACCCTCTCCCTCCCAATATGCTGTCCATGTCATCTGTGCCACTCAAACTTTATTTTTTTAATTCTCTTTTGTATCTAACCCTACAGCCACCAGTACCTTTTCTGCATCGCAGAAAACCCATTCTTTATTGAGACATTTTCTGCTTGCTTGCCCTTTCCTACACCCCATGCCTCCTTTGCTCAGGATGTTGGCACCACAGGTGTTAAGAAAGGAAGTATACTGCATATAAAGCATCTTTAGTGTAGCCCCACATACAAACAAAAATGAGAAAAGGTACAGTGATTTACGTTCATTAGCGCACTCAGGTGTTACTGAACTTCATAGAGTTCATGAGGTAAATGCCTCAAATCAGGCTACAGAGACAGTCAAAATGCACAGATATTTTAAAGCACTATAATATATTAGGTGTGACAGGGTCTTGCCAGATGGATACAGGAGTGTTAGAAGGCAGATATATTAGTCCCAGATTAAGTAGATCCCTTTTCCCTGGGTAAGGTAACAGGGGCAGTTCCAGAACAAGCAGGAACTTGCTAGAATCAATTAAGGCAGGCAGGCTAATTAGGACACCTGGAGCCAATTAAGAAGGAACTGCTACAATCAATTAGGACAGGCTGGCTAATCAGGGCACCTGAGTTTAAAAAGGACCTCACTGGGAGCAAGAGGCACTAGAAGCTGAGAGTGGGAAGATGTATTGCTGGAGGATTGAAGAATACAAGCATTATCAGACACCAGGAGAAAGGTCCTGTGGTGAGGATAAAGGTGGTGTTGGGAGGAGGCCACGGGGAAGTAGCCTAGGGAGTTGTAGCTGTCACGCAGTGGATCCAGGAGGCACTCTAGACAGCTGCAGTTCACAGGGCCCTGGGCTGGAACCTGGTGTAGAAGGTGGGCCTGGGTTCCCCCCAAACGTCCCAACTCCTGATCAGACACAGGAGGAATTGACCTGGACTGTGGGTTCTACCCAAGCAGCAGGTCTCTGGGCTGTTCCCTGACCTACATGGTGAATCTGTGAGGTGAACAAATCTGCTAATAAGCACAGGACCACACAGATAGAGGAGGAACTTTGTCACATTGGATACAGAGTACTTAAAGCAGAATTCTATTAAATTTTGCAGTACACTTTAAGCCGACCTATAGGAGTAATAAAAGAATTCAAGACAAAAAGATAGTGTTAAATTTTTGCTCAAAGATTGCCTGGCAAAGCAGCTCTATTAGGGTTCCCCATATAGCAAGGTTGTTCCCTTCTAATCTTGCAGCAGCTGCAGAGAAACCATCCATTTAAATGACAGCATTGCATATCTTCTCCTTTTGCCCACTGCCTTTTTGAATAGGAATTTTCTCTGTCTACTGGTGACTTGGCTAAACGTGATGTCATCCAACATAAAAACAGCCTGCCGAGCTTCACGTGCAATTACTAATGCGCCACCATCCATCTAAAAAGAGAGAAGATGCATCCAGCCATCAACCTTACAGTCCACAAGAAAAACTAAAAAAAAAAAGAGATACTTCCAGGCATCCACTCTACAAATTTCAGGCACCCCTGAAAACTAAAAATAATGCCAGACACCACAAATATTGTGAAGTAAGTCTGAAAACATCTTACCATCTTAAAAGGAATCACACAGTGGGAAGAGATGATGGGAATGGCATTCCAAAATTGTGGGAAAAGGAATTTTATTAGTATTGGCTTTCAGACTACCAGGGACTTATTGTTCCATTCCTGTGTTGTTTTTTTTTTCTGATTTCCCTTAAAACCTGTAATTGCACAGAAAGGGGACTTGTCACCCACAGAGAGGCTATCAGAAAAACAAAATGATGCAGATGATCTCTTCCATTAAGTATTCTCCTCATCAAAATAGAGGGCCACAATGAATGAGCTTTGCTTGCAGAGGGCTGGACCTGCTAACTGGAGCAGCCACTAGGGAGAAGTAGACAGACCAAGAGTGAGTTATGCATAAATAAGAAACTGTTTGGGACACAAGTCTGAAGGGAGATAGATGGGTACCTCATTGGAAGGTTGGGGGATGGCCCAGTATTGAGCTGGGTTTGCCTTCTCTGTTTCAGGGCTTAGCACCTCCAACTCCCATATTGGGGATAAGACTGAAGGGACAATTACCTGGTGTGACAGAGCCCCACTACAGTGGGCTGCAGAGGCGAAGACTTCTCCCTCCTGCCAGGAAACCGGCGGCCTTGTCAGGGCCCCTGGAAAGTCCACAAGGAGCACTGCTCATCCCACACTTTCAAAGTAGCATTGTCACTTCCCTCACCCCTGCTATTCAAATGCATTTAACAACTTAAAAAAGTAATTCACATACAGCTAAACTCCTCCAACCTTTTCAGAAGGTAAGCTGGGTCTCCAAGAATGACAGGAATAAGCATAACTCCATTAATGTCCGGTGTTCCAATGAACAAAAGTTCCTTTGCTCATTCAAGAGGACAGGCATGAATTTTTAAGTATCTTTGCATCATGGACCTTTCCAGATCGCTCCACATTAATAGTGGCAAATCTTTCACAATGATCAAGCAGGCTGCCATATCATGGAGAAACACCCCTTCCTGTTAATCAAGTCTTTGGCCTGGTGCGGGGTGCAAAGAATAGGAATGCGTGTCCCATCAATAAACCTAATACAGTTTGGGAATCCCATCTGTGCAAATACATCAATAACCTCCTGTGCACTGCCAAGCTTTGACATAACAGCATCCTCCTCATAGCACCTCCAGCAGTTGATTTACCCACATCAACCTGGATTCCCTACCAACCGGTAGTAACTGGGAGTGGCAATCTTCCAGATGATGATGGTAACATGTTTCTCCATATTAAGGAAAGCTCATGTTAGTCTTCTGCCACTGAAACTCAGAGATGAGATCTGCACAGATTTCTAGGAAAGTTGAAGCAAGTTGTGTCACTACTGCTAGTCATCTCAGTTCTGCATCATTACGCTTTCGCACCAGTCAGTGATAGCTGGCCAATACTAGAAGTGATGTCCCACCGAGTACAGGTGCTCCACATATATGCTCTGCAGAAGCAAATGCTCAATTTCATCCTCAGCCATTAGCCATACCACTGCAGCATCAACGGCTCTTTTAAAGCTGCAGAGCCAAACTGATCCACTTGAGCAACTCAGAACGCATGTATATCATTCTGTTCATATTAATGACCGTCATGATCATGGTGCTCAGCACTGGATCCTCCAGGCTGCCTGACATCAGTTTGAAAGTGGTGCTGGCAAAATGGAATGGATGACAAGAAAGGAATCATGGAAATTTGTTAGTTGGACCTCAAATTCTGTGTCCTGTAGTTTCTGGTATGCATCCGACAATGCCCCACAAGAAAAAAAACCAGAGCAAAGCAGCAGAACAGTACATCATGGGATATTTGCCCAGTAATGCTGAATGGCTAGTGGACACTGCTGCCGAGCTATGTGGATGCAATGCCCAGTAATGCTGAATGGCTAGTGGACACTGCTGCCGAGCTATGTGGATGCAATGATCAACAATGGACATGCCATAAAGTCATGTGGAAACACTTCAGTCCACTATTTTTAAATCACAACAGAGCAAACAAACTACAGAGTTGTAACATTGCCATGTAAAGGTCTTATTGTGTTGCTGAATATTGTGATGGCAGTGGGCTAATTCTTGGACATTGGAATTGTTGCTTATGATTTCCTTACTTATAAATATTTGTTGTTGTAAGGAAACAGTTGATCAAATTTAATTCAAAATAAACAATTTTTATAGGACTATGGTATGCATCAGAAAGCTATTATTATGGAGGCCTACAGTGGCAAACAAAAAACAGTGACAGTAACCTCATCTCACTGCCCTCCACTTTCAGTCCACCCTCATCACCTAATGCCTAGAAAAATAGGCTTTGAAATGTGCCTAGAAATTTAACGAATGCGTGCTTTGGTAGATCAAGCAGATGAATTCCAGAGCCAAAGATCCCCCACATGCAGTAAGCCCTGCCAACATCCTTCTTCCATTTAAACAAGAGGAGTTGTAGCTCAAGTGTCTACTGCTCACAAATGCAGCAGTACCACTCTCAGAGAGAGTGGCACTGTCTCAAGCGACCAGGTCCACTTAAAAATCAGTACCTTTAATTCCACCCGAAAAGTGACAGAATATAGATTACATAGAACTGATGCAATGTGCTGAGTGGCTTGTGGCTTAATAGAAAGGTGTGGTATTTTAAGCTTCCATATGCCCTCACAATACAGGTCCACTGAGGCAGCACTGCAGTAGCCTAGACTTGAAATGAAAAACCATATATGAAAAAAGTTGTAGCACTCATCTTGTCAAAAACCAATGAAATTCTTGGTCAGTGCCACTGTAACAAATAGCTGACACATGCTCTCAATCGGAAGTGCAGATGTAATCTTTGAAAACTCTTCATGTTGCTTCCCCCAAACTACTACTGTTATCTCAGTCTTGTCAGGGTTGAGCCTCAGTGAACTGGCCCTCATCCAACAATTTCATTTAGACCAGGTCATTTGTTCCAGTGTCATCAGCCAGTTCAGATGAGATGGAGATGCAGAGTAAGATGCCATCAGCATACTAAAAGACACCACAGACCACGATTCCATGCTAACCTTCCTGGTAATTTCATATAAACATTCAACAGGAAAGAACAGCATGAAATGCTGCAGAACCATCCATGAAAAGAGATCTCAGGATAAAAAGCAACTGCCCAAACTACCACCTAGAACCTCAGGACTAAGGAGAACCTCCAGTCACCTGTTACAGTCCACTTTGTGGTCAGCTGTATGTAAGACAGCTGACAGAACAAAAGGGAATCAAAAAGAACACTTTATTCAAGCATAATCGAATACAGTAGAACCTCAGAGTTACGAACCTTTGGGAACTGAGGTTGTTTGTAACTCTGAAATGTTCGTAACTCTGAACAAAACATTATGGTTGTTCTTCCAAAAATTTACAACTGAACATTGACTTAATACAGCTTTGAAACTTTAGTATGCAGAAGAAAAAATCATTTAAATTAAGATGGTTAAAAGCAAGACAGCTTCCTTATCTTGTCAAAAAAAATTAACCCCTCACCCCTACCTTTTAAAAGTAGTTTACATTTCACACAGTACTGTACTATATTTGCTTTTTTGTGTGTCTTGTCTCTGCTGCTGCCTGATTGTGTACTTCTAGCTTCAAATGAGCTGTGTGGTTGAACAGTCAGTTTCTAACTCTTGAGGTTTTATTGCACTATCTCAGAACACCAGCTCTTTATATGTGAAGAATGTTTATAACATGCCTTCATACCCAATTCCTCAGCAGTAAACACAACAGGGACAGACTTGAAAGGGAAAAACCTGGATATGTCATCTTCGTTGCTTCCTTATAATGCATAATGATGACTTTTGAAAGTGTTTTTTTTTAAAACATTTTAAATTGCAGGTTTTGCCTAAGCTAGAAAACTCTACAGCTGAGTCCCCACGAGCTTCAAACACCACTCCCACATCCAACAAGTGAGCTACCTTGAGCTTAACACTGCACTTAATTTGAGCTAGCAATTGTGTGTGTGGATGTGGGTCTGGCTAGGGATAACCTTCAAGATATACCTTGAGCTAATGATGCAGTGAAGACATATCTATCTATGTTTACTGGAGAACTAGAGCAGAGTGTGAACATTATGTAACTGAGAGGGAAAAGAGGGAAAGAAATTATTAGTTAAGCAATCTAATGTGTTTGTTTTCCTCTACTTAACTTTAAATGCTAAAAATTCTTGAGAAAGAAAGCCTTTGATA